>NC_041390.1:266900193-266950956 GCF_002162155.2 Triticum dicoccoides | reverse complement strand
CCTTATAAAGGGACAAAGATTCACCCTTTTTACCCACGCCTTTTTCCTCCTTGCTTATCCATTCTCGCACACTCGAGCTCCAGCACCCAAGTTCGCGTCTTTCTCCTCAAACCACTCCAAGCATGTTTGGAGCAGGAGGCAAGTGGATGGTCTCCTCCGTCACGGAGGAGAACATCACAAAGCTACGGGAAGCCGGATATCTGGCCGCGGACATCGCGCACCGACTACCAGATGCGGGGCAGATCATCCCTACGCCCAAACCCCATGAGAGGGTAGTTTTCCTTACCCACTTTGTCTGCGGACTGGGATTTCCCCTTCACCCGTTTGTCCGCGGCTCATGTTCTACTACGGGCTGGATTTTCATGATCTGGCCCCCAATTTCATCCTCAACATCTCGGCGTTTATCGTCATGTGCGAGGCCTTCCTCCGCATCAGGCCCCACTTCGGCCTGTGGCTCAAGACCTTCAATGTTAAACCGAAGGTGGTGGTCGGCCAGAAAGCAGAGTGCGGAGGCGCCATGGTGGGCAAAATGCCTAACGTCACCTGGCTCGAAGGCTCCTATGTGGAGACCATAAAGGGGTGGCAATCGGGGTGGTTCTACATCACCGAGCCGCGCAACACCAACTGGGTGGGGGCCCCCGAATTTCGATCCGGAATCCCCACGCGGCTCACTTCCTGGAAAGAGAAGGGCCTGTCCTGGGGTTCCCCGGTAGAGATGACCAGACTCCAGACCTGCATCAAGAACATGATGAGCAAGAAAAAAAAGCTCGTCAATGTTATCTAGGTCATGCTCTTCTGCCGGATTCTCCCGTGTCAACGATGGGTATTCATTTTGTGGGAGTTCGACTCGGCCAAGCACCAGACGCTGCGAGAGCTCTTCGACACGACGCACAAGGACGTCTGGAAGATGTTGTTCAAGGGCGCCGAGGTACCTCCTCCCCTTACCGAGGACTGCGGACTTAGTGCAAAGCGCCATGCCAATCCGGTAAGTTTTTATATCTCATAGAATATTTATTTGCCCCAGTTTGATCATGTGTGGGATCTAAGCTTCCAAGCCATTAACAGGACTGGGTAGAGACAGCGGAGCAGATCGATTGCCCAGCCCCCTGCCTGAAGATCCTGCAGATGCTCTCCTAACAGAGATGCTGGTTCCGGCGCCTTACGAGGTGCCGGTGAAGAAGGCCAAGAAGAAGGCCACGGGGACCCGAAAGGGTCTCCGGCGCAAGGTTATATCGGACTCATCGTCCGATGACTCCGAAGCGCACTCCTCCCACGAAAACGAGGAGGAGGAAGAGAAAAGTTCTCCCCCCAGCCGGGGTAGAAAAGAAAAGGAAGGTCGCCCCAACCGGGGAGGCCGAAGGGTCCAAGAAGGGAAGGACCCTCCTTCTGTACTCCTCCACGACGGCCCCCTACAGCGACGATGAGTGGTTACCCAGGGACAAGCCCCTGGCGAAGTCATAAGTATCCGGATACCATAGTAATTCATGGTATGTTTTATTGCACTACTTCACCTTACGCCGAATATGATTATGTAGTCTGTCCCGAGCTCGTCTCGACGTATCTTCGTCAGTCGGTTCTTTGGACTTGTCAGATATGAATAGCGACTCACTTCCAATCGCCTCCACCCCTTGCCCTACGGACAACGTCGAGGTGTTGTCTCAAAAGGCACCGAGCCGAGGGGATGTAGTCCTGGGGGCGCCTCGAGGCGACCTTCCGGACCTTGGGCGCAAAGGGAGAAAGACTCCCACAGGCTCCAAGTTCGGCCCCAGGCCGAACACTGCGTCGGAACCTTCGGTGGTTCCGGACTCCGGCGGATGACCCCTGTTAAGGGGGGCAAGTCGCGCCAGTGGCCTCTGTCCATCCAGAGGCACCGGACAACTTGCTGGAAGCGCTTTGCGACGCTTCCATCGATGAAGAGCACCGCACTATCATGAGTGCTGTGATCGAGAAGGTTCAGTCCACCAAAAACGGAATAACCGAAGCTTGTGCTAGCCTCATAACAGGCTTTCAGGTAAGAAATCAAAATATAGGAAAATATTACCGCATAGACAGTAGCCGCTGATGCTATGTTTGGCGTTCGCGAAGATAGGCCGAATAGAGGATCAAATAATGACTCAAGAGTCTAATCAGAATATGTCTATGTGCATATGAAGGCTTCACTTCTGGCCGCTGCCGCACATACTGCGGAGGTCGCTGCACTGAAGCCGAACCTTGAGCGGTCTGAGGACGAGCTTGGCCTAACAAAGAGGCAGCTCGAGGAGAGCAAAGGTAAGAAATACCTTGTCTATATATTAAAAAGAAATTCAGTTGTAGAGTAATAGGGTCATCATGAATTTGCTAGGGGCCACAACCGAGGTGGCGACCCTGAAGAAGGCGCTGTCCGAGGCCGAAGACAAAGCGGCCAGGGAGCGCATTGAGCGGGAAAAGAAAGAAGCCCGGGTAGGTGAGGTGCAGCAAGAGCTCGAGGCTCTCGCCAAAAAACACGAGTCCTTGGAGCTTGCCCCTAAGATGCGAGAGTACGAGCTTGCGAAGGCGCTCGAAAGCGCCCGGAGCGCCAAGGCTGAAGGCCACAAGGCCCTCTAGGAGATTGATGTGGTGAAGAAGATAGCAGCGGGTAAGTCATTCATTATGCAAAGCAAGCATGTGAAGGGAACTTTCCTTTTACTTCCCCGAGTTCGGAGCTCTCCAGGAGTGTTCGCAGATCTTCCCCGCAGTGTACTGGATGCCGCGGAGTTTTACCGAGGTGAGGAAGGGAGATCGACGGAAAAGTTGTTCTGGTCTCAGTATACTGGGACCGAACACCCAATGCCCTTGAGCGACCAGCTGAAGCAACTGGTCGAGCTTCACAAGGCAGCCGAACAGGCCATGAAGGGTTCCCGCCTTGTGGCCTCGTGATCCCCTGCCTGGCAGCTACTTCGGTCTGGTGAGGCGGCTTGTGGATGCCTGTCCATAGCTTGAAGTCATAAAGAGGTCCATCTGCATCGAAAGGTGTGCGCAGGGCTTTTGCCTGGGCGAAGGTGCACTGGGCGAAGCTGGACGCCGTAAAGCTGGTGAAGGAGGGGCCACCGAAGGGCAAGGAGCATCGCTGCCCCGAAATGTATTATGACAGTGTCCTGAAGGGTTCCTGCCTTGTGGCGGAGGAATGTGCCAGAGATGTAATGTGAAACGAGTTCATTTGCGCTATGCAACGCTTTTTGAATTTAAAATATTACCTTCTATGCGACCGTTTATAAAATCTGAGAGTTGGCTAGTCGTCGGCTTCTTCCCCCATGTAACTAGTACTAGGGTGTTCGGGATAAACCTAAGCACTCTTTATCCCAGTTTTGGGTCCTTCGAGGGAGGTGTTCGGCACAACGAACCAGGCAATCTGACTGTAAGGCTTTATCACTCCCACTTAGCCATAGAAGTCTATAATTTTAAATTTTGGTGAAGCCCCTGGTATTCGGAAGGCCGAATTTGGGGCGCTATATACGCCTAAGTCGGGAAAGGTCGACTCCTAGCCTGAAGTGGAAAAAGTCTTTAAGGACTTGAGACCTCTCGAACAGCGACCAGCTCTCGCCTTATCATGACAGTCAGTTTTCGACTTTCTCTACTAACGTGCTCGTCCGGAAGAACTGGGACACAGTCGCAGGAGTTCTCCCAGCGCTACCTTAGTCGATATAGCGGAACGTAAGGTACCAAAACATGGGAGCCGGGCAAACCCAACTATTGACCCAAGACATGATTCGGAGCTGATGCATATAATGCTATAAGTTCGGGGTGCCGCACTGTCGAAAGTGTTCAGACTTCTCACGCAGTATTATGGGGTAAATGAAAGCCCCTGGCGTATTGACCGTACCAGAATGTATGGGTGCAAGTTGTTGAAATGAATATATAAGAAAAAGAAAAGGATGGATAATGCAATAATAGAGTAATTCTATGCATTGTTATTTGAATAATACGTCGAAGCGTACTGATACAAGTAGTGCAATAAGCAAAAAAGGACTATTTGACATGTCCTATCCAAGGGCAAGCTGCGTATGTGTAGTAAAAAAGGGGAATACCGATTGTTATTAGAGACCACCTGGGGGTTCCCTTGTACGTCTTAGCTTCTTGCCTCCTTGTTGTGCCTTCCCGAAATGTGTTCGGTAATCAGACTGCCGGAAAGGGCTTCCGGAGAGTAAGGTCCTGAAAGAGAAAAAAATGATAAAGGTATGCAGCCCCTAGGGCGGTTAAGCCGCATTGCGGGACGTGCCCTGATCGTGCCCCCGCCTATGTACATGGTATTTTCAGTGTGTAATTATGTACGCACAGCACGGATTTCATCGCTTGACTGGGACTAGGATGCGGGCCGAATTGCTTGGCGAGCTCTGAACGTGCAGGGTGATCCTGCTGTAGGTTACTCCGGACTCGCTTGACGGTGTCCGGGGGCTGTATCGCCCAATTGGCGGTTTGCCTAAAAAGGCTGCTTTGTGCTTCTACTGCGAGGGCCGCAGTATGCTCTTCCGTGCGGAGTGAGCTTTCTGTGTTTCCATTGACTGTTATGACCCTCCTAGGTCCTGTCATCTTGAGCTTGAGGTATGCGTAATGCGGTACCGCATTGAATTTTGCAAATGTGGTTCGCCCGAGCAGTGCGTGATAGCCACTGCGGAACGGGACGATATCGAAGATTAACTCCTCGCTTCAGAAGTTGTCTGGAGCTCCGAAGACCACTTCCAGTGTGATTGAGCCCGTGCAATGGGCCTCTACACCTAGGATGACGCCCTTAAAGGTGGTTTTGGTGGGATTAATCCTCGAGGGATCTATACCCATTTTGTGCGCTGTATCCTGATAGAGCAGGTCCACGCTACTGCCGCCATCCATAAGGACTCGAATGAGGTGAAATCCGTCGATGATGGGGTCTAGGACCAATGCGGCGGATCCGCCATGAAGGATACTAGTGGGGTGGTCCCTGCGATCGAAGGTGATCGGATAGGAGGACCATGGGTTGAACTTTGGGGCGACGGGCTCCATCACATAGACGTCCCTTAGTGCACGCTTCCGTTCCCTCTTGGGAATGTGGGTTGCGTATATCATGTTCACCGTCTTCACTTGTGGGGGGAACCTCTTCTGTCCTCCTGTGTTCGGCAGCCGGGGCTCCTCCTTGTCATCACTATGCAGCCCCTTGTCTTTGTTTTTAGCATTTAACTTATCGTCCTGCTTGAACACCCAGCATTCTCTGTTGGTATCATTGGCTGGCTTATCAGGGGTGCCGTGTATTTGACATGAGTGATCGAGTATGCGATCCAAACTAGACGGGCCTAGAGTACTTCTTTTGAATGGCTTCTTCCGCTAACCAGATCTAGAGCCTCTGAATCCGGCATTGACTGTCGTATCATCTGCGTTATCGCCGTTGTTGCGGTGCTTTTGTCTGTTACGGCGTGGTCTGCCGTTGGCATCTTTGGTATCCGAAGTGCCCGGATTCCTTGATGTGTTGTTGCTGCGAACCAGCCAGCTATCCTCGCCCGCGCAAAAGCAGTTCATGAGTGTTGTGCGGGCTGCCATAGACTTCGGCTTCTCTTGGCCGAGGTGCTGGGCGAGCCACTCGTCACGAATGTTATGCTTGAATGCCGCTACGACCTCTGCATGCGTACCGTCGACAATTTGGTTTTTCTTAGTTAGGAACCTTGCCTGGCCGGTTCCCCTGGCTACTGAGTTATATGGCTCAAGTCATCAGCATCCGGTGGTCGCACATAAGTGCCGTGGAAGTTGTCAAGGAATGCGTCTTCCAAATCCTCCCAACTGCCATCGGAGTCTGCTGGCAAGCTATTCAGCCAATGTCGAGCTGGTCCTTTGAGTTTTAGTGGGAGGTACTTGATGGCATGAAGATCATCACCGCGAGCCATGTGGATATGGAGGAGGAAATCCTCAATCCATACAGCAGGATCTGTTGTACCATCATATGATTCGATATTTACGGGTTTAAAACCCTCCGGGAATTCGTGATCCATAACTTCATCAGTGAAGCATAGGGGGTGTGTGGCGCCTTTGTGTCGGGCTATATTACGATGCAGTTCATATGAGTCTTGCCTACTGTGTTCGGCCCGGCCGGATTTACTTTTAGTGTATCCGGCATGACGGTCATCATCGCACGTTGGCGCGCGCCCTTGCATGTTTTGCCCTGCTTTCCAATACGTCTTGCAGGTCCCGTGTGTTTCCCCGGGCCTTGGTATTTTTGTGGCGGCGGGATGCAGGCTAAACATCAGGATGAAATGCCTCTCTGGCTCGGCCACGAGGTGGCCAATCAGCCGCATCGTACACTGTGATGTAGGTTTCAATGCTTCCTCCTTGAGGTGAGGTAGCAACCTGCGCTTTGGGTAACTCTTGGAGGGGCGCTTGAGTTTGTATTCCTCGGCCGCAAGGACTTCAGTCCATCTGTCTGCTAGCAAATCTTGGTCAGCCTGAAGCTGTTGTTGCTTTTTCTTCGAGCTTTTTGCTGTGGCCATAAGCCGGCGCTTGAAGCCCTCCTGCTCGACGGGATCCTCAGGCACGATAAATTCTTCGTCGCTGAGGCTCACCTCATCTTCGGAGAGAGGCATGTAAATGTCCTCCTCCGATTCTCCATCTGCTGCCCGCTCTGGAGGGCTAGCTTGTTCACTCTCCCGCTCTAAATCGTGCTGGAAGGGATTGTTGTCTTCTTCGGCACTATCTGGAGTGTTATTGTCTCTTGTGCCGGTATCACTACTTTTGCTATGGCGGGACTTAGAGCGGCGCCGCTGACGTTGGCGCTTGGGTTGCTTCTTGGAAGGGTCACCCCTGCTGTCTCATCGCTGTTGTCTTCTTTGGGGGTGGCGGTCCAGCGCCCTGTGGGCGGTGGTTCCTGTTCATCTCCTGCATCGTCGTCCATACCGTTGATGTCTTCGGAGTCGAAGTCGAGCATGTCGGTTAAATTGTCGACAATGGCTACTAAGTGGGTGGTGGGTGGGGAGTAAATTTCTTCATTGTCCGCATCCCATTCTAGCCGGACATAGTTCGGCCAAGGTTCTCCTGACAAGGAGAGAGACCTTAATGAATTTAGCATGTCGCCAAAAGGTGAGTGGTGAAAGATATCCGCGGAGGTGAACTCCATGATTGGCCCCAATCGGATTCGATAGGAATGGGCGTAGGCGGCTCGGAGTCCATGGTCGGAGACGAATCCAGTGGTTTGGCAACACGGCTCTTGTAAGGGGTGAAGTCAGTATCTGGCTCCATCGCCACTAAGAGTGCGGCCTCCATGGCGGGTCTATCCACCTGTCCTCGGATGGCGCAATTTGCTCTGGATTGAAGACCGGAGTAGTTGCAGGTGTGATCTCTCGAACACTGTCCGACGGCAGAGCTAAATCATGCTTGTCACGATCATGCGACGCACCTGACATGGGCTTGAATCCGTCGAAGATCAAGTCTCCGCAGATGTCGGCAGTGTAGTTTAAGTTCCCGAACCTGGCCTGATGGCCAGGGGCGTAGCTCTCGATCTGCTCCAGATGGCCAAGCGAGTTGGCCCGCAGTGCGAAGCCGCCAAATATGAAGATCTGTCCGGGGAGGAAAACCTCACCCTGGACCACATTGTTACCGATGATCGAAGGAGCCATCAAGACTTCCGGTGACGACACAGTGGAACTCTCAATGAAAGCACCAATGTCGGTGTCAAAACCGGCGGATCTCGTGTAGGGGGTCCCGAACTATGCGTCTAAGGCAGATGGTAACAGGAGGCGGGGGACACGTTGTTTACCCAGGTTCGGGCCCTCTCGATGGAGGTAATACCCTACGTCCTGCTTGACTGATCTTGATGATATGAGTATTACAAGAGTTGATCTACCACGAGATCATAGAGGCTAAACCCTAGAAGCTAGCCTACGGTATGATTGTTGTTGTCCTACGGACTAAACCCTCCGGTTTATATAGACACCGAAGGGGGCTAGGGTTACACAGAGTCGGTTACAAGGGAGGAGATCCACATATACGTATTGCCAAGCTTGCCTTCCACGCCAAGGAGAGTCCCATCCGGACACGGGACGAAGTCTTCAATCTTGTATCTTCATAGTTCAAAAGTCCGCCCAAAGGATATAGTCCGGTCGTCCGGAGACCCCCTAATCCAGGACTCCCTCACCAGACTTCTGCGCTAAGCCAAGAGACACTGCAATTTTTCAAAATATGCGGCTAAAAATCAATATCACTATCTATTTTTTGCAACTAAAATTAAGTAATTAAGCATATGTTTCATTCATACTAGAGATTAAGTAGTCATTCTCAGCGGCAAGTGAGACAGCCTTGGACCGCTGCCCGCCTCGCTCCCACTGGTCTATATTAATGGCGCCTCCGAGCGGCCGCTGTCAGTGTCAAAACCGGCGGATCTCAGGTAGGGGGTCCCGAACTGTGCATCTAAGGTCGATGGTAACAGGAGACAAGGGACACGGTGTTTATCTTGGTTCGGGCCCTCTCTATGGAGGTAATACCCTACATCCTGCTTGATTGATATTGATGAATATGAGTATTACAAGAGTTGATCTACCTCGAGATCGTAATGGCTAAAACCCTAGAGGTCTAGCTTGTATGGCTATGATAATGACCCTTCCCTCTCCGGATCTATAGACACCCGAAGGATCTAGGGTTACATAAGGTCGGTTACAAAGAAAGGAATCTACATATTCGACGCCAAGCTTGCCTTCCACGCTAACGAGAGTCCCATCCGGACACGGGTGTCGTCTTCAGTCTTCGCATCTTCACAGCCCATCAGTCCAGCCCATGGCTAACAGGCCGGATGCCCGAGGACCCCTTAGTACAAGACTCCTCAGTAGCCCCTGAACCTGGCTTCAATGACAATGTATCCAGCGCGTAGTGCTGTCTTTAGCATTGCAAGGCGGGTTCCTCTTCCGAACTCCAAAATAGTCTTCGGACGAATTGATCATGTCCGGACCGGTAGCGTACATCCGTAGAGAGTATAGTATTCTACGAATCCAATCTGCTGACAACGTTTAGTAATTTGACGTCACGCTTCTCGGTCATTATTTCAAACCGTTTCCCGTCCAGCCATTCAATGTTTCGGGGCGTGGTCATCATTGACAGGTCTAGTCGAAGCAGAGATCGTGTCCCCTAATTGTAGGATTTTAATCAATACGAGCGTGGGTAACCCAACCATCCTGCGGGAAAAATTCCTTAGGCATAAGCAGGTTCTTACGCTTAGGAGGAGGGGTCCTATACCCGCTGCCTTTATAAAGGAACCAAGGGACGCCTTTTATGCCAATCCTCTCCCAAGCCTTCCCAACCACGAGTTCTAGCACCCAAGGTTCGATTTCATCGTTTCAAGCCTCCCCATCATGTCCGGACCCAGCTCCCATGGCCGATGGGTGGCTTCCTCCGTTATAGAGGAGGATATCACAAAGCTTCGAGCGGCCAGATAATTTACTGCGGAGGTCCACCATAGGCTTCCTGCTCAAGGACAGGTTATTCCGACCCCCAGATCTAGTGAGAGGGTCGTATTCATCTCCCACTTCCTCCGAGGGCTAGGGTTCGCTCTTTGCTACGTCTTGAGCTTGCGTTGGTTTTCCCCGAAGAGGAAGGGATGATGCAGCAGAGTAGCGTAAGTATTTCCCCCAGTTTTTGAGAACCAAGGTATCAATCTAGTAGGAGCCCACGCGCAAGTCCCTCGTACCTGCACAAAGCGATAGCTACTCGCAATCAACGCGATTAGGGGTTGTCAAGCCCTTCACGGTCACTTATGAGAGTGAGATCTGATAGATAGAATTTTTTTGGTATTTTTGATATAAAGATGCAAAGTAAAAAGTAAAAGCAAAGTAAATAGAAAAACAATATAGAAGTGATGGAGACTGATATGATGAGAATAGACCCGGGGGCCATAGGTTTCACTAGTGGCTTCTCTCAAGAGCATAAGTATTCTACGGTGGGTGAACAAATTACTGTTGAGCAATTGATAGAATTGAGCATAATTATGAGAATATCTAGGCATGATCATGTATATAGGCATCACGTCCGTGACAAGTAGATCGAAACGATTCTTCATCTACTACTATTACTCCACTCATCGACTGCTATCCAGCATGCATCTAGAGTATTAAGTTAAAAACAGAGTAACGCCGTAAGCAAGATGACATGATGCAGAGAGATAAATTCATGCAATATGAAATAAACCCCATCTTGTTATCCTCGATGGCAACGATACAATAAGTGCCTTGCTGCCCCTTCTGTCACTGGGTAAGGACACCGCAAGATCGAACCCAAAGCTAAGCACTTCTCCCATGGCAAGAACTACCAATCTAGTTGGCCAAACCAAACGGATAATTCGAAGAGACTTGCAAAGATAACCAATCATGCATAAAAGAATTCGGAGAAGATTCAAATATTATTCATAGATAGACTTGATCATAAACCCACAATTCATCGGTCTCAACAAATATACCGCAAAAAGAAGATTACATCGAATAGATCACCACGAGAGAGGGGGAGAACTTTGTGTTGAGATTCAAAGAGAGAGAAGAAGCCATCTAGCTACTAACTATGGACCCGAAGGTCTGAGGTAAACTACTCACACTTCATTGAAGGGGCTAGGATGATGTAGAAGCCCTCCGTGATAACGGCCCTCTTCCGGCGGAGCTCCGGAACAGGCCCCAAGATGGGATCTCGTGGATACAGAAAGTTGAGGCGGTGGAATTAGGTTTTTGGCTCCTGTTCTGATCGTTTGGGGGTACGTGTGTATATATAGGAGGAAGGAGTACGTCGGTGGAGCACCGAGGGGCCCACGAGGCAGGGGGTGCGCCCTAGGGGGGCGCCCCCACCCTCGTGACCACCTCTTTGATCCATTGCAGTAGGGTCCAAGTCTCCTGGATTACGTTCGGTGAGAAAAACATGTTTCCAAAGATTTTATTCCGTTTGGACTCCGTTTGATATCCCGTTTATCCGAGACACTGAAATAGGCAAAAAACAATAATTCTGGGCTGGGCCTCCGGTTAATAGGTTAGTCCCAAAAATAATATAAAAGTGGAAAATAAAGCCCAATATAGTCCAAAATAGTAGATAATATAGCATGGAGCAATCAAAAATTATAGATACGTTGGAGATGTATTAGGCATCCCCAAGCTTAATTCCTGCTTGTCCTCGAGTAGGTAAATGATAAAAAGAGAATTTTTGATGCGGAGTGCTACTTGGCATAATTTCAATTCAAATCTTCTTAATTGTGGTATGAATATTCATATTAGAAAGATTCAAGATAAAATTTTATATTGACATAGAAAATAATAATACTTCAAGCATACTAACAAAGCAATTATGTCTTCTCAAAATAACATGGCCAAAGAGAGTTATCCCTACAAAATCATATAGTCTGGCTATGCTCCATCTTCCCCACACAAAGTATTTAAATCATGCACAACCTCGATGACAAGCCAAGCAATTGTTTCATACTCTAACTTTTTCAAAACTTTTTCAATCTTCATGCAATACATGAGCATGAGCCATGGATATAGCACTATCGGTGGAATAGAATGGTGGTTGTGGAGAAGACAAAAAGGAGAAGATAGTCTCACATCAACTAGGCGTATCAACGGGCTTTGGAGATGCCCATCAATAGATATCAATGTGAGTGAGTAGGGATTGCCACGCAATGGATGCACTAGAGCTATAAGTATATGAAAGTTCAAAAAGAAACTAAGTGGGTGTGCATCCAACTTGCTTGCTTATGAAGACCTTGGGCAATTTGAGTAAGCCCATCATTGGAATATACAAGCCAAGTTCTATAATGAAAAATTCCCACTAGTATATGAAAGTGATAACATGAGAGACTCTCTACTATGAAGATCATGGTGCTACTTTGAAGCACAAGTGTGGTAAAAGGATAGTAACATTGTCCCTTCTCTCTTTTTCTCTCATCATTTTTTTTGTTTGGGCCTTTTTTTATGGCCTCTTTTTTTATTTTTTATTTTTCGTCCGGAGTCTCATCCCGACTTATGGGGGAATCATAGTCTCCATCATTCTTTCCTCACTGGGACAATGCTCTAATAATGATGATCATCACACTTTTATTTTTCTTATAACTCAACAATTACAACTTGATACTTAGAACAAAATATGACTCTATGTGCATGCATCCGGCGGTGTGCCGGGATATGAAATATGACAATGATGAAGTGTGTCATGATGAACTAGATGGTGGAAAGTTGCATGGCAATATATCTCGGAATGGCTATGGAAATGCCATAATAGGTAGGTATGGTGGCTGTTTTGAGGAAGGTATATGGTAGGTGTATGATACCGGCGAAAGTTGCGCGGTATTAGAGAGGCTAGCAAAGGTGGAAGGGTGAGAGTGCGTATAATCCATGGACTCAACATTAGTCATAAAGAACTCATATACTTATTGCAAAAATCTAGAAGTTATCAAAGCAAAGTATTACGCGCATGCTCCTAGGGGGATAGATTGGTAGGAAAAGACCATCGCTCGTCCCCGACTACGACTCATAAGGAAGACAATCAATAAATAAATCATGCCCCGACTTCATCACACAACGGTTCACCATACGTGCATGCTACGGGAATCCCAAACTTTAACACAAGTATTCTTTAAATTCACAACTACTCAACTAGCATGACTTTAATATTATCACCTCCATAACTCAAATCAATTATCATGCTTCAATCTTTTCTTAGTATTCAACGCACTCAAAAGAGAGTTTCACAAATCTTGAATACCAAGCATATTATTATTAGGAAAATTACCATGCTATTAAGAGACTCTCAAATTAATTTAAGTGAAGCATTAGAGATCAATAGTTTCTTTAAAACATATCCACCATCGTGCTCTAAAAGATCTAAGTGAAGCACATAGAGCAAAATTATAATGCTCAAAAGATATAAGTGAAGCACATAGAGTAAAACTATCTAGCTCAAAGGATATAAGTGAAGCACATAGAGCAAAACTACTTAGCTCAATAGATATAAGTGAAGCACATAGAGCAAAACTACTTAGCTCAAAAGATATAAGTGAAGCACATAGAGTATTCTATCAAATTTTAATTAATGTATGGCTCTCTAAAAAGGTGTGTACAGCAAGGATGATTGTGGCATACTAACAAACAAAGACACAAATAATACAAGACGCTCCAAGCAAAACACATATCATGTTGGTGAATAAAAATATAGCTCCAAGTAAATTACCGATGGAAGTGGATGAAAGAGGGGATGCCTTCCGGGGGCATCCCCATGCTTTGACTTCTTGGTGTCCTTGGATTATCTTGGGGGTTCCATGGGCATCCCCAATATTAGGCTCTTGCCACTCCTTGTTACATGATCCATCAAAAGAATTCATCCAAAACTTGAAAACTTCACAACACAAAACTAAAAATAGAAAACTCGTGAGCTCCGTTAGCGAAAGAAAACAAAAGACCACTTCATGGTACTGTAATTAAATCATTCTTTATTTTTATTGGTGTTAAACCTACTGTATTCCAAATTCTATATGGATTATAAACTATTTTACTAGCCATAGATTCATCAAAATAAGCAAACAACACACGAAAAACAGAATCTGTAGAAAACAGAACAGTCTGTAGTAATCTGTAGCTAGCGCAAGATCTGGAACCCCAAAAATTCTAAAATAAATTTCTGGACGTGAGGAATTTATCTATTAATCATCTTCAAAAAGAATTAACTAAATATCGCTCTTCAAGTAAAAATGACGGCAGTTCTCGTGAGCGCTAAAGTTTCTGTTTTTTACAGCAAGTTCAACAAGACTTTCCCCAAGTCTTCCCAACGGTTCTACTTGGCACAAACACTAATTAAACACAAAAAACACAACCAAAACAGAGGCTAAATAATTTATTTATTACTAAACAGGAGCAAAAAGCAAGGAATAAAAATAAAATCAGGTTGCCTCCGAACAAGCGCAATCGTTTAACGCCCCTAGCTAGGCATAACGAGCAAGAATAGATCTAGGTATTGCCATCTTTGGTAGGCAATCCATAAGTGGCTCTCATGATAGTTTCATATGGTAATTTTATTTTATTTCTTGGAAAGTGTTCAATGCCCTTTTTTAATGGAAATTGAAATCTAATATTCCCTTCCTTCATATCAATAATCGCACCAACCGTTCTAAGGAAAGGTCTACCAAGAATAATAGGGCAAGAAGGACTGCAATCTATATCAAGAACAACGAAATCTACGGGTACATAATTCCTATTTGCAACAATAAGAACATCATTAATCCTTCCCATAGGTTTCTTAATAGTGGAATCCGCAAGATGCATATTTAGACAGCAATCATCAAAGTTACGGAAATCTAGTAAATCACACAAAGTCTTGGGAATAGTAGAGACACTAGCACCCAAATCACACAAAGCATAAAACTCATGATCTTTAATTTTAATTTTATAGTTGGTTCCCACTCATCATAGAGTTTTCTATGGATAGAAACTTTCAATTTAAGTTTTTCTTCATAAGATTGCATCAAGGCATCAACAATATGTTCGGTGAAGGCCTTATTTCGATTATAAGCATGTGGAGAATTTAGCACGGATTGCAACAAGGAAATACAATCAATCAAAGATCAACTTTCATAATTAAATTCCTTGAAATCCAATATAGTGGGTTTAGTAACATCTAGATTTTTATTTCTTTCAATCCCACTTTCATCAATTTCATCATTAAAATCTAAATACTCCGAATTTTTAGAACGCCTTCTAGGTAAAGGAAGATCAGATTCAGTTTCATCAAGATTCATATTGCAAAATAAAGATTTAATTGGAGACACATCAATAACTTTTAGATCTTCCTCTTGATTTTCATAGGAATTGGAAGAACACGCTTTAATAAAGGCATCTTTGGAAGCACGCATCCTAGCGGTTCTTTCCTTACACTCATCAATTGAAATTCTCATGGCTTTCAGAGACTCATTAATATCATGCTTAGGTGGAATAGATCTCAGTTTCAAAGCATCAACACCAAGAGCAATTCTATCAGTTTCTAGCCAAATCATCAATCTTAAGCAATTTTTCTTCAATCATAGCATTAAAATTGTTTTGCAAAGAAATAAATTCTTTAATATTAGATTCAAAATCAGAGGGCATCTTATTATAATTTCCATAAGAGTTGTTGTAGGAATTCCCATAATTATTAGACGGATTTATAGGATATGGCCTAGGATTAAAATTCCCTCTATAAGCGTTGTTACCAAAATTATTCCTACCAACAAAATTCACATCCATAGATTCATTATTATTCTCAATCAAAGTAGACAAAGGCATATCATTAGGATCATAAGAAAAACTCTTAGTAGCAAATAATTTCATAAGTTCATCCATCTTTCCACTCAACACATTAATTTCTTCTATCACATGCACTTTTTTATTAGAAGTTCTTTCAGTATGCCATTGAGAATAATTAACCATAATATTATCTAGGAGTTTAGTAGCATCTCCTAAAGTGATTTCCATAAAAGTGCCTCCCGCGGCCAAATCTAAAAGATTTCTAGAAGCAAAATTCAATCCAGCATAAAAGCTTTGTATAATCATCCACAAATTCAAACCATGAGTAGGGCAATTACGTATCATTAATTTTATTCTCTCCCAAGCTTGTGCAACATGTTCATGATCAAGTTGTTTAAAGTTCATTATATCATTTCTAAGAGAGATGATCTGAGTGGGAGGAAAATACTTAGAAATAAAAGCATCTTTGCACTTGTTCCATGAATCTATACTATTCTTAGGCAAAGACGAAAACCAAGCTTTAGCACGATCTCTAAGCGAAAAAGGAAATAGCTTCAATTTAACGACATCATTATTCACATCTTTTTTCTTTTGCATATCACATAAATCAACGAAGCTATTCAGATGAGTAGCGGCATCTTCACTAGGAAGGCTGGCGAATTGATCTTTCATAACAAGATTCAACAAAGCAATATTAATTTCACAGGATTCAGCATCGGTAAGAGGAGCAATCGGAGTGCTAAGGAAATCATTATTATTGGTATTGGTGAAGTCACACAATTTAGTAGTATCTTGAGCCATCGCGACAAACAAGCAATCTAACACACGAGCAAACAAAAAGCAAGTGGACAAAAGAGGCAAATAGAGAGGGAGGATAGAGAGAGAGGGCGAATAAAATGGCAAGGGTGAATTGGGGGGAGAGGAAAATGAGAGGCAAATGGCAAATAATGTAATGCGAGAGATAGGGATTGTGATGGGTACTTGGTATATGACTTTTTGTGTAGACTCCCCGGCAACGGCGCCAGAAATCCTTCTTGCTACGTCTTGAGCTTGCGTTGGTTTTCCCCGAAGAGGAAGGGATGATGCAGCAGAGTAGCGTAAGTATTTCCCTCAGTTTTTGAGAACCAAGGTATCAATCCAGTAGGAGCCCACGCTCAAGTCCTCGTACCTGCACAAAGCGATAGCTACTCGCAACCAACGCGATTAGGGGTTGTCAAGCCCTTCACGGTAACTTACGAGAGTGAGCTCTGATAGATAGAATATTTTTGGTATTTTTGATATAAAGATGCAAAGTAAAAAGTAAAAGAAAAGTAAATAGCAAAACAATATAGAAGTGATGGAGATTGATATGATGAGAATAGACCCGGGAGCCATAGGTTTCACTAGTGGCTTCTCTCAAGAGCATATGTATTCTACGGTGGGTGAACAAATTATTGTTGAGCAATTGATAGAATTGAGCATAATTATCAGAATATCTAGGCATGATCATGTATATAGGCATCACGTCTGTGACAAGTCGAAACAATTCTGCATCTACTACTATTACTCCACTCATCGACCGCTATCCAGCATGCATCTAGAGTATTAAGTTAAAAATAGAGTAACGCCTTAAGCAAGATAACATGATGTAGAGAGATGAATTGATGCAATATGACAAAAACCCATCTTGTTATCCTCGATGGCAATGATACAATATGTGCCTTGCTGCCCCTTCTGTCACTGGGTAAGGACACCGCAAGATCGAACCCAAAGCCAAGCACTTCTCCCATGGCAAGAACTACCAATCTAGTTGGCCAAACCAAACGGATAATTCGAAGAGACTTGCAAAGATAACCAATCATGCATAAAAGAATTCAGAGAAGATTCAAATATTATTCATAGATAGACTTGATCATAAACCCACAATTCATCGGTCTCAACAAACACACCGCAAAAAGAAGATTACATCAAATAGATCTCCACGAGAGAGGGGGAGAACTTTGTATTGAGATTCAAAGAGAGAGAAGAAGCCATCTAGCTACTAACTATGGACCCGAAGGTCTGAGGTAAACTACTCACACTTCATCGAAGGGGCTAGGATGATGTAGAAGCCCTCCGTGATGACGGCCCTCTTCCGGCGGAGCTCCGGAACAGGCCCCAAGATGGGATCTTGTGGATACAGAAAGTTGCGGAGGTGGAATTAGGTTTTTGGCTCCTGTTCTGATCGTTTGGGGGTACGTGTGTATATATAGGAGGAAGGAGTACGTCGGTGGAGCACCGAGGGGCCCATGAGGCAGGGGGCGCGCCCCCCACCCTCGTGACCACCTCTTCGATCCCTTGCGGTAGGGTCCAAGTCTCCTAGATCATGTTCGGTGAGAAAATCACGTTTCCGAAGATGTTATTCCGTTTGGACTCCGTTTGATATTCCGTTTATCCGAAACACTGAAATAGGCAAAAAACAGCAATTCTGGGCTGGGCCTCCGGTTAATAGGTTAGTCCCAAAAATAATATAAAAGTGGAAAATAAAGCCCAATATAGTCCAAAATAGTAGATAATATAGCATGGAGCAATCAAAAATTATAGATACGTTGGAGACGTATCACTCTTCACCCCTTCGTCCGGGGGCTAATGTTTTATTACGGACTAGATTTTCATGACCTGGCCCCAGACTCTATCCATCACATCTTGGCGTTTATCATTCCATGTGAGGCCTTCCTTTGAATCCCCCACACTCCGGCTTATGGCTCAAGACCTTTAGTGTGAAGCCGAAGGTAGTCGACGTGGAACAGGTGGAGTGTGGCGTTGTTACGATCAGCCAACTCACCAACACTCCTTGGCCAAAAGGTTCTTTTACCGGAACTTCCAATCACTAGCAGCGGGAGTGGTTTTACGTTACGGAGCCCTGCAGCACCAAGTGGGTAGCTGCACCCACATTCCGTCCTGGCCCACCATTACAGCTTGCATCATGGGTCAACAAGGGGCTCGACTGGGGAATAGTTGATGAAGTGCATACTTTACAGAGCTGCATCCAAACCCTCCTCGAGAGAGACATCGATCTTGTCAACGTGATCCAAGTGACGTTAGTTCGCCGAATCCTGCCATGCCAGCGCAGGGCTCGCTGCATGTGGGAGATTAATCCAGAAGGACTACAAACCCTCCAACACTTCTTCGGCACCACAAACAAAGGGATGTGGAAGTTATTTTTCGGGAAGTGGAAACATTGGCCAGACACTACCGAAGATGCTGGCCTTAACTGCAACCGTCCGGATACACCAGTAAGCACTTGGCTTCCGAACACTTTGTAATTATGCATACCGGAATATGGTACCGAGCAGGCTATATTCTCCCAGGATTGGACAAAGAAGGCGGACCTAATTATTTGTTTGGCCCCTCTACCCGAGGGCCCAGCGAATCCTGTGCTAACAAGGATGCTGGCCCCGGCACCATACTAGATGCCTCTGAAGGAGGGCGAGGCAAAGAGAGAGAGGACCAAAGACGGTCGCTATTCCAAGGGTGCATCGGACATTGTGTCCGGAGGAATCAAAATCCCCTCATCCGAAGACAAAAGTGAAGGGGGGCCACTGTCTCCTTTCCTCCTAGGAAGAGAAGGGCTGCCTCCGAAGATTGGGAGAAGCAGGCTCCTAAGCGAGGCAAGATGCCTCAGGTGGCTGGCTCGGGCTTGGAGGACGTCGAAGCGCAGTCTCATGACGAGGACAAGCCTCAGGCCAAATTGTAAGTGAATCAAGGCTGTTTTAAACATGTCCCATTCCTTTCTTATAATGCCTGGAATATATATTTTTTGTTTTTGCAGCTCAGCACGTAGTCTTTCTCAACAATCCTCTTCCTCGGGGGACCTTCTCCTAGAGATGATGGAAAGCGAGACACCCCCACCGGCCTCTTCGTCCAATAGGGCGGATGACTTAGAGGTGTCGTCGCGGAGGGTCTCCCTTGACCAACAAGTGGTGCAAGGGATGATGAAGACATTACCTGAAGGTGATACTTCGTTTGGCCAGGGTCCGGGGAACAACAATGAGGGCCCCGGACAACCCGATATACAGCCGGATACGAATGAACGGATCCCTTCAAAGGGTGGCCGTACTCTTTACAACAGCCTTCGGAGACCCAGAGGCACCGAATATCTTGACGAACATGCTGCGGCAGGCATCCGTCTCAGAGGAACATCGTACCTTAATGGGCACGGTGGTTGAAAAGGTCCATTCCGCGAAGAGCGGATTGGATGAGGCCTTTGCGAGCCTACTAAGAGGCTTTGAGGTTTGTACTGTAATATGTGCAATTCTGTTTTATTCGCAAAATACACTTGTGTATAGATAGTAGCCCCTGAGACTCGGGTTGGCTTCCCATGGGAGGCGAACGGAGGATCAAGAAGAAATATTCAAGGACTAATCTGATTAACTTGAACACATGCTGCTTCCCCCTGGCTACTTCCCAGATTACGGATATTGCCGAACTGCAACTGAAGCTTGATATGGCCGGGGATGACATTGCGTTAATTAATATGCGTCTTGACGAATCGCAAGGTATGTATTCAGGGCAGTCCCTTCACGTACATTGTTGTGATATAAGCATGATGCTGGAATTTATATACTGTAATATGCATGGCTGCAGATGGTGCTGCCGCTGTTCAAATTCTTTGGGCGAAGCAGGCCTGGGCCAAGGAGCAGGCCCGGTGTAGTAATGTGACTGCCGAAAAGGCATTGGCTCACTTAAAAGCCGAACGAGCTGCTCGGCGTCAACATGAGGAGAAGATGTCCACGATGGCGCTCGAACTAAAAAATGCTGCTAGCGGCTGTGAACTCCTTGAGAAGGAGAATGAAGCCAAAATGGATGAAGTTGACAAGGCCTTATGAGACGCGAGAGAAGCGCGGTCTGAATCCAGAGCCGCCCGTGAGGAGATCCGGCAAGCTAGGGAGATTGTGGCTGGTGAGCCATTTTTGCTACATACTAAGTTCGGCGATCCGAACTATGCTCAACTTAACCAATTGTGGAGTTCTGCAGACGAGTTTTTAGACTTGCCGAAGAGTTCTTCCAATGCGGCGCAGTTTTACCAAGCGCGAGAGGGGTATGCAATGGAGAAGCTTTTCTGGTCACAGTTCAATGCGTCGAAGCGCCCCCTTTTGCTAAATGAGAAGATGTCCTAGTGGGCCAAGCTTCATAGGATATCCGGCGCTGCCATGAAGAACGTCATAACCCAGTTATGGCCAACTGAGCCTGTTCCGAATAGTTACTTCGGCTTGGTGCAGCGGCTTGTTGACGTGGTGCCATGTATCAACGCTGTGAAGCGGTCGGTGTGCATCGAGGGTGCACGGATGGCCTTTGCCCGAGTCAAGACATTCTAGGGGAAGATGAAGGCCATCGATGTTGCGGTGAAGAGTCCACCCAAGGGCAAGGACCGCCACAAACCGGAGCATTATTTTGAAGACGTCCTAGTGGCCGCCCGCTTGATAGAGGGTCAGTGCTCGAAATACATAATGTTCGAGTGAGGTGTATGAGAGTTGTACGAGACAATTTTATAGTTAATCTATTTATATATTACTAGAAAGTTTGTGTTCCTCCTGTGCGGCCGTTTTAATATAATCTGAAAGTTTTCCAGTCGTTGGCTTCAGCCCCCTTGTAGGAAGTACGGGGGTGTGTGGAAAAGCATTTGATCACTCTTGACCCAACGTCTTGGTCCGTGAAGGAGGTGTCAATGCGGCAAAGCAGGCAACCAGACTATAGGGCGTTAACACTTTCACTTACCCATAGGAGTTTATGGTGTGTCTACGACATAGCCCCTGGTATGCATGCGGCTTATTCACACGATGCGTGCACATATTTGACCGAAAAGAGGTCCTTCGTGTGACACGGAGGAATCGCTAGAGATTCCGATCAGTCATCGAGTGGTTGACTAGCTCTCGCCGCATCATGATAGTCAGTTTTTGACTTTCTCTACTGAGGTGTTGATCCAGGTGAACCGGAAGCACAATCGCAGTAGTTCTCCCTTTACTACCCTAGCTGATAGAGCAGAACGTAGGATAGCAAGCACAGGAGCCAGGCAACCCAACTATTGACCCAAGACATGATTCGGAGCTGATGCATATAAGGCCAAACTCGCGACGCCGAAGTTTGCTGTAAAAGTTGTTCGGACTTTGTTGGCAACTCAATTGTTCCCGTACCGAGGCCCCGGCAAGTTTAAGCCGGGGTATATCTATGAAACAACCATAGGAGGCGTATTCATTTGCGGAAAGACGCGGATAATTAATACGGGTAATGTGAACTGGGACCTGAGCGATATGCAAAAGGTTACTTGATATATATAAAGGTCATGACCCCGGCTATTTGATATGCCCTGGGTCGAAGGCAGAGGAAAAAGGCATGTTACAGGCTCAAAAAAGAGTGGTCTACAAAAAGTTATTTTGGACCTCCTGTCGCATGTCTACGCCGCATGTCCTCAGCGAGGGGAAACCTTGAAGGAAGTAGCCCCGTAGGTGAGTGTACGGATCCGAACTCCAATAGAGTTGGTCTTAGATGTTTCTCCTTTGCGCCACATGTTTTTAAGAGGTAATGAAGAAAGAAAAAGGAAAGTGGATAAAAATGTTACCGGAGTGCTTGCAGACTTGTTCGTATTATGCCCATGGTATCTTAAGTGCGTAGTTATGTATGCGCGATATAGTTTTAACGCATATATGAGATGGGCAACGGAAGCCGAACTTCTATTTCTACTCCGGATTTGATCGATCTTCGGGGGGAAATTGCTTATGGCCCCCGGCATTTGGCTGGTGAACCACTCCGTCGTCCCTATTGTCTGGTGGCCCCCTTCCCTTGTGTTCGGCGTTGAGCTTGCCGTCCTGCTTGAGGACCCAAGAGTTTCTGCTGGTATGATTAGCTAGTTTATTGGGGTGGCTGTGAATCTGGCAGGGTCGGTCCAGTATCATGTCTAGGTTGGATGGTCCGTCTCTGTTCGCCTTGAATGGCTTTTTCCATTGACCGGGCCTGGGATTGTTGAATCTGGCGTTGACCGCTGTGTCGTGTGATTTTTCATTATCGTTGCGACTGTTGTGTTTGCTTCGTCGTGGCTTGCCATTGCCGTCTCGGATATCGGAAGTGCCCGAGTCGCTCACGCTATTGCTTCTACGAGCGAGCTAGCTGTCTTCTCCCGCACAAAAGCGGGTCATTAGAGCGGTAAGGGCTGTCATGGATCTAGGTCCTTCTTGATCGAGGTGGCGTGCAAGCTATTCATCTCGGA
This sequence comes from Triticum dicoccoides, assembly GCF_002162155.2. Taxonomy (NCBI): domain Eukaryota; kingdom Viridiplantae; phylum Streptophyta; class Magnoliopsida; order Poales; family Poaceae; genus Triticum; species Triticum dicoccoides. The sequence goes on along the minus strand of NC_041390.1, from coordinate 266,928,531 downwards.
TGCTGTGTTTAAAGGCCGCAAGGGCTTCCGCGTCCGGACAGTCGACGATTTGGTTCTTTTTAACTAAGAACCTAGTCTAGAGCTTCCTGGCTGATTCTCCGGGCTGTTGGACAATGTGACTTAAGTCATCGGCGTCCGGTGGCCAGACATATGTTCCTTGGAAGGTGTCATGAAAGGCGTCCTCCAAATCTTCCTAGCTGCCAAAATAATTTTCTGGCAGACTGTTTAACCAGTACCGAGCTGGTCCTTTGAGTTTTAGTGGTAGGTATTTGATGGCATGAAGGTTGTCCCCACGGGCCATGTGGATATGGAGGAGGAAGTCCTCGATCCATACCGTGGGATCCGTTGTTCCATCGTATGATTCAATATTCATAGGTTTGAACCCCTCTGGGAATTGATGCTCCATTACTTCGTCTGTGAAGCAAAGAGGGTGTGCGGCGCCTCTATGTTGGGCCACACTGTGACATACCTCCGATGGAGACCGTTTGCGGTTTTCGTCCCAGGTGTGGCTAGGTTTGTCACGTCTAAATAGGTGGCCATCATCGCGTGTCAAAGTATGTCCTCGCGATCCATAGGTCGCTCTTGAGTGTCCTGCTCTACTACCCAAATCCTGTTGACGGTTGTATGCACAACCCCGACCTGTTTTTTTCTTGCCTTTACAGCGAGGTGGGGCGTTCTGGTGTTCAGCTTGAGTTGCCGCTTTGCCTGCACCAAGTTGTGGTCGACCTGACGCCTTGTGCGATAATGGCATGGGCTCGAGCGCCTTGTCGTCGCCCTCGGGTAGCAATCTACTCTTTGGGTAGCTTTTGGCTGGGCCACTAAGGCCGTATTCTTCGGCGGCTAAGACTTCGGTCCATCTATCGTTGAGCAGATCTTGGTCCGCTTGAAGCTGTTGCTGCTTCTTTTTCAGGCTCCTTGCAGTGGCTATTAGTTGGCGCTTGAAGTGCTCCTGCTCAAGAGGTTCCTCAGGCACGATGAAATCCTCAGTGCTGAGGCTCACCTCATTCTCAGAGAGCGGAAGGTAATTGTCATCCTCCGAATCTTCGTACATGGCCTATTTACCAGGGCTAACCTGCCCATCTTCCCGTTCATCTTGTTCATTAGCTGTATCAATGGGGTCTTTGCTATCTTCGGCATCGTCGTCCATACCGTCAATGTTCTCGGAGTTGTAATCAAGTGTATCGGTCGAATCTTCGACCGTGGCTATGAAGTGAGTGGTGGGTGGGAAGCAAAGTTCTCCACCGCCAGCCCGTGGTTAGAGCCGGATATAGTTCGGCTGTGAGTCCTTCACCAAGGACAAGTTCTTTGAGGAATTGAGCACATCGTCCAATGGCGAGCGCTGGAAGATGTCTGCGGCGCTGAACTTGAAGATCAATAAACGATCAAGTTCGGCGTCCGCGGGCTCACGTGGTTCGAAACTTACGGCCGGAGACGAGTCTGGTGTTCCGCTGACAAAAACATCGTGAGAGGTTAAGTCCATGTGCAGCTCCAACATCGTGGAATCTGTGGCCTCCATAGTGGGGTTGATCCTCCTGTCCTCAGATGGCGCAGTCTGCTCTGGCTCTAAGGCCAGAGTGGTTATAGGAGCAATCTCCTGGATGCGGACTGATGACAGATTTGTGTCATGATCATCGGGGTGACCGGGGGCTGCAGCCGCAATCTCGAATCCGGCGAATACCAAGTCTCCATGGACGTCTGCAACCTAGTTCAAGCTCCCAAATCTGACCTGATAGCCAGGGGCGTAGCTTTCGATCTACTCTAGATGGCCAAGCGAATTGGCCCCCAATGCGAAGCCGCCGAACACGACGATCTGTTCGGGGAGAAAAGTTTCTCCTTGGACGGTGTCATTATTGACTATTGAAGGGGGCATCAAACCTTTTAGCGACAGCACAGAGCAACTCTCAATGAAAGCACCAATGTCGGTGTCAAAACCGGCGGATCTCGGGTAGGGGGTCCCGAACTCTGCGTCTAAGGTCGATGGTAACAGGAGACAAGGGACACGGTGTTTACCCAGGTTCAGTCCCTCTCTATGGAGGTAATACCCTACATCCTGCTTGATTGATATTGATGAATATGAGTATTACAAGAGTTTATCTACCTCGAGATCGTAATGGCTAAAACCTTAGAGGTCTAGCTTGTATGGCTATGATAATGACCCTCCCCTCTCCGGACTAAGTCCTTCGGTTTATATAGACACCGGAAGGATCTAGGGTTACATAAGGTCAGTTACAAAGAAAGGAATCTACATATTCGACGCCAAGCTTGCATTCCACGCTATGGAGAGTCCCATCCGGTCACGGGTGCCCTCTTCGGTCTTTGCATCTTCACAGCCCATCAGTCCGGCCCATGGCTAACACGCCGGACGCCGAGGACCCCTTACTCCAATACTACCTCAGCCGCACCCCCCATCCTCGCCACACACACAATTCCTCTCTCTCCGCCCGCATCCTCGACGCCGCTCTGAGTCCTCAAAAGCCGTCAGTGTGCCAGGATGCCGCTGAAGCGCCCCATCGGAAGGAGTGGCGACACTTGGGCTACTGAAGCACCGGAGCACGGCATGAATATGGAGACAAAGGTTCCCGTCCCCGCCGACGAGGTGGAGAACGAGGCTACCAACAAGCGGAGCCGGGTCGAGAAAGAACCGCAAGCGACTCGAGCGGGCCTAGACTTCATCAACAACCTCCCCGATGATATGTTGATAGTCATCATATCCCTTCTCCCAATCAGAAATCGGGCCAGGACAGCCGCCGTTTCCCGGCGGTGGCGCACCCTATGGCTCCGCACCCCTGTCGACCTCCTCCACGCTCACAAGCTCTGTCATGCCTATTGCCAAAGCTTGGATGCATTCTCCCAGATCCTCGGCAGTCACCATGGCCCAATGAAAGGCTTTATCGCGGGCAAGTTTTGTTACAATGGCAAGGAGTGAGCCAAGCTTGACGAGTGGTTCCGATCCCGCGCCATAGATCAGCTCAAGAAGCTAAGTTATAGTGATGGGTGAGGGAGTCCTGGATTAGGGGGTGTCTGGATAGCCGGACTATAGCTTTGGCCGGACTCCTGGACTATGAAGATACAAGATTGAAGACTTCGTCCCGTGTCCGGAAGGGACTTTCCTTGGCGTGGAAGGCAAGCTTGGCGATACGGATATGCAGATCTCCTACCATTGTAACCGACTCTGTGTAACCCTAGCCCTCTCCGGTGTCTATATAAACTGGAGGGTTTTAGTCCGTAGGACGAACAACAATCATACCATAGGCTAGCTTCTAGGGTTTAGCCTCCTTGATCTCGTGGTAGATCTACTCTTGTACTACCCAAATCATCAATATTAATCAAGTAGGAGTAGGGTTTCACCTCCATCAAGAGGGCCCGAACCTGGGTAAAAACATCGTGTCCCTTGTCTCCTGTTACCATCCGCCTAGACGCATAGTTCAGGACCCCCTACCCAAAATCCGCCGGTTTTGACACCGACATTGGTGCTTTCATTGAGAGTTCCTCTGTGTCGTCACTTTTAGGCCCGTTGGCTCCTCCGATCATCAACGACGATGCGATCTAGGGTGAGACTTTTCTCCCCGGACAGATCTTCGTATTTGGCGGCTTTGCACTGCAGGCCAATTCGCTTGGCCATCTGGAGCAGATCGAAAGCTACGCCCCTGGCCGTCAGGTCAGATTTGGAAGTTTAAACTACACAACGGACGACCGCGGAGACTTGATCTTCGACGGATCTGAGCCGCAATCGAGCGCGCCGCACTATCCCGGTGGGCATGATCTAGCTCTGCCGCCGAACAGTGCCCTGGAGGCCGCACTTGTGTTCGCTCTGACCCTTGGCTCGGAGCCGACCACACCAATCGAGGATGGGTGGTTCGACACCGCCTCGGGGGCTGCAATCTCTACGGCAATCAAGCCGAACACTAGCCTTGTCCTCTGCGAAGCCAGTGACTCCAAGATGCCGGACTCCTCTCCGGACTCCGAGCCCTCCGCACCCCTACTGATCGAATCCGATTGGGCGCCGATCATGGAGTTCACCGCCGCAGACATCTTTTAGCACTCGCCCTTTGGCGACATTCTGAATTCACTCAGGTCTCTCTCTTTGTCAGGAGAGTCCTGGCCGGACTATGACCGACATGATTGGGATGTGGACGACGAAGAAATTCGATGCCCACCACCACCCACTTCGTAGCCACTGTCGATAATTTAAACGACGTGCTCGACTTCGACTCCGAAGACATCGACGGTATGGATGACGATGTAGGAGATGAACATGAACCAACGCCTATAAGGCACTGGACAACCACCTCATCTCATGATGTATACATGGTGGACACACCCAAAGGAAGCGACGACGAGGAACACAGGGATGCAACGAGGGATCGTTCACTCGAAAAGAAATCAAAGCGGCGACGTAAGCGCCGCTCCAAGCCCCGCCTCGACAGAGACAGCAGCCATACAGACCCAGCCATAGAGCAGGACGAGCCGGCGGACGAACATGCCTTCGAGCAACCGTCCGAACAGGGAAACTTGGATAAACAAACCGAACACCCCGTCCCCGGCGAAAACAACAGTCCGGACGACCTTACGCCGGATAGGCTCATGGAGGAGAAGAACCTCCACAAAAGGCTCGTCGCCACTACGCGTAGCCTGAAAAAGCAGAAGCGGAAGCTCAAAACTGTGGAAGATGCACTCAGAATCAGATGGAGCAAAGTACGCAACACCGTAGACAAATATGGCGGCAGTCGCCGCACAAAAAGCTATCCAAAGCGAAGCTACTGCCTGAATTTGATGAGGAGGCCTTAGAGCCCCCGCAGTCAAAAAATAGGAAAGCCACCTGGTCGGATAGACGACCGCATGGCCAGCATGGAGCGGCAAGCGGCACCGCACACAAGACGGCACGCGATCCACCAAAGGATCTGCATCAAAAAGATGGCCCAGCCAGATCTATCTACGGGCCAAGAAAGCAAGCTCTAGTAAGCAATGCAACACAACAAATATCCGAACATCACGGCACACCCAAATACAGGGGTGCGGCACACCCCCTATGTTTCACCGATGAGGTGCTGGACCATGAATTTCCAGCGGGATTCAAGCCCGTAAACATAGAGGCGTACGACGGAACAACAGATCCTGGGGTCTGGAACGAGGATTATATCCTCCACATACACATGGCCAGAGGAGATGACCTCCACGCCATAAAATACTTACCCCTCAAGCTTAAAGGGCCAACCCGGCATTGGCTCAAAAGCCTTCCCGAAAACAACATTGGAAGTTGGGAAGAGCTTGAGGATGCTTTCCGAGCAAATTTCAAGGGACCTATGTCCGCCCTCCAGATGCAGACGATCTCAGTCACATAACTCAACAGCCCGGAGAGTCAGCCCGGAAATTCTGGAACATATTTCTTACTAAAAAGAATCAGATAGTCGACTGTCCGGACGCTGAAGCCCTAGCAGCTTTCAAGCATAACGTTCGAGACGAATGGCTCGCCAGACACCTCGACCAAGAAAAGCCAAGAACAATGGCCGCATTAACAAGCCTCATGACCCGCTTTTGCGCAGGAGAGGACAATTGGTTGGCAAGATGTAGCACCAGCGACCCAAGTACATCCGAAGTTAGGGATGGAAATGGAAAACCCCGACGCAGCAAGGACCAGCGCCCGAATAAGGGAAACAGCCCAAAGAGCACGGCGGTCAATGCCGGATTCAAAAGCTCGCGACAGAATCAGAGAAAGCCGCCCTCAAGGATAACAGGGACGAGCTATCCAACTTAAACAAAATCTTGGACAAGATATGTCAAATACACAGTACTCCCGGGAAGCCTGTGAACCATACCCATAGAGATTGTTGGGTTTTCAAGCAATCCGGCAAACTCAACGCCGAACACAAGGGGCTCAACACACCAAGTGAGGATGACGACGAACCCCACAAGCAGAGCACCAGGAAACAAAAGGATTTCCCACAAGAAGTCAAAACAGTAAACTTACTTCACGTGACGAACAGAATGGCGCCAACAGAGATACGCGCCATACGGCCTATCCCAAAGGAGTCTCGCCAATGGTTGTTAAAACCGATCACCTTCGACCATCAGGATTACTCTAGAAGTATCCGGAACACAGGCTGGACTGCCTTGGTATTAGATCCAATAATCGGCGGACTCCACTTTACAAATGTCCTGATGGACGGCGGCAGTGGTCTAAACCTTTTATACCAGGACACAATCCGCAACATGGGGATAGACCCAACAAAAATTCTCCATATCAAAACCTCCTTTCAAGGGGTAACGCCAGGCCCGGATGCCCGTTGCATGGGTTCTCTCCGGCTAGAAGTTATGTTCGGCTCCCCCGATAACTTCCGTCGTGAACACTAACTTTCCACATCGCCCCATTCTCAAGTAGCTATCAAGCACTGCTGGGACACGAAGCTTTCGCCCGCTTTAACGCAATACCGCATTATGCATCTCTTATGCTTAAGATGCCCGGTCCATGAGGCATCATCTCATTAAAGGGAAAACATTGAGTGTTCCTCCCGCGCGAAAGACAGTGCGGCTGCCTTGACAGCCCCACAATAAACCGGCTTCACCAGCCAAAGCACCTAAACAGGTCGTCAAGACCACAGAGACGGATAGACGAGTCCGGCATAAACATACAATTGATAAAGGCTTAATAGCCATATACCCCTGTACTAGGGGTTCCGCGCATATAAAACAAGAGACAATAAAGCTCAATTTTACCCATTTAGATTTATACTTTGTTTATTTAGTATAACTCATGTTCGACACGATCTTTCTTCGACTAAGTTCCTCTCTTTTACAGATGAACACCGTGCTACGCCCGTCCAGGATACGGCACAACGGAGACACAGGCGCAGACATGCAGCAGGGACCCGTTCCAAGGATTCTTTTCAGATTAAGACCTTGCGTAAACCTTTTTTACTATCTCTTGTTGATACACATCCCCTGGTTTCTTGGTATAACCAAGGAGGAGGTTGGCGTTTTGGCATGTGGCCACGTCAGAGTTTTGCGCGTACCTGTACACTAGGGGCTTATTACTAAGGGCGTTATCCCGCCCGCCCTCATAAAGACCGAATACCTTAGGGAGTGTTCGGCGTCGCGAGTTTGGCCTTATATGCATCAGATCCGAATCATGTCTTTGGTCAAATGTTGGGTTTGCCCGGCTCCTGTATTTTGCTACCTTATGTTCCGCTCTATCTGCTAAGGCGGCACTAGGAGAACTACTACGATTGTGCCCCAGTTCGGCCAGGCGAGCACCTCAGTAGAGAAAGCCGAAAACTGACTGTCATGATATAGCGTGAGACTGGTCAACCACTCGAGGACTTACCGGAATCTTTAGGATTACTCCGCATTAACGAAGGGCCGCTTCCCGGCCAGGCACATACGCGCCCCGAGTTCGGGCGAGCGCAGGCGCCACCAGGGGCTAACTAAGTAGCCTCACTGTCAAACTCCTATGGGTAAGTGAAAGTGATAAAGCATCATTGTCCGATTGCCTAGTTCGCTGCGCTATCACCTCCTTTGTAGGACCAAGACGTTGGATCAAGTGTGAAAATGCGCCTTCTGCGAACACCCCCGCATTATGTGCGTGGGGGCTGAAGCCGGCGACTGCCATCTTTCAGATTATATATACATATATGTTAAACGGCCGGACAGGAGGTATTATAATACTTGCAGGCACAAGTATAAAAAGCTTCTACAATTTATCAAAATATTGTTTTACAATAATATATGCTATTCGAATATAGTATCCTTCGAGCACTATGTCTCTATTAAACGAGCGCCTTGCAGAACTTCCTAAAAATAGTGCTCGGCAGGTACTCGGCTTCCATCCGAGTCTGGGGATGCAACAGCGGTGGCCTCCATTTCCGCCCAGTATGTCTTGACACGGGCAAGAGCCATCTGCGCACCCTCTATGCATGCTGACCTCTTCATCGCATTGATATGCGGCGCCGCACCAAGAAACTGCTGCACCAAGTTGAAATAACTTTTCGGCTCTAGCCTCTCTGGCCACAGATGACTCATGACATACTTCATGGCGAGTCCGGACAACCTATTTAGCTCGGCCCATTCGGCCAAACGATCGGCTAATGACAGTGGACGCTCCAGATTGTGGAACTGCGACCAAAAGAGCTTTTCCACTTCGCGATCTTCTTGATCTCGGAAGTGTTCGGCTGCATCTGCGGCACTCGCTGCCAAATCCAGATAGGTGTCCGCCGTACTCCACATCCAGTCTAACGGAGCATGTTTAGGATCACAGAACTTCCTCCGCAGCATAAAGGGCTTTCCAGCCGCGATCTCTCCGGCCTGATGCAGCTCCTCCTTCATAGCTCTCATCGCAGAGGGAGCATCCTTGGCATCGGCAACGGCCTTCTCCAGGTCCATCTGTTCCGCCTGATCTTCTTTTCCAAGAAGCTTGCAACGGTCAACAGCACTCTTCAGCTTCATAGCCATCTCGGCCATTTCCTTCTTGCTTCGGCAATGAGCAGCCTGTTCGGCTTTCAGCTCTTCAATTGCCTTTCCGGCAGCCGCATCACTTTTCCTGGCTTGCTCCTTGGCTCGGGCAAGTTCCGCCCAAAGATTCTCCATGGCAGCAGTACCATCTGCATCAAGTGCACACATTGTAAGATACTGGCATAAAGCTCCTCTTACCAGGTGCCGCCGGAGTAATTACATACCTTGTGCCTCGTGAAGCCGCTTGTTGACAAGCGCGATGTCGGCATCTGCCACGTCAAGTTGCCGCTTTAGCTCGGCAAATTCATCAGTCCGGCTGGCCACCCGACACTTCGCCACCTATGTATGAAGGCGGCATATTAGACCTGGGATTATGATCCTCTGCGCGCCATCACTTTTGACAACGCACAGAGTCTCAGGAGCTACTATCTACACAGGGCGCATCTTATTTATGCGCAACTGTCCAAAAAGGGTACATTATTTCGCGTACCTCAAAACCTGTTAGTAAACTCCTGAGGGCCTCGTGCAATCCGCTCTCCGCGGATGAAATCCTCTCAATCACCGTACCCATCAATGCACGGTGCTCCTCTGAGATAGATGCTTGCCCTAGCAGATCCTTCAGCTCCTCCGACCGTGCACCAGACGGTGCCGAACTCGTCCGATGGCCCTTTTAGAAGGCCGGATGCAGAGGGCTTTGGGGGGCCATATGACTACCTTCCGGCCCTGCCAGATTCGGAGAAACCCTCCGCGACGATACCTCAGGGTCGCCCGCCTCGCAAGGCGGTACGGCAGGGGGAGGCATTCCGCTCCCCATCGTCTCCGGAAGAAGATCCCCCGAAGACGAGCTCTGCTGAGAAGGGCTAAGGTCCGAGCTACAAGGTAAATTTTCGATTACTCTTCTCAGATATAACGCAAGGATTTCTCTCATTTCTTAAAAAGAAAAACTCCTCTCCACTTACGGCTCGATGGAGGGCTGATCCCCTTGAGGGCATAATTCGGCTAAAGTATCCCCTGGCGCAGGATCCTCCGACGAAGATTTCTTCCCCCGCTTTGAGGCCATGGTCTCCGGGTCATCAGAGACGTCCTCTTCTTCCCCTGAGGAGAGGAACTTTCGATTCCTCCCTTCCGTACAACCTTCTTCGAGGAGGTTGTAGCTTCCTTGTCCCCTCCCTCGCTTTCCTCCGAAGGCACAACCTCCAACATCCTAACTTGCACGGGATCCGGCATGGTCTCGGGGAGGGGGGCTGGACACCTGATTAGCTTTGCTTTCGCTATCCACTCTTGTTTAAATATAAAGATAGCGAGTCCGGGCACAAGGCTACTTACTTGAGTATCCGGGAGATTGCAGCTCAGGCCTGCGTCCTCGGTCAAGTCCGGACACATTGCTTGTGATTCGAAGAACAATTTGTACATCTCCACGGGTGTTGCGCCCATGAAATGCTGGAGAGCTCGTGGTCCCTCCGGATTGAACTCCCACAGGCGAAGGGGGCGATGTTTGCCAGGCAAGGATCGGTGGATCAACATGACCTGCGTCACCACGACCAGGCTAATGTCTCTTTCTAAGAGATCTCGAATGCGGCCCTGAAACAAGGGCACGTCCTTGGATGGCCCCCAGTCCAGTCCTTTATTGACCCATGACACTAGCTGTGGTGGGGGACCCGAGCGAAAGGCAGGTGGCGCCACCCACTTGGTGCCCCTGGGAACGGTGATGTAAAACCACTCTCGTTGCCATAAGCTGGACTCCTCTTGAAAAGAGCCCTCGGGCCATGGAGCACCAGCATTCTTGCTTATAAAAGCACCTCCGCACTCCGCGTGCCGTCCCTCGATCATCTTCGGCTCTACTTTGAAGGTCTTGAGCCATAGTCCGAAGTGACGAGTAATACGGAGGAAGGCTTCACACACGACGATGAATGTGGAAATATGGAGGATGGACTCCGGAGCTAAGTCATGAAATTCCAGCCCATAATAAAACATGAGCCCCCTCACGAAGGGATCTGTCGGGAAGCCTAGCCCCCGAAGGAAGTGAGACATGAACACCACACTCTCACCAGGCTTGGGAGTGGGAATGACCTGCCCTTGAGCAGGCAGCCTATGCCAGATTTCGCCAGTCAAGAACCTGGCCTCTCTCAACTTCAGCACGTCCTCCTCCATGACGGAGGAGGGCATCCATCGGCCTCGAAGGTCGGAACCGGACATTGTCGAAGGTCTGAAGCGCCTGGAATCTAGAGCCTTGGGTGTTGGAACTCGAGGTGAAGGGCGAACTCGTTTGAGATTGAAAGAAAGGAGTAAGGCCTTGGTCTCTTTATAAGAGGTTGAATACCAAGGGCCCTCCCCGTGACCGTTTGGGACTCGCCTTTGATAGAGAAAACATACCAACGGGTACGGTTGGGTTACCCACGCCCGTATTGATGAGAATCTTGGAATAAGGGGACACGATCTCTGCTTTGACAAGACATGCTAAGGAAACCGCCTCGCTAAACGCGCTGAGGTGGGACAGTAAAACAATTCAAATAAAGACTTGGCCGTGGTGTGATGTCACGCTACAGAATACGTCAGCAGATTAGATTTGTGTAAATATTATTCTCTCTATGGCAATATGTGGAAACTTATTTTGTAGAGCCGGACACTATCCTTGTGTTCAAAAACCTTCTATGAAGTACTTGGAGGAGGAACCCGCCTTGCAATGCCGAAGACAATCTGCGCGCCGGACTCGTCGTCATTGAAGCCTGGTTCAGGGGCTACTGAGGGAGTCCTGGATTAGGGGGTGTCTGGATAGCCGGACTATACCTTTGGCCAGACTCCTGGACTATGAAGATACAAGATTGAAGACTTCGTCCCGTGTCCAGAAGGGACTTTCCTTGGCGTGGAAGGCAAGCTTGGCGATATGGATATGTAGATCTCCTACCATTGTAACCGACTCTGTGTAACCCTAGCCCTCTCCGATGTCTATATAAACCGGAGGGTTTTAGTCCGTAGGACGAACAACAACCATACCATAGGCTAGCTTCTAGGTTTTAGCCTCCTTGATCTCGTGGTAGATCTACTCTTGTACTACCCATATCATCCATATTAATCAAGCAGGAGTAGGGTTTTACCTCCATCGAGAGGGCCCGAACCTGGGTAAAAACATCGTGTCCCTTGTCTCCTGTTACCATCCGCCTAGACGCACAGTTCGGGACCCCCTACCCGAGATCCGTCGGTTTTGACACTGACAGTGGGCATATGAGCTTGCTGCCAACGTCGGCGCTCCGCTTCGCGCCCACGCTGCGCCTTGCCAAGTTCATGAACTGCCATCCCCCCTTCATGACACGCCCACTCTTTTTCTACCACGACTGAAGCACCTCGAGCTCGTCGTCGTCCGCATCCCAAAGGATGACATGGAGCGCCTGCTCCACGGTTGTACTGCACTCGAGTTCCTTCACCTTCAGGTGATGAATTGGTCGAGTACCTTGCGCATCACCTCCAGGACTCTCCGCACTATTTATGTGTGTTGCTGGTGCTGCAAAGAGAGTTCACAAAAGGTGGGCCACAATATGGTCATCCAGGACACACCTTCACTTGAGAGATTACTTGTAGTTGATCAACAAGGTCCAACAATAATCAATGTCATTTCTGCGCCGAAATTGAAAGTGGTGGGCTACTCGTCTATGAAATACTACAACTTTCAGGTACAACAGTCGCCTTATATACCTCTCCTTCTTGATATCAACATTATTTCTAGTTTTGAAGATGTATGTTCGTCTGTCTTCTAGCAAAGCTTCACCCAGACTCTGGGCATAGTGAAGGTCTTGGCACTAGAATTTGTCGTCCCCAATTTGGACCAAGTTTTCAGTTGCCTGAGATGCTTTCCGTGCCTGAAGAAGTTGTATATCAAGGTGATGTTCCTTTCCTATTAAATTTTAACCATAAGGGAGTTCAATTTTTTGCACCTTTTCCCAAGTTTACAATGACTATGTACTATGATTTCTGAAGGAATTTTGGAGGATTTTAGGACATGCACCCCCACCCCATATTGATTGCTTCATTCATATGGTTACAATCGTCCATAAGAATTTCTCCTTTGGATTCATGTGTACTAGTTTTCTTACGGAATTTTTCATCCAATCCAACCTCTTGTGAAGAAGGCTACATGTTTCTAGATTGTAATTAAATTAATGCCCATGTTAATCATGACAGATCAAAGATGGCACGTTGGTGCATTTTACAAATCTTGCAAACCAAATGGGCGTGTAGTAGTGTTCAAAACTGCATGTAGGCACTAACACATTCTCTTCTTTTGCAGTGCATATTAGGCCTAGTGGAAGATGTTGATAATGACAATCACATCGAATGCCTGGATCTACATCTCTCAAATATTACTTTGAACTCCTACCGAGGGACCCCACCGGAGATTACACTCGCCATGTTCTTTCTTGCCAGAGCAAAGGTGCTGAGGGTACTGAGGTTGAACACACATTTAAGTAGGAAAGATCAATGGTATGATTATCAGAGGCGGCTGGTACTACGGAATGGAAGTGCCTCCAAAAATGCCAAACTTCGTATTGGAAGAGCATATGGAAAAGCAATTGGAAGTTATATTGTCAAACCCATACTTGACTTGTCAGCGGCTGATCCCTTTTCAGAAATTACACGGTTTGCAATGTTTGCATTTGGGCGTTGTTATCTTTGAATTTGAACCTTGCAATATTTATGGTATTTGGTATATTGAACCGTTTCTGTTCTCTTGTCTCAATGCAAACAGTTCATCCGGGTGAACCGCATGTCGTACATTGCACACACCTTGATTTGGCTGACCGTTTCTTTTGTGTTGCCTAATCACAAACAGTTCATCCGATTGAACCGTATGCTATACACCGCAAACACCTTGATCTGTCTGGCTGTTTCTTTTATGTTGCCTAATCAAAAACAGTTCATCCGAGTGAACCGTATGATGTACATCGCACACGCCTTCATCAGGCTGCCCGTTTCTTTTGTTCCGCCTCATTGCAAACGGTTCATTGGACTGAACCGTATGCCCTGGATCGCACACGCAACTAAAATCTGAACCATGTATGATGCATCCTCCATTGCAAACATTTTGCACCTTTTTGACGGGTTTTTTACATCCCCGTTTATGATTAATGCATCGCACATAGTTTCGTGAAAGGGTCTCTAATCATATTGTCGCGTTAGCAGCATCCTGCAGTAGTGTCTCCAAATTCTTCACACTGACACTCTGTTCACAGGTACAAAAGGTCTGCTACTATATCACTAGGTTCTCGTCAACTTAACTCATTTGCAGTGTTCCTCGAAGATAAATTGCATACTTCCTCAGAAACATCAATTGTTCAAAATCCTCATGTGAAGAAAATGGCTGATGGTAAAAGACCTTAGAAGGGAGAAAAGAGGCCAGAGACAAACACTGTGTTTGATATCCCTGAAGACATTTATGCTGAATATTGCACGCCTGATGAAGCCACACATGTCAAAGAAAACAAAAATCAGCGCAAGGTGCGCATTCAGAGGATTGAGAGGAGATGGGCAAGGGAAGAATGGAGGGAATATCGATATGTTACTCCAAAGTACATGAATTAATTCGTTGTACACCCCCATGCCCAAGACCTCCCTTGGCTCCAGGCCAAAAAGCCGATCCCTCAAGCATCAGGCGAGGTGATGAATTTCCCAAGGAATGGGCCAAGTGCCAAGCCAAGTTGGCTAAATTAGCAAAGGAAGTAGTGAAGAAATTCAATGAACATTCTATTGCTGCTGCTGCTGCTAAGGCTTCTGCTAGCAAGCCTAAGAAGGCTTTGCCGAAGAAATCAGCTATGAAGCCGAGTTCCTCAACTGCAATGCCCTCACGGCCAAGTACAAAGCCCTCACGGCCAATTACTGAGGCAACCTCCTCAAGGGCAGCTCGATTCCCTCTGTTGCCACAAAATCCTCAAATGTTGCTGCAAAGTCCTCAACACTTGTGCATCTTACCACGTGCCAATGGACTACATGAGTCTCTATTACTTCAGGAGTATTTGCAAGTTCTTCAGCCCCACTGCAGTCCTCGACAGGTCCAACTCTATTGAAGAAAAAGGCCACTATTGGACGTGGTTCGAGGCCAAATCCTCACAAGAAACATGTTGTGTTCCAAGTTCCGTCTGATGATGATGAAGAACTTGTTGAGATCATTAGATATAGGCAAGAAAGGGCTCCTAGAGCCAAAAGCAGTGATGTGCCTCTCATGCTGGATCCAAAGATGATCCTTGAGTTCATTGATCTATAGCACAAAGATCCAAACACTCCTCTTCCTGACTTGAACCTCACTTATGGTCAAAGTCACATGTTAACGGCCTTCATCAATGAAGAAAAATGGAAATTTGAGAAGGCCAAACAAGTCAAGAAGACTCAGTACAAGAAAGAGTGTTTTCTGAAGAAAAATGTTGTCAACATGTCTCCTAAAGAACTTGTGGCTCTGCAAAAGAAGATCAAAGATCTCAGTGATGAATTTGATAGATATCGTGCAGATTGGCTAGGTGCCAAAGTCAGATTCGTCGGACTCTCCAACTTCCTCAAGCACAATGTTGCAACTCCATCGCAAGAAGAAATTCCTCAGGCTGATGCCTCTACTCAGCCTACTAAATAAAATGCTAGCACAGCTGATGAAAATCAGACTGTTGATGATACTAAAAGTACTAGGGCTACTGAAGAAATTCTAGCTCCTGAAGAAACTACCAGGGCAACCACCAGTGTTGCGCCTGAAGAACAACCCAGGCCAGTGGAAGAATCTGCTGCTGCGCCCAAAGATACTGAATAAGACAAGGCAAGTGCATCAGTTGTGCCTGAAGAAAATGAACCCACTTCATCAGCTCCTCCTGTCAAACCATCTAAGGTGAAGAAAGTCACTCTTCCTTCTGCATCACAGGTGAAGAAAACAAAAGCTGTGGAGAAGGAAGATGTGCAGAAAAGGAAAGCATCGTCAACTTTAGAGTCCTCAGCACCTAAGAAAGTGATGAATTCGACAAGCTCCTTCACCAACCCTATCGATGTTGTCCCTATCTCGATTGTGCCATCAAATGAACTTCTTCCTTTTTGTGAGGAATATGTCATACCAGATGACATTGATGAAGAGAGTCCTTCTGTTGCTTCTTCAGAGAAGTTGGATGAAGAAATTGATGTCGATGATATCCCTTCAACTCCAATGGTATCATCGCCCATGCCTCAGTTCACAGCTGAAGAGGCAGGTGTTGAAGAATTAAATGAACAAGATAAGGATGTGGACATTGGTTCTACTACACTAGTTCTGAATGATGACTATTGGGAAAGACTTCATCCCAATTCACTATTGACCACTCCTATGCATCAAATTCCTTAGTCCCCTGCGCAAACTAAAGAAGAAGTTCCATTCCAGGATCTGAAGAACGTCAAACTTCACTTCTTTCCATTCTAGAAGAAGTTCGAGCTATTGCCGCTGAAGAAATGGAGACCAAGACTGCTGCTACTGAATTTCCCGCTGAAATTCCTCAGTCTCTGGCTCTAGAGGTTGTGCGCCAAGAGGCTGTGAAGCCTTCAACTGTAAATCTTCAGCCCAAGCGACTAAATACTCATACAAAGAAGCATAATTTCAAGGCTGATGATTTCTTTGCTGAGCACAATTTCTTCACATATTTCAATCCCTATGACTCAGCATAACATCGGCGCAAGAGGTTCTAGACAGCCAGTCAGATGAACTTCTATTCATCACTCTTATTTGAGAAGGACAAGGTATTTGAGCACCATCAAATTCCTCATGTGGATATGGAGTCTCTCTCGTGCTTCCAACCTTTCCTGAGTGTTCTTCATGACGCTGGGCTTTGAACTTCTATCCTGACATCTGTGACTAGAATGAAGAACTCATTCTTCAATTCTTTGCTACACTACACCTCGCTGGAAATGTGGATGATCTAAATTCATGGGTGCTTGATTGGATGACTGAGAATACGCATTACAAAGCCCCGACCTTTGAATTACTTCATGCCATTCAAGTCAGTCCTCCTGCTGAAGGTGCAAGGCTCATATATGAGGAACCTAAACTTCCAAGTCATCTGACGCAAATGCTGATGAAGCCTTTGAATGCTGGCCACGCTCCAAGGACCACATTCCTCGTGAAAGAATTGCTATATGTGCCAAGGACAGTATACCACATTCTGACCAAAACCCTCAGTCCAATCAAGTGCCACAACTCTAATGAACAAGAGGTTGTTGGCATCATGAAGAATCTGATGTTCAACACCATACATGGCATTCCTATCAACTACCACAATTTCATCATGAGGACTTTGGTTAATGCTGCTCTGTCACCTTTTGAGTTGAAGCCTTATGCTCCCTAGATCATGAAATTCATTGGATCAAGGTCTTCAATTCATTACAAGGCAGATTATCAAAATCATCTCAGCTATTTGCCTCCTATTGAAGTCCTCAAAAGGACTATGTCCTTGGCTGATGAGAAAGGCAAGGCTGCTGTTATTGATGAAGGCACTCATCCATTGGATGGTCAGTTTCGCAAAGTTGCATCTTATTCCACCAATGATGACTCTGCAACTCAAGATTTTGCTGCAAAAGCTTCAAAGCAAAATCCTCAAGCCACTGCTCCATGAGTGATCACTACTGCAGGATACTGCTAACGCGACACTACGATCAGAGACCCTTCGACGAGACTGTGTGCGATGCCATAATCGCAAACAGTGCTATAAAAAACCCTAAAAAAAGGTGCAAAATGTTTGCGATGGAGGATGCATCAAACACGGTTCAGATTTTAGTTGCGTGTGCAATGCAGGGCACATGGTTCAGTTCAATTAACTGTTTGCGATGAGCAGGAACAAAAGAAATGGGCAGCCAGATGAAGGTGTTTGCGATATACAACATATGGTTCACTCGGATGAACTATTTGTGATTAGGCAACACAAAAGAAACCGTCAGCCAGATCAAAGGTGTGTTCGATATACGGCATGCAGTTCACTCAGATGAACTGTTTGTGTTGAGATAAGAGAACAGAAATGGTTCAATATAACAAGATGTGTATGATACGCAGCAAACAGGTCTATAATCAGAAATGTGTGCGAAGACCGATAATAACACAGACGGTTGCTGCTAATAAGACGTGTGTGTTGTGCGATGGGATTGCATATAGAACAACAACATATATATATATATACAAACACCCACACACACACACTTATAAGGACATGGTTGCATAACCAAATTAAACATTCACTTACATAGGTGGTTACTACAACCATGGCATTTGCACACACCAAAGTAAACTATTACATGCATAATTACATAGGTGGCTACTACCCACATGACATTTCCACACACCAATAAAGTAAACTATATATTACATGCATGAGTAACTAGCATAAATGATCATCTGATCATCATCTACTTCTTGTGATGCTTGCTCTGCTTGTGGCTCGATCCGGGCTCGTCGATTTGGGTAACGAGGCACTTCTTCATGTCAATGATCCGCCTGTGCATCTCGTAGCATGTGTACACGCTCTTGGCCGCGAACTTGAGGTGAGGTTCATCCACTTGCCACATCCAGGCCTTGTGCCAGGATAGGGGACATGTTCTCTGGCATCCTGCTTCATCTTTTCGTCGTAGGGGTCGATGATGGCCGAGGCAAGTTCGACCAGGAAGTCCTTCTTCATGCTGCCTCAGACCCTGTAGTGGTCATGGATTTTGACAAGGTTCTTGCAGGCCAAGCCCATAACACTGAGCACGTTTACATCATTGGTGGTTTCCACTATGGCGAACTTGTAGTCGGTGCTGTTGAAAAACCTGTTAAAACGGTCGCAAGGCTCTGTGGCCATGTAGTACTGGTAGATGAGGACATGATGTCACACGCACAACTGGGCGACGACAACCTTCTGATCTATGCCGGTATGACCGGCGGTGTACTGGAGGTTGATGCCGACCACCTTGTACTTGTCTCGAGCAAGCACCTCTAGGGTTTCCCTCTTCCCTCTCGCCGCCACCGCCAGGTGAGAGAGCCACCAGATTCGTCGCGCCACCAATGTCCCGAGCGCATCCGAGCGTGTGAGCTCGTCGTCGGCGTGCTCTCTGACCACCTCCGCCCCAGTGACCGTGTCCATCAAGTCCGCCATCGTCGACTCCGTCGTCTACTTCCCCTACGGCCGGAGGGACGCCAAGACTTCGCCGCCTTCTTCGTCTTCTTCCCCGTCGGCCTTCGCATCTTCTCCGGCAAGATTCCGGCATCGCCCGACCTCATCGCCTCCGTTCGAACATGCGTGCGTGTTCGTGGTGAGCACCCGTGTCGCCCCGTGCCCTTCTTCCCCTCTTTTGCACACGCCTTCGCCATTAGCTCCTCGTGCCCTCTCATGCCATTGTCGGACCTCGCTCCAGCGAGTGCTCCGAGCACCCTTCGCCATTTTCGCCATGTCCAGTAGAGTCCTAGTGCCGCGATCATCTAATCCCCACGCTCCGCCGTCCATTTAGGCCTCTGCTTCACCGTATTCACGATCGCCGTCGCCGTCCCTGTCACCTCGTCGCCGGCGTCGTTCCTGTCATCGTCCGGTGCCATGATTGCCTTGCACATGTGTGGGATCCTCTTGCGACCGCGTTGCGCATCTCCGCCGCTTCGCAGCTCCGGCGAGCCTTCCACCATGTCTGCCCATCACCGGTGCCGTCCCCTGCTTCCTCTGCTCGGGCACCATGTGGGACCCCGTGGGCCCCACTGGTAAGCCTCACACATCACCAGGTCCACCTGTCAGCCTCACACCCGCACTCACACCCTGTCACATGACACGTGGGACCCAAGGGCCCACCTGTCATTTGCACGCTTCTGTCTCTAGCCAAATTGGGTACCCTGTCCATTTTTGGGCCTTTCCAGTTCAGGCCCTTCCTTATATGGCAAGTCTAGATAGGGACATAGTCCATTTTAGGTTTTTTTCCATTTCTGTCATATTCCCTATTAGGCAGGTTTTCACATAATGCATTTGTGATGATTTTTCTACAGTAACCTAGACATATTATATATGTTTTTGGGGTACAAAAATCCCACCAATCCAGTGGTGGCATTAGATTTTGCATCTGAGCAAGTTCATGAACATGTCATTTTACATCATGTTACTGTTTTGGCATTTTTGTGTGATTTAATTGAAACATGCTATGAGGTGGTTTTGTTCATGGATAGCTTCTTTTACATGCCTACTTCATGCTAGATTTATTCCATGTCTTTTGTTGCATTGTGATGTATGCAACAAGATTGCAAAGATGCCATCATGAATCTGCTTATGCCATGTCATAAATTCTTCCAAGTCTCAAACTGTTCATATAACTCGCCATGTTTGCATGGCTGCCACATTCTTTTCCATGCCTTTTGGGTTAAAGTTCAGTAAGAGAGTTTTGTTCTGTGCCTTTAGTACTAGCATCCCATGCCTTTGTTTGCCATGATATGTTCCTGTAGCATGTTGTTTGCTAGCTCTAAACATTTCTTCCTGATGTTGTTTTGAGATACTTAGTATTTTCTCTAAGTCTGTGAATCTATTATCATTTGCATTTTGCCATGCTATTTTGAGCTTGTTCTAGTGAGAACTACCAGGAGCTTAGTGTTCATGACTTGTAGAGCTTCACCTGCACTTCAATTCCATGTGCTTTGTTCCTATGTTGTATTGCTGTAGCATAGTTTCTTGTTGCATTCTAAGTGCTATGATGCTATTAATCGCATATTGCATCATTCTTGTATTGCTTGTCATTTGCAAACCATGCATCCGTTTCCGGTGACCCTTATATCGATTTCAACCGAAATCACCCCATCTTTCCAGTGGCATGCTTTGCTTTGCCAAGTTTATTCCTTGATAATCCTTTCCCTTCTGGAGTACCCATATGCATTGCACATCTTATCTTGCATTCCATGCCATGTCTTGCATCATGTTGCTTGTGCATTGCACCGTGATTGATTGTTGTTCTGTTGCTTGCGTTCTTGCTTTGGGTATAGCCGAGACAAGTACATGAAAGAGGAACATGTTGAGTATGCTAATGAGGAGCAAGCTTTCGGCAACTCAGAGAACTTTGCAGGCAAGATGATCATTACCCTCGATATCACTTCTATCTTTGATTGCTAATTGTTTGTTCTGTCACTATGTCGCGCTACCTACCTGTCAGTGTCAAAACCGGCGGATCTCGGGTAGGGGGTCCCGAACTGTGGTCTAAGATCGATGGTAACAGGAGGCAGGGGACATGATGTTTACCCAGGTTCGGGCCCTCTTGATGGAGGTAATACCCTACGTCCTGCTTGATTGATATTGATGATATGAGTGTTACAAGAGTTGATCTACCACGAGATCGTAGAGGCTTAACCCTAGAAGCTAGCCTATGGTATGATTGTTGTATATATCTATTGACTAGCCTGGCCTCGATTTATATAATGCACCAGAGGCTTAGGATAACAAGAGTCCTAGTCGAATACGCTGGTGAGGAGGAATCCTTGTCTTGATCGCCAAGTCTTGTGGAATCTTCCTTGTATGCAGCAGCCATCCAAACTGGCCCATCAGTATGCGGCCATGGGGGTCCTCGGCCCAATCCAACTGATCGGGAGACGACGTGATGAGTACCCCCTAGTCCAGGACACCGTCAGTAGCCCCCCGAACCGGTCTTCAAGTTAGGAACGCTCCTCGATTCTTCCGAACAGTTCTTCATCTTCGGTCGTCGGTCTTGAAAACTGGTTCAACAAATCTTCTCATCTTCAATCTTGAGGATCGCCGAAGTGCATCCGACGAGTTTACACGTCGGGTATCCGAGGAGCCCCTTTAAGTTTCCGGCCTTTATCAATGACTTGTTATTTTTTATGCCACACCTCGGGTTTGAAGTTGTTCCCAGGCGGCAGTTTCCTCTTGCATCCAAACCCCAATGCCAGACTGCATTCGAGGTATCTTTTGCAGCCGAGAACCAATGCCGAACTGCTTCTGAGCTCCAACGCCGAAATGTATCCGAGCTACAACGCCGGACTGTGTCCAAGCTCCAACGCCGGACTAGATCCAAGATGTCATAGATCATCTTGGTACAAAAAAGTTGAAGGAGTTTAGCCGAGCTTAATGCCGGAAATGCCCTCCATGGAGCTAGCTGCTGGCGCCCGAGCTTTATGCCGGACTGCTTCCGAGGTGGTGCACCACCCGACAGCGGGCTGATATTTTGTGAATATTTTTTATTGGTGCAATTTATTAGCTGCCGAGATATATAACCGGTATATGTATATCCAGTAGCCCTCAAGGTATGTGTCGGTCTAAAACCCGAGATGCACCTGAAGGAAAACATGAAACCGATGTTCCCAGTAGCCCCTGAGACTCGGGCCGATGCGCGAAATCGGCCTGAGGATCAACTCCTAGCTCGGCAGCATACATAGGAATAAAAACACAATGTAATATATTAGAGATAATAGTGATCGGCGAACGAGCCCTTGAGAGAGGGTCTTGAAAAGTTGTCGTAATTTATTTAGCTTGGCGCCGGATAGGTCCAAATGGTACCTATTGTTATCCGAAGACACGTTTGCCCATAGTTCGGTCAAGCTGAACACTTGGCATTTGGAATTTCCTGCATTGAAATAGGCAATGCAATAGCCCCCGAGACACTGGTCGGGTGGCAACACCAGATCAGGGGATCGATGTGCCCCTTTCTTTTTTGTAAATAATGAGCGCAAAGCCTAGTAGCCCCCGAGCCTTAATGTGGGCATGGGTGGCTGAATTAAGGATCGATATCCAGAGTAAAATCACAGATTATGTGTAATGATTCTATGTATCCAAGTACTTTACATCATTATTTTGACTCCATTGTGACCGTTTATCAGTTGAAAGTGGCCCATAATCGGCTTCTACCCCTTGGTAGATACTACGCAGGGTGTTTTCGCACTAACAAAACAACCCTTAGCCGATGTCTCGGTGCCCGGAGGCGGTTGTGTTAGCAGAAACGAAGCAATCAGATATGCGGGCTTTATAACTTTCCCTTAGTCATAGGAGCTTTAAACTGGGGAAGCTAGCTATGAGCCCCTGGTTACTGTTCGGCGACATCCGAGGTCAAGCCATAAACACTTCAGCCAATGTTATGAACGGCCCGTCATTTAATATAGTAATGGGATCACTGACCAGTTTACGCCTATTGTGACAGTCAGTTTTCGGCTTTCTCCACTGAGGTGCTTGACCATGCGAGCTGGAAGCACAATCACAGTGGTTCTCCCTTTGCACACCTAGCTGAACAAACCGGAACATAGGAGGCAAGCACAGGAGCCGGGCAACCCAACTATTGACCGAAGACATAATTCGAAACCGATGCATATATAGCAATATCCGAGAATGTTTTTGCCAGATCCCTAAAGGTGTCCGGCGTTGCACTGCGAGACTAATGCTGGAAACGCACAAATAGTTTAAAAGTGCCATAGGCTTGGAAAACAAAAAAACGTCAAAAAATCAACGTCCGAACTAGATCAATTGTTCGGTGCCAATCAGAAAATTGGACTTTAAAAAAAGTGCTTCTGTCGTGCTTTAACATGACACATCCTATCTCAAGACTTCAAGCGGGTCAGCCTACGGCTTCAACCTCCTATCCCGAAGGCGGAGTACTTCTCATTAGGCCAGTTTAGCAAACTAAACTCTAGCGGCTTTGAGAGAGAAATTAGGCTCCCCGGCTAGTGACCACACACTCGTGTCGAAAAAAGGAGTGATGAATAATAATAGTAATAAAAACTTTGCAACAACTAAGAAGAAGAACACTTATTATAAAACGGCTCATATAAATTTAAGAGCCCCCAAGTGACTTGGGTAAAAGAATTTTATGTATAATGATTGTATGTACCGAAGTACTAATATCATATATTTGTTCACCCGAACTTTAAACGCGTCTTAACCGACCATCGGCTTCTCCCTCTTCGGTCAAGGACCGAAAAGTGTTATGTACTCCGCCTGTCGAGAATATCGACAGTGTTTCCGATAACCAGGCAACCGGGCCATAAGGTTGTAATAGACAAAGCGTGCTCAGGGAACTTATGCTATATTACAGACGAAGTGTAAGAAGCATCTTCGAAGAAAATAGTACCCCCACCGATACCTTTCTTCGGTGCTCATTATTACTATGAAACTTGTGCAATAGATTTTTTGTACTCATGAGTTCCGTTGTGTGCCGACCATGATTGAAAACAATAAGAGCGCTAGCTTTCGGCTTCACCCAGTCTGAGGTCAGAGCTCGGAGGACCCGGTCATGACAATCGCAGAGGTGCTCCCTTTACTCCCTAGCCGAACAATCGAGAACGTAGGGGTAAGCACAGGAGCCAGGCAACCCAGCATGCAAATCGCTTAAGTCAATATGGTGGATATTGTGGCGTAATACACGAACAAGGAACGAAGCCGTACAAGTGTAATCATATGCAAGAGGAAAAACTTCATAAAGGAAGCCCCCAAATAAACCGGGTATTTGAATTTGTGCGTCACAAACAAAGTTTGGACAAGGAAATTTTTACAAGCAACTTTTTTTGAAAAAAGGTATAATGCTTGGTCGAACCGAACACAAGTTAAAAATTTAAAACTTGGAGCATGAAGGCAACTTAGCTGGTTAATGTGTTCGGTATTGAAGACGCAGTCCGAGCTTGATGCGGGACAAGGTTCCGTCCCCCAAGCCGGTCCCAAGGTGGCGGAGCAAAGAGCTCAGCACTCCGAAGTTGTGACATAGCACGGTCAATGCAGGCCGGCAGAGTGATGCCGAAGTCCCCGGCATGGGGTAATGAAGTGTTGACGAAGCCCGCCGTCCAGCCGAGGTGACGCCAAAGGATATAGTCTGGCTGGATCATTTTCCTGTGCACAAAAAATAGTGCAAAGCGGAGATAATAGCTATAATAATAATAAATCATTGCATAATAAATAATTTATGCAAAGTGAGTAATAAAAGAAATATGGCCTGGCGCCGAAGTCAATGTCGATGCAGGGCGTCAGCGTGATGCAGTAAAGGCGTGGCAAAGCCTGAATTCACAGGTCGGTCCGAGTTCCGAATGCGGCGTTCGCCGGACTATGTACAGAAACTTGACCGAACCACCATGAGATCGTCGTTAATGCGGCCACCATTTGATAGACCTGCGTACATATGATGGACAAACCAGAGTAATAATTCTTTGGGAAAAATGAACCCAAACAAGCAAAAAATACTAGGATTAATAGCACCTGATTTATTTGTTGTAGAAATCCGAAGAAAGGTGATTCCGAAAATTGGGACTCGATCCACGCACCCATTGCCTGATGGGCGGTAAAGCAATGGCACGGCGATGCTGGCAAAGGTTGGCTCGCCGAGGCAAAGCCCTCGGTCCAACTAACGTGACAGAGCTGGTCAGCTAGTGATGCCGAAGTCTCCGGAGTATAGGTTGCGAAGAGATGGCGAAGCACCCGGTCCAGCCGAGATGTCGAAGCCTCGATGTTAGCCGATGAGTCGACGTAGGCCGGCGTGATAGACATCGGCTTGAAGAAGCAATAGTGCGGCCCTGCCAATGCAGGTCGTGACGTGGTCGACGCTGGCTTGATGAAGTGTAACACCCTCGATGCGACTATATCTCCCACGTGTCGAGGCACGACTTAGAGGCATAATCGCATTGAAGGC
Organism: Triticum dicoccoides; assembly: GCF_002162155.2. Lineage (NCBI taxonomy): Eukaryota > Viridiplantae > Streptophyta > Magnoliopsida > Poales > Poaceae > Triticum > Triticum dicoccoides. The sequence continues at coordinate 266,903,490 of NC_041390.1, read as the reverse complement.
ATATGTCGCAAGTTAGGCAATCTTCACAACATCCCATGTAATATAAATAATAAAGGGGAGATAACATAGTTGGCTTACACTCGCCACGTCAATCAAGTACAAAAATAGCACTACATCATCCAAACACTCATGGCCCGACCACGGCGCCAAAATAAAAGATAACCCAACATGCGACACGGTCCCGATCACCCCCAACTGGGCACCACTACTGATCATCAGGAAAGGAAACATAGTATCGTTGAGAGTCCTCGTCGAACTCCCACTTGAGCTCAAGCGCGTCACCTGGAGCGGAATCAACAGGCCCTGCATCTGGTGTAATAGTAATCTGTGAGCCACAGGGACTCAGCAATCTCGCACCCTCGCGATCAAGACTATTTAATCTTATAGGAAAGGTAAGGTAAATATGTGTGGAGCTGCTGCAAGCGACTAGCATATATGGTGGCTATCCTGTTCGCAAAAGAGAGCGAGAAGAGGAGGCAAAGCACGAGCGAGAAACTAGAGAGCAACCTACGCAAGCATTACTCCAACACCGTGTCCACTTCCCTGACTCCGCCGAGAAGAGGCCATCACGGTAACTCACACTGTTGATTCATTTTAAATAAGTTAAGGTTTAAGTTATCTACAACTGGACATTAACAAATTCCCATCTGCCCATAACCGCGGGCACGGCTTTCGAAAGTTCAAATCCCTGCTGGGGAGTCCCAACTTAGCCCATGACAAGCTCTCACGGTCAACGAAGGAATAGACCTCCTCCCGAGACGTTTCGATCAGACTCTGTACCTCGGTTCTTCAAGACACTTCGACAGGTTAAAACAAATCCAGCAACACCACCGAGATGTGCCGACAAATCCCGATAGGAGCTGCACATATCTCGTTCTCAGGGCACACCGGATGAGCAAGACGTCGGATAGACCATCGCAGAGTTGCCCCTGGTAGCCCCGGACAATGCTCGGTTGGACCAACACTCAGAGGAGCACTGGCCCGGGGGGCTAAAGTAAGATGACCCTCGGGCTCCGGAAACCCAAGGGAAAAAGAGGCTAGGTGGCAAATGGTAAGACCAAGGTTGGGCATTGCTGGACAAGCTTTAATCAAGGCGAACTATCAAGGGGTTCCCATTATAACCCAACCGCGTAAGGAACGCAAAATCCGGGAACATAACACCGATATGACGGAAACTAGGGCGGCAAGAGTGGAACAAAACACTAGGCGAGAGGCCAAGCCTTCCACCCTTTACAAAGTATATAGATGCATTAAGATAACATGGCAATATAATGATATCCCAACAAGTAAATAAATGTTCCAACAAGGAACGGTCTCCAATCTTCACCTGCAACTAGCAACGCTATAAGAGGGGCTGAGCAAAGTGGTAACATAGCCAATCAACGGTTTGCTAGGACATGGTGGGTTAGAGGTTTTACATGGAAATTTGGGAGGCTTGAAAGCAAGTGGTAGGCATCGTAGCATTGGCATAGCAAAAGAGCGAGCATCTAGCAAGGCAAAGATAGTAGTGATTTCGAGGGTATGATCATCTTGCCTGCAAAGTTGTTAGAGTTGATTGGATCCTCGAAAGCAAACTCAACGGGCTCCTCATTAGCGAACTCGTCTCCCGGATCTACCCAAACAAAACAAACAAGCAAACGGAACACAATCAACCACGTGCAAAGCTCAAACCATATGATGCAAAGGTGGTATGCTATGCGGGATGTGATGCGGGATGCATATGCAAGATTTGACAAGGGATGCATGAACCTGGCCTCAACTTGGAAATCCAAGCGTGCCACTGGAAAGATGAGATGAAATCGCTTGAAAACGATATAAAGAACGCCGGAATCGGAGTTACGGTTTAGAAATGGCAAGCAATTCAAATATGGCCACATTCTGCGATTTACAGCAAGTATCCATCTAAATGCAACGAGATGAACATGCTACAGCACTCAAACATGGCACCAAAATACATGGAAGGGATGCATTCATGATGCGTAACAAAAGTCTAGCACTAAGCTACGACCAATTCGTCCATTAACAGGTTCAAACAAGCATGGAAAAAATGCATATGGTAAACAGATCTCAGACTTTGTGAAATTAACACTTGTCTGGTATTCCAGATCAGATAGCACTCTTCGGAGCGTGAAAACTATATGCTACAGGACCTAAACATGGCAAAGTAACGCATGTCATGGATCTACTCAAAGAGCTTAACAAAAGTCCCTTAGTGACCTCGAGCCAAAAGGGATCACAAAATACAATTGCAAGCATGTGAACATGGCAAAAACATAATCAGTTCTCAGACTTCATGAAAACTAGAGCATGCTGAAAACAGATATCAAGTAGGCATGTTTACGAGCTCGATGCACTCACTACAGAGCAAGTCATGACAAACTAAGCATACACCCATCCAGAATACACAAAATACAAGCTATACATGGCAAGAACAATAGCATAGCATGCACGGTTCAACTACAACATCCTCGGCAAAATCGCTAATAAGTAGACAATCTGTCCAGATTCACGAAATGACAAAAGTAGAGCTCGATTGACTCAAGCTAGGGTGCTCCATAATTTTAAACAAAGACATGGATGGATAGAGCACTACAATATTAACAAAACATCCTTACTGATCATCCTCAAAAGAGGCACGGATCACTAGAAAACAACATGAACATATGGCCATATGAGATAAACAGCTCAAGGACTTGGTGGAAATGCTAAGTCCCTGAAATCAGCATTACCAAGTGCCTCACTTTGCAAGGTTGTGCTAGTCACCACACACATCACAAAAATACATGGGTTGCACCCCTGGAAAGATGGCAAAACCCTTAACAAAACGTATGTACAACTCATGGGCATATCATGCACACAATAATCATGGCAAAAATGACAAATATCTAAATGGAGCAGCAGATCTGATGATTAACTCAAGTAGCACTCTTCTAATAGCATTTCGGGCATCAAGATGAACTCAAATGAAAATGATGCAATGAGATTAAATGATGAACTCTCCGAGACGAACATTTTGATATGCTATATGCCCAAAACGGAGCTACGGATGCAAAGTTACGACATGATGAAGATGGGCATAAGGATCTGAGAATTTAGGACTTAGAAGAAAAATTAGACCTCTCCGGGATAGATCTAGGGTTTGCCGGGTGCGGAAGCCGAGGTTCGTCGGGATCTTGCCGGAGTAGCGTCGCGGTGGCCGGATTCTGCCGGAGAAGAGGAAGGAGAGGCCGGGTGGAGGCAGTGGTGCACGGCGGCGCGGGGTCGGCGACGTCGGAGGGGCCCGCCGCCGTGGAGCTT
>NC_041390.1:266824935-266899772 GCF_002162155.2 Triticum dicoccoides | reverse complement strand
CGGCGACACGTGGCGGCGGCGGGGCAAGTCGGACACGTCCGGCCCGAATCGGACGTGTCCGGCGGCGAGAGGTGGAAGACGACTAAGGTTTCGGGAGAGGAAGAAAGAGAATTTTGGAGGGGTCTTTAAATAGGCATAGGAGGAGCTAGGAGAGTCCAAATGAGGTGCGGTTTTCGGCCATGCGATCGTGATCGAACGCTCTAGATGATGGAAAGGTTTGGGTGGGTTTTGGGCCAAATTGGAGGGGTGTTGGGCTGCAACACACACGAGGCCTTCTCGGTCCCTCGGTTAACCGTTGGAGCATGAAACGAAGTCCAAATGGTACGAAACTTGACAGGCGGTCTACCGGTAGTAAACCAAGGCCGCTTGGCAAGTATTGGTCCAATCCGGAAATGTTTAATCCCCACACACGAAAGAAAGCTAGAAATGACCACCGGAGGAGAATGAAGCCCCGGAATGCAAAACGGACAACGGGGAAAATGCTCGAATGCATGAGATGAACACATATGCAAATGCAATGCACATGATGACATGATATGAGATGCATGACAACAATAACAACACACAGAGACAAAAACCCGAACCCGAGAAAATAAAATAACTTAAGGCCAGAAACAGCAATAGTTGGAATACATATTAGGAAAGTCATATCCGGGGTGTTACAACACTCCACCACTACGAAAGGATATCGTCCCGAGATCTAGGACTCAAAGAACGCCGGGTACTCAGAACGGAGGTGATCCTCGCGTTCCCAGGTAGCTTCATGGTCGGAATGGTGTGACCACTTGACTTTGAGGAATTTGATTGACTTGTTGCGAGTCTTGCGTTCAGTCTCTTCAAGAATAGCAACTGGGTGCTCACGATAAGAGAGATCTTCTTGGAGCTCAATGTCCTCGAAGTTGACGGTGCGGTCAGGAGTCTTGAAGCACTTTCGGAGCTGAGAGACATGGAACACATCATGAACATTTGCAAAGTTTGAAGGAAGCTCGAGTTGATAAGCGAGATCGCCTCTCTTGCTGACAATCTTGAAAGGTCCCACGTATTTGGGGGCAAGCTTCCCTTTGATACCGAAGCGACGAGTACCTTTCATAGGAGAGACGCGGAGGTAAACATGATCTCCGATCTCGAAAGCCAAATCACGGTGCTTACTATCATAGTAGCTCTTCTGGCGGGATTGGGCTGCTTTGAGGTTATCTCGAATGACTTTGCACATTTCCTCTGCCTCTGTGATTAAGTCATTACCCAAAAGCTGACGTTCACCGGTTTCAGACTAGTTGAGAGGGGTACGGCACTTCCTGCCATACAGAATTTGAAATGGGGCCTTGCCCGAACTTGCTTGAAAACTATTGTTGTAGGAGAATTCAGCATAAGGAAGACAATCCTCCCACTTCATGCCGAAGGAGATCACACAAGCCCTGAGCATATCTTCAAGAATCTGGTTGACACGCTCGACTTGACCGCTAGTTTGAGGATGGAAAGCTGTGCTGAAACAGATGTTGGTGCCCATAGTCTTCTGAAAAGAATCCCAAAACTTGGAGGTAAAGATGCTGCCACGGTCTGAAGAGATCACTTGTGGAATACCGTGCAGAGAGACAATTCGAGAGGTATAGAGTTCCGCCAATTGAGCTGCAGTGATTGACTCTTTGATAGGCAGAAAGTGAGCCACTTTAGTGAGTTTGTCGATGACAACGAATATAGCATCATTGCCACGCTTGGACTTTGGAAACCCAGTCACGAAGTCCATCTCAATGTGGTCAAACTTCCATTCTGGAATGGAAAGAGGTTGGAGGAGACCCGCTGGCCTTTGGTGTTCTGCCTTCACTCTTCTGCAGACATCACACTCATTCACGAACTGAGCGATCTCGGGCTTCATTCGAGTCCACCAATAAGCCTGCTTGAGGTCCTGATACATCTTCGTACTCACAGGGTGGATGGAGAGGAGAGAATTGTGAGCCTCGTTCATGATCACTTTACGAAGGTCACCTTTGGGTACAACAATACGATCCTCGAAGAAGATTGTATCCTTGTCATCAAGGCGGTAGCACTTGTACTTGGGTTGACTCTTGGCAATCCCAATCTTCACCTTTTTCACCATAGCATCAAGAAGCTGAGCTTGGCGAATCTAGTCTTCCAAGGTAGGAGAGACTTGAAGGTTGGCGAGGAAACCTTGAGGAACAACTTGCAGATTAAGTTTGCGGAAAGCTTCACAAAGCTCGGGTTGATAAGGCTTGAGAATCAAACTGTTGCAATAAGCCTTCTTGCTCAATGCGTCAGCAATCACATTGGCCTTGCCTGGAGTATACTCAATACTCGGATTATACTCTTGAATCATTTCGACCCATCGAGTTTGCCTGAGGTTGAGATTAGGCTGAGTGAAGATGTACTTGAGACTCTTGTGATCAGTGAAAATGTCCACTTTTCTTCCCAATAAGAGATGTCTCCAAGTCAAAAGAGCATGCACAACTGCCGCCAACTCGAGATCATGAGTGGGGTAGTTCTTCTCATTGGGCTTCAATTGGCGAGAGGTATAAGAACACCTTTCTTCTCTTGCATCAACACTGCGCCAAGACCATGGAGAGAGGCATCACAAAAGACCTCGTACGACTTGGATTCATCAGGCGGAGTCAGAACTGGAGCAGTGATCAATTTCTCTTTCAAAGTGTTGAAAGCAATGTCACACTCCGGAGACCAAACGTACTTGACGTGCTTCTGGAGAAGATTTGAGAGAGGCTTCACGATCTTAGAAAAGTTTTCAACGAATCTTCGGCAATATCTTGCGAGACCGAGGAAGCTACGGAGTTGCTTCATGTTCTAAGGAGGTTCCCAATTCACAATTGCAGACACCTTCTCAGGATTCATGGCAATGCCCTTGGCAGAGATGATATGACCAAGATAAAGAACCTCATCGAGCCAAAATTCGCACTTGGAGAACTTGGCGTAGAACTTGTGTTCTTTGAGCTTATCGAGCACCAAACGCAAGTGCTTGGCATGATCTTCCTTGTTCTTCGAGAAAACCAGAATGTCGTCGAGATAGACCAAAACGAAGTCATGTTCTGAAAGCCAGGGTTGGGTGGGTGGGAAGATCCACTGCCACCTTTGCTCTTCTGCTGATACGGCTGACGAAACGGAGGAGGAGGAAGCCAATACTTCTGCTGCTTGGCCACTTGAGTAGAGGAAGAAGGAGTAGTGTCTCTGACTCGCTTCTTGGAAGCATCACACCTCAATTGAGCAGCCTCTTGCTTCAGTGCCATGTTGTAGAACTCATCGTACCTCAAGGGCTCAAAGAGAACAAGAGCTAGCTGAATTTCTTCTCTGAGACCACCCCTGAACTGGTATATCATGCTCTTCTCATCAGGGACGTCCTGCTTAGCAAAGCGGGCGAGCTTCTGAAACAACTTCTTGTAGTCATAGACAGACAAAGAGCCTTGCTTCAGGTTGCGGAATTCCTCACGCTTGCTTTCAACCACGCTCTGAGGGATATGGTGAGCTCTGAAATCTTGACGAAATTCATCCCAAGTGATCACACATCCACCTCTGGAGTCCTTGTACTGCTGGAACCATTCTGCAGCTTGATCTTTGAGTTGGAAGGAAGCGAACTTGAAAAAGTCCTCAGGCCTGACGTTACTGCACTCGAAATGCTTGCACAGATCCACGAGCCAATCGTTAGCATCGGTTGTCTCAACACAATTGCTGAAAGTCTTTGGCCCGTTAGCAAGGAACTAGTTGAGTGTAGCAAAGTGATTCTGATTGTTGCCTTGGTTCCCTTGGTTGCCTTGATTGCGCTCTTGAAGAATTTGCATGATCAACTGTGTGTTTGCATTGGTTGCGGCCATCACAGCTTGCCATGCCTCCGGAGGAGGTGGAGGTGGTGGCGGATCCTGATTCTGATTCTGATTGGTGCTCTTAGCGGGAGCCATCCTGAAGAGGTTGACCACCGTTAGCACATAGACATATAAAAGAAGCTGAATCCAACGGAATGAAAATTGCAACATATAGTCTTCACATCCGAACAAAGTGAACGAATGCATTCCTCTTGAAATGGTCACATATCCATAAATTGAGAAGCCACTTAGAATTTAGGTAGAGAAGTAAATCAACAAGGTACGGATCAAGAACGAATACTCGGTAAGAAATCCCAATCTCAAACCAAATATCCGTGGAACAAGAACTAGAGCTACAAGAATTCCCACCTATGCAACTCCCGAACCTTTCCGGTTATGCAATCAGTTGTTGGGGATACAGGGGAAGCATAATATCTCACCCAAATCTAGCAAATCCTACATCCAGCTATATCCATCCTTCAACACATAACCGAGAAAAACTTCGGAAACCATCTACCTCAACCTTCGAAAAGCATCCGTTATACAAGTTATGGCGATACTCCAGAACTCCCGCCCCAGTACTGGGTGGCATCGAGGGTCTCTCACCAACGAACTACATAAAAGAGATTTTCGATGTCGGCGTACTAAACTCAGGTATTCCAGAACTGCAACGATAAAATTATGACGACAACACCTCAGAGCTCAACTCCCCGGGACACTTCCACAAAACCCCTGACAGGAGGCCCCAAGACAATGTTCTCGTCATAAAACCATCGGAACGATTCCAAGATACCCGCGTGATCCTAAATTTTTTTTTAGTGAAATTTGAGAAGAGAAGAGTCAAAACTCTATGTCAAGATGCCTTACCAGAGCGATGAGGAGACTGGGAAGTAAAAAGAATTCCAAAACTCTCCGATATATAATTCCTAAATGACTCAAAACATTTTTCTAGACACAACTCGGCCGCTAAAAACGATCAAGCAATGGGGCTCCTAAGGTCGGGGAAGGCTCTGATACCAACTTGTAACACCCTCGATGCGACTATATCTCCCACGTGTCGAGGCACGACTTAGAGGCATAATCGCATTGAAGGCATATGTCGCAAGTTAGGCAATCTTCACAACATCCCATGTAATATAAATAATAAAGGGGGGATAACATAGTTGGCTTACACTCGCCACGTCAATCAAGTACAAAAATAGCATTACATCATCCAAACACTCATGGCCCGACTATGGCGCCAAAATAAAAGATAACCCAACATGCGACACGGTCCCGATCACCCCCAACTGGGCACCACTACTGATCATCAGGAAAGGAAACATAGTATCGTTGAGAGTCCTCGTCGAACTCCCACTTGAGCTCAAGCGCGTCAGCTGGAGCGGAATCAACAGGCCCTGCATCTGGTGTAATAGTAATCTGTGAGCCACAGGGACTCAGCAATCTCGCACCCTCGCGATCAAGACTATTTAAGCTTATAGGAAAGGTAAGGTAAATATGTGTGGAGCTGCTGCAAGCGACTAGCATATATGGTGGCTATCCTGTTCCAAAAGAGAGCGAGAAGAGGAGGCAAAGCGCGAGCGAGAAACTAGAGAGCAACCTGCGCAAGCATTACTCCAACACCGTGTCCACTTCCCGGACTCCGCCGAGAAGAGGCCATCACGGTAACTCCACTGTTGATTCATTTTAAATAAGTTAAGGTTTAAGTTATCTACAACTGGACATTAACTAATTCCCATCTGCCCATAACCGCGAGCATGACTTTCGAAAGTTCAAATCCCTGCAGGGGAGTACCAACTTAGCCCATGACAAGCTCTCACAGTCAACGAAGGAATAGACCTCCTCCCGAGACGTTCCGATCAGACTCGGTACCTTGGTTCTTCAAGACACTTCGACAGGTTAAAACAAATCCAGCAACACCACCCAGATGTGCCGACAAATCCCGATAGCAGCTGCACATATCTCGTTCTCAAGGCACACCGAATGAGCAAGACGTCGGGTAGGCCAGCCCAGAGTTGCCCCTGGTAGCCCCGAACATCGCTCGGTTGGACCAACACTCAGAGGAGCACTGGCCCGGGGGGGCTAAAATAAGATGACCCTCGGGCTCCGGAAACCCAAGGGAAAAAGAGGCTAGGTGGCAAATGGTAGGACCAAGGTTGGGCATTGCTGGACAAGCTTTAATCAAGGCAAACTATCAAGGGGTTCCCATTATAACCCAACCGCGTAAGAAACACAAAATCCGGGAACATAACACCAATATGACGGAAACTAGGGCGGCAAGAGTGGAACAAAACACTAGGCGAGAGGCTGAGCCTTCCACCCTTTAACAAGTATATAGATGCATTAAGATAACTTGGCAATATAATGATATCCCAATGAGTAAATAAATGTTCCAACAAGGAACGGTCTCCCATCTTCACCTGCAACTAGCAACGCTATAAGAGAGGCTGAGCAAAGCGGTAACATAGCCAATCAACGGTTTGGTAGGACATGGTGGGTTAGAGGTTTGACATGGCAATTTGGGAGGCTTGAAAGCAAGTGGTAGGCATCGTAGCATTGGCATAGCAAAAGAGCGAGCATCTAGCAAGGCAAAGATAGTAGTGATTTCGAGGGTATGATCATCTTGCCAGCAAAGTTGTCAGAGTTGACTGGATCCTCGAAAGCAAACTCAATGGGCTCCTCGTTAGCGAACTCGTCTCCTGGCTCTACCCAAACAAAACAAACGAGCAAACGGAACACAATCAACCACGTGCAAAGCTCAAACAATATGATGCAAAGGTGGTATGTTATGCGGGATGCGATGCGGGATGCATATGCAAGATTTGACAAGGGATGCATGAACCTGGCCTCAACCTGGAAATCCAAGCATGCCACTGGAAAGATGAGATGAAATCGCTTGAAAACGATATAAAGAACGCCGGAATCGGAGTCACGGTTTGCAAATGGCAAGCAATTCCAATATGGCCACGTTCTGCGATTTACAGCAAGTAGCCATCTAAATGCAACAAGATGAACATGCTACAGCACTCAAACATGGCATCAACATACATGGCAGAGATGCATTCATGATGCTTAACAAAAGTCTAGCACTGATGCTTAACAAAATTCATATGGTAAACATATCTCAGACTTGGTGAAATTAACACTTGTCTAGAATTCCAAATCAGATAGCACTCTTCGGAGCGTGAAAACTATATGCTACAGGACCTGAACATGGCAAAGTAAAGCATGTCATGGAGCTACTCAAAGAGCTTAACAAAAGTCCCTTAGTGACCTCGAGCCAATAGGGATCACAAAATACAATTGCAAGCATGTGAACATGGCAAAAACATAATCAGTTCTCAGACTTCGTGAAAACTAGAGCATGCTAAAAACAGATATCAAGTAGGCATGTTTACGAGCTCGATGCACTCACTACAGAGCAAGTCATGACAAACTAAGCATACACCCATCCAGAATACACAAAATACAAGCTATACATGGCAAGAACAATAGCATAGCATGCACGGTTCAACTACAACATCCTCGGCAAAATCGCTAACAAGTAGACAATCTGTCCAGATTCACGAAATGACAAAAGTAGAGCTCAATTGACTCAAGCTAGGGTGCTCCATAATTGTAAACAAAGACATGGATGGATACAGAACTAAAAGATTAACAAAACATCCTTACTGATCATCCTCAAAAGAGGCACGGATCACTAGGAAACAACATGAACATATGGCTATATGAGATTAACAGCTCAAGAACTTAGTGGAAATGCTAAGTCCCTGATATCAGCATTACCAAGTGCCTCACTTTGCAAGCTTGTGCTAGTCACCACACACATCACAAAAATACATGGGTTGCACCTCTGGAAAGATGGCAAAACCCTTCACAAAACATATGTAGAACTCATGGGCATATCATGCACAAAATAATCATGGCAAAAATGACAAATATCTAAATGGAGCAGCAAATCTGACGATTAACTCAAGTAGCACTCTTCTAACAGCATTTCGGGCATCAAGATGAACTCAAATGGAAATGATGCAATGAGATGAAATGATGTACTCTCTGAGATGAACATTTTGATATGCTATATGCACAAAACGGAGCTACGGATGCAAAGTTACGACATGATGAAGATGGGCATATGGATCTGAGAATTTAGGACAGAAGAAAAATTAGACCTCTCCGGGACAGATCTAGGGTTTGCCGGGTGCGGAAGCCGACGTTCGTCGGGATCTTGCCGGAGTAGCATCGCGGTGGCCGGAGTCTGCCAGAGAAGAGGAAGGAGAGGCTGGGTGGAGGCGGCGGTGCACGGCGGCGCGGGGTCGGCGACGTCGGAGGGGCCCGCCGCCGTGGAGCTTTGCTCCGGTCGGCTAAAGTGCGGCGGCGACAACCTGGGAAGAGGAGGCGGCAGGCGAGCGTTGTGCGGCGGCGCGCGTGCCTCGGGGCGGCGCGGGGCGCGGAGCCTCCCGCGGGAAGTGGCGACGCGGACACTGGCCGCGGGGGCCGGCCTCGGGCCCCGGCGGGCCTGGCGGCGGGGACGGCGGACGCGCCAACGGGGCGGCGACACGTGGCGGCGGCGGGGCAAGTCGGACACGTCCGGCCCGAATCGGACGTGTCCGGCGGCGAGAGGTGGAAGACGACTAGCGTTTCGGGAGAGGAAGAAAGAGAATTTCGGAGGGGTCTTTAAATAGGCATAGGAGGAGCTAGGAGAGTCCAAATGAGGTGCGGTTTTCGGCCACGTGATCGTGATCGAACGCTCTAGATGATGGAGAAGGTTTAGGTGGGTTTTGGGCCAAATTGGAGGGGTGTTGGGCTGCAACACACACGAGGCCTTCTCGGTCCCTCGGTTAACCGTTGGAGCATCAAACGAAGTCCAAATGGTATGAAACTTGACAGGCGGTCTACCGGTAGTAAACCAAGGCCGCTTGGCAAGTCTCGGTCCAATCCAGAAATGTTTAATCCCCACACACGAAAGAAAGCTAGAAATGACCACCGGAGGAGAACGAAGCGCCGGAATGCAAAACAGACAACGGGGAAAATGCTTGAATGCATGAGATGAACACGTATGCAAATGCAATGCACATGATGACATGATATGAGATGCATGACAACGGTAACAACACACGGAGACAAAAACCCGAACCCAAGAAAATAAAATAACTTAAGGCCGGAAATGGCAAGAGTTGGAATACATATTGGGAAAGTCATATCCGGGGTGTTACATGAAGTGACCGTGCGGTGATGCCGGTATGCCCGCTCCGTGTAATTCATGGGCGGCGATGTCGGTGATGATTTATTCTTCGCGATGCAGGACTCTTGTTTGGCTTGCCGAGACGATGATCCAAAGAAGTTGAGCTCGGCTCAACAAAGTGACAACGCGTCTAGCGCAGGTCGTCAGCCGTGGAGCAATATTGCCGAACTGGTTTGACACCAGCATGATGTTGAAGATTATGTTTAAAAGATTTTAAAGTTAGTGGGATGTGTTCGGGAAGAAAACACAACAGCCCATACAAAACTTCCTTCAAAAAGGATGTCCGAAATCTCGTTCATAAAAAAGAAGAACTCGGGTCGGATTCGTTTTCGCGCAAAAAACAGATCCGAAAAGTGATGCACTAATAGGAAGGTTCACAGAGTTTGGACCGTCGGATCGAGCTGAAATTTTGAAGGGTGGTAGATATAGGAATTCTGCAGCAGATCAACGGTTGGATCTTCCAAAGGACGTCCGAGCTAGAATCCGGACACCACGCTCGAAACTCGTCCAAATTCTTGTCCAGATTTGACAGGGCTCCAGTGTATCTTAGATTGTCAGAGATTCCTCCATCGGAACTCGATGAAATTTTGTGTGGTTGTTATAGAATTAATTCCACACAATTCCACCAAGGGGATCGTCAAAGCGATGCTCGAAGAGGTGGTGGCGGTGAATATAAGTTCGTTGTCCGGAAAAACAGCACGGTCGCCCGAGGGCAATGTTGACGTTGAGCCCCCGAGCTCCATGGATGATTCCTCCATGATCTTGATAGAGATCGGAGTTGATGTTGATGAAGGCCCTCGTCCGCACATAACGATCGGAGATGGAGTACGGTCCTTGATCGAGCCAAGGTGACCAGTTGAGTCGGCGACGAAGATGTCGGCATCGCAGTTGACCTGCAGACGGGCCATCAATCCTTTTGCCAATCACACATCGGAACTCTCAATGAAAGCACCAATGTCGGTGTCAAACCCGGCGGATCTCGGGTAGGGGTCCCGAACTATGCGTCTAAGATCGATGGTAACAGGAGGCAGGGGACACGATGTTTACCCAGGTTCGGGCCCTCTTGATGGAGGTAATACCCTACGTCCTGCTTGATTGATATTGATGATATGACTGTTACAAGAGTTGATCTACCACGAGATCATAGAGGCTTAACCCTAGAAGCTAGCCTATGGTATGATTGTTGTATATATCTATTGACTAGCCTGGCCTCGGTTATATAATGCACCAGATGCCTAGGATAACAAGAGTCCTAGCCGAATACGCCGGTGGGGAGGAGTCCTTGTCTTGATCGCCATGTCTTGTGGAATCTTCCTTGTATGCGGCAGCTGTCCGAACTGGCCCATGAGTATGCGGCCATGGGGGTCCTCGGCCCAATCCAACTGATCGGGAGACGACGTGATGAGTACCCCCTAGTCCAGGACACCGTCACTACCACTTGTTTATGATGCCTCCCATGTTGCCATGTGAAGCCTCTAACCCACCTTCCTGGAAAACCGTTGTTTGGCTAAGTTACCGCTTTTGCTCAGTCCCTCTTATAGCATTGCTAGTTGCAGGTGCCTTGCAGGTTGTTCCATGTTGGAACATGGATATGTTGGGATATCACAATATCTCTTATTTAATTAATGTATCTATATACTTGGCAAAGGGTGGAAGGCTTGGCCTTTTGCTCAGTGTTTTGTTCCACTCTTGCCGCCTTAGTTTCTGTCATACCGGTGTTATGTTCCTTGATTTTGCCTCCCTAACACGGTGAGGGTTTATGGGCCCCTCTTGATAGTTTGCTTTGAATAAGACTCCTCCAGCAAGGCCCAACCTTGGTTTTTCCATTTGCCTTTTACAACTAAAACTGCATAGCGACTTTCCGGACCCCGCGGACTTAACTACCACCCCCCCGGGGCCAGTGCTCGTCATGAGTGTTGGTCCAAACCTGTCATCCGCTGGTGGCCGCCAGGGGAAACTCTGGATTGGCCTATCGGAAGTTTGGACAATCCAATCGTGGCCTGAGACGAGATATGCGCGGCTACTATCAGGGTGTCGGCACGTCGGGAGATCTTGCTGGACTAGTTTTACCATTGTCAAAATATCTTCTGCACCAGGATTCTGAGTCTGATCGGAGGGTCCAGCGATGCAGGATTGTCTCAGCGGATCATGAGCTTGTCATGGGCTAAGTTGGGACAGACCTGCAGGGTTTAAACTTTCAAGATCCGTGCCCGCAGTTATGTGGCAGATGGGAATTTGTTAATATCCGATTGTAGAGAACATGACACTTGACTTATTAAAGAACATCAACCACGTGTGTAGCCGTGATGGTCCCTTTTCGGCAGAGTCCGGGAAGTGAACACGGTTTGAGTTATGTTTGAACATAAGTAGTGCCAGGATCACTTCTTAATTGTTTTCGGTTTCACGACCGTTGTGTAGCTTCTCTTCTTACTCTTATTTCTGTATGTTAGCCACCATATTTGCTTAGCGCTTGCGGCCGCTCCACTTCATTACCTTATCCTACCCATAAGCTTAAATAGTCTTGATATCTTGGGTTTTGAGATTGCTGAGTCCGCGTGACTCGTAGATACTACCAAAACAGTTGCAGGTGCCGATGATACCGATGCAGGTGATGCTACTGAACTCAAGTGGGAGTTCGACGAGGACCTTGGTCGTTACTTTGTTTCGTTTCCTGATGATCAGTAGTGGAGCCCAGTTGGGACAATCAGGAATCTAGCATTTGGAGTCTATCTTCTTTTCATTTGGATTTGACTGTAGTCGGTCTATGTGTGTATTTTGGATGATGTATGAATTATTTAAGTACTGTGTGACGTGGCGATTGTAAGCCAACTCTCTTTATCCCTTTCTTGTTCATTACATGGGATTGTGTGAAGATGACCCTTCTTGTGACAAAACCATAATGCGGTTATGCCTCTAAGTCGTGCCTCGACACGTGGGAGATATAGCCGCATCATGGGCGTTACACTTAACCTGGTGACTAACTAGCTTATATCCGTTGTAGGGAAACAATGGGAAGCACTGAGGTTTACAATCGAGGTTAGCACGTTCATGGTCCATTGTCTAATAGTAAATTATTGTGCAATTGCAGGAACCATTCTAATATTTAGGTTTTTAACAATCTGGTCTTGCACATGTAGGTCCTGCTGTCAAAGGTTTTGACCCACTGTTCGACCCTTTTTGCATATGGGGAAATGAGTTGTCCATGAATATCAGTCAAATCAAGAAACTCAGAAAGATTGTTATGATAAAGAAATTAGCTACAAAAAACAACAAGATCTTTTTCTGTACAATGAAGAAGACATCGGTTCACTACAGGATGGTACTAACTATTATACCTTGCCTTTTTTATTCCTTTGCCCCATTTCCAATATAGAGAAGATATTTATGCACATCCTTGTTTTCTGGCCTTTCCAAAGCAGTTCACTGATGATTACCTCTCAAACCACCTCTATGGTCAGGAGGCGGGGAAGATTTTCATACAACACCCACGGTTCAATATTGAAGTGTTCATGAAGGGGACGAAGGATGGACGGTCAATCATCCACAGACAGTGGCCTAAAGTTGCAAAGACCTTCAACACGAATGAAGGCTCAATATTCGCCTTTCGCTTCAGTAGTTTTCCAGATGAGATGCATCTGTCCTTATATCGTCTATGATGCTAATTTCGAAAGGTTCTACATGTTACATGTGAAACTTGGTGCCGGTGCAGTTATGTAATGGGGTAGCTGAGTGCTGAAGTTATATCATGTTGTATTCTGATGTATTTCAATTATGAAATTATGTTTCTTTAATATGGAAATGAAATATATTATGTTCTTAATAAATGGATTATTAATAATAGGGAAATTAGCCTGCTAATGGCGAATTAGCCTACTAATTGGGTTTTGCTATTGCAAACGATTATTAAAAAATACCGTGGGCGATGACCTCAGGAAACACACACGGTTTCTAGGAATAAACCGTGTTGGACCAATGAACAATCGCACACGACTTTCTCTTGAAAACTATTTGCGTTAGGCCACCTTGCGCAAACGTTTACCACATAAAAACTGTGTGTCATGGACAGTCTTTGCCACACAGTTTCTTCTACGGACCGTGTGTGATACATTTAATAACGCAAACGATTTTTAATGTGAAAAATTGTGTGTGATGTACCTGTGAATGGAAACGTTTTCCTTGGAGCGACTGTTTGGGATGTACATACAAATGGAAACGTTTAACGAGGACTGGCTGTGTGGGATGTACTTGCAACCGGAAACAATGTCGCATGTATAATTGTATTTTTAGCTCTACTATACGTATCTCTGTATTTGAGCGCTCGCCAGTCGCACACGACCTCATTTTGCCGAGCGTGTGTGCCAGGAGGGCATATCCCCGACGGTTTCTGGGTCATGTGGGAAGTACCCCCCTATCGCGCGCACTCACTAGGCGACAGTTCCAAATGCCATCGCGGAAAGGCATTTGAAACCTTTTGTATAGCACCGACGCGTACTAGTGGATGACTGATCGTGAGCTTCTCTTAAGTCTTCAATAGGAGGTTGATCGCAATCACAAGTGCGTCAAGCATAAATTTGGCTCAATTCTTTAGAATATGATAGTGCTATGTCTCCAATGTATTTATAATTTTTTATTGTTCCATGCTATTATATTATCTATCTTGGATGTTTTATATGCTATTTTATAAGATTTTTGGGCCTAACCTATTAACCTAGAGCCCAGTGTCAGTTTCTGTTTTTTCCTTGTTTTTGAGTTTTACAGAAAAGGAATACCAAACGGAGTCCAATTGACATGCCAATTTTGATGATTTTTATGGACCAAAAGAAGCCCCCGAAGTAAAAGAGTTGGGCTAGAAGAGTCCCGAGCTGTCCACGAGGGTGGAGGGCGCGGCCTACCCCTTTGGGCGCATCCCCCTATCTCATGGACGACTTGTCGACCCCCCTGATGTGAGACCTACGCCAAAAATTCCTATAAATACAGAAACCTCCAGAAAATAACCTAGATCGGGAGTTCCGCCGCCGCAAGCCTCTGTGGCCACCAAAAACCTAGACCGGTTGATGTGACGGCGGCCCGATCTTTCGATGAGAGTGTAGATAATTATTGATTTGGTGGATTCTGACCTTGATGATCCGGCTATACCATACCCGACGATACGCCTCGACAATCGCTATACCAATCTCCGATGGTTATTGACCTTGCCGTAGGCACAATCAACCTGAACAACGAGGTTCGAGTTCTTGCAAGCAACCGAAGAACCAACAAGAACAAGGGTGAATTGCAACTGAAATTGCGGATGATAACTTGAGTACTCGAATTAGATTAAAAGTTGGGGTTCCACTATGGATCTGACAAGGCGGTAGTCCTACACGTCTCGTAGATGCGAAATTGTAGCGATGGCTAAACAATACAATAAAACCCGAGTATAAATCCTAATCTATGATAGATATTTATTAAATGCAGATGTTGTGGCCGAGTTGGTTCCCTGTGTTTCTTCCAATCCGCTGTAGGTCCACGCGTACAGGCAGAAGCGTGTCAGGGCCGGACTCTTCTGGCACAACCAAATATTCTAGTGCCCACGTTGGTAGTTGATTCCTAATCCAAGTGCTTTGGTCCTGGTGCTTTTGTCTTTGTACACATAACATCGATTGATGGCTGTGATGGATGGTTCCCTGGATACATGCATGCATGTGACATGGTTGATGGATGGAATGGATTCATGGGACATGCATGCAGTGTAGCTCCATCCGATTTGAGTGAACAGTTGGCTTCATCTCTAATCTCTCCTTTATTCCTAAGTACAAGCAAATTAGAACATGAGTGTAGCATCGTATTTTTGTCAGTCAAATCATTTGTACGAAGGAGCGATAGTACCTGGCCATTTATTTGATGCGTGCATGCTCTAGTTATAGGTTCGGATGGAATAATTGATGTAGGAGTGGCGACAGGTGTAACTGTGGCAGGGATGTCCTCATCATCGGTGGCCATCTTCATCATCACGGTGCTCTCAATGACGAGGAGGGAGGAGTTCACCCTCGGGGCTGAAGTTATGTACCAGTAGCTATGTGTTTGGTCTCTCTCTCTCTCTCTCTCTCTTGTGTTCTTGATATGGCACGATCTTGATGTACCACGAGCTTTGCTATTATAGTTGGATCTTATGATGTTTCTCCCCCTCTATCTCCTTGTGATGAATTGAGTTTTTTCTTTGAAATTATCTTATTGGATTGAGCCTTTAAGGATTTGAGAACACTTGATGTATGTCTTGCATGTGCTTATCTGTGGTGACAATGGGATATTCACGTGATCCATTTGATGTATGTTTTTGTGATCAACCTGCGAGTTCTGTGACCTTGTGAACTTATGCATAGGGGTTGGCTCATGTTTTTGTCTTGAATCACCGGTAGAGACTTTAGGGCACTATTTGAAGTTCTTTGTGTTGGTTGAATAGATGAATCTGAGATTGTGTGATGCATATCGTATAATCATACCCGCGGATACTTGAGGTGACATTGGAGTATATAGGTGACATTAGGGTTTTGGTTGATTTGTGTCTTCGGGTGTTATTTTACTACGAACTCTAGGGATGTTTGTGACACTTATAGGAATAGCCCAACGGATTAACTTTGAGGTGGTTTCGTACCCTATAATAATCTCTTCAGATTTTCTCCACTATTGGTGACTTTGGAGTGACTCTTTGTTGCATGTTGAGGGATTGTTATATGATCCAATTATGTTATCCTTGTTGAGAGAACTTGCCCTAGTGAAAGTATGAACCCTAGACCTTGTTTCAACGCATTGCAATACCGTTTTCGCTCAGTTTTATCATTAGTTACCTTGCCGTTTCATATTTTCAGTTACAAAAACCTATATCTACCATCCATATTGCAATTGTATGACCATCTCTTTGCCGAACTAGCGCACCTATACAATTTACCATTGTATTGGGTGTGTTGGGGACACAAGAGACTCTTTGTTATTTGGTTGCAGGGTTGTTTGAGAGAGACCATCTTCATCCTACGCCTTGCACAAATTGATAAACCTTAGGTCATCCACTTGAGGGAAATTTGCTACTGTCCTACAAACCTCTGCACTTGGAGGCCCAACAACGTCTACAAGAAGAAGGTTGTGTAGTAGACATCAAGCTCTTTTCTGGTGCCGTTGCCGGGGTAGTTAGCGCTTGAAGGTATATCTTTAGATCTTGCAATCGAATCTTTTTGTTTCTTGTTTTATCACTAGTAAAGAAAACTTCAAAAAACTGGAATTGAGGTTGCCTCATATGCTTCATCTTTTTAATGTCTTTCGTGAAAATAAGGATTTCGATAATTGTGCCAAAGTGTTAGTAGAAGAATGCATCAAAATGTTTGGCACTAAATATTTGAATGATGAGCATGATTGCAATGTTGTCAGTATGAATTCCTTGAATATCCATGATGCTAATGATATGTGCTATGTTTGATGATGATGATAATTTTAGTCCCCCATGTTTTGATGAGAAAAAATATTATGATGAAAGCATCCCCCTATCTATGATGATTATTGCGATGACACGTATGCTACAAAGAATAATGGTATCCATGAAACTTGTCATCATGATTTTAACTTTAAATTGAATTATGCCTCACATGATAGTTATTTTGTTGAGTTGCTCCCACTACTATTCGTGAGAAGAAATTTGCTTATGTGGAGAGTAATAAAAATTCTATGCTTGTAGATCAGGAAAAGAATGCTTTATGTGATGGTTATATTGTTGAATTCATTCATGATGCTACTGAAAATTATTATGAGGGAGGAATATATGCTTGTAGGAATTGCAATAATATCAAGTTTCCTCTCTATGTGCTTAAAATCTTGAAGTTATGCTTGTTTTTCTTTCCTATGCTAGTTGATTCTTGTTCCCATAAATTGTTTGCTCACAAAATCCTTATGCATAGGAAGTGGGTTAGACTTAAATGTGCTTGTCATATGCTTCATGATGCTCCTGTTATGTTCAGTTCTTATCTTTTATGTGAGCATCATTGAAATCATCATGCCTAGCTAGAAAGGCATTAAAGAAAAGTGCTTGTTGGGAGACAACCCAACATTTATACCTATTGTTTTTGTGTGTTCACATGATTATGCTACTTTAGTAATCATATTTTATAGCTTTTGTTTCAATAAAGTGCCATGTAAGACCTTTGGGATGGCTTACGATGATAGTTGATTTGATCTTGCTGAAAAACATAAACTTTTACGCCCAGGAGATTAGTTTTAATTTTTAACAGAAGCGCAATAAAATACTGATTCTTTCTTCAGAAGATGTATGAACAAATTGCTCAGGCTTTCCTATTTTTTCAGAATTTTTGAAGTTACAGAAGTATTCGGGAGGTATAGATTACTACAAACTATCCTGTTTTTGACAGATTCTGTTTTCGATGCATAGTTTGCTTGTTTTCTAGTTTCTATGGCTTATATTGCTTAATATAAATTGTAGAAATGACAGGGCACAATAGGCATCATGTGAGAAAAATTATGAATCTTGTCTTGACAGTGCCTAAGTGGTGATTTGCTTTCTTATACTAACAGAGCTTACGAGTTTTCTGTTAAGTTTTGTGTTGTGAAGTTTTCAAGATTTGGGTAAAGATTCGATGGACTATGGAATAAGGAGTGGCAAGAGCCTAAGCTTAGGGATGCCCAAGGCACCCCTAGGTACTATGCAAGGACAACCAACAGCCTAAGCTTGGGGATGCCCCGGATGGCATCCCCTCTTCCGTCTTCGTTTGTCGGTAACTTTACTTGGAGCTATATTTTTATTCACCACATGATATGTGTTTTGCTTGGAGCATCATTTTCTTTTATTAGGATTTGCTTGCTGTTATTTAGAGTAATATTTTGCATCTTTTAATTCAATAAAAATGTCAAGTATATCCTTTACCATGCTTATTTTGTAAGTCCATATGTTGTTGTTTTAAAAATAAAAAGTTTGTTATGTTTTGAATATTTGTGAATAGTCAGAATAGGATAATATCTTGAAATTTTTACATAATGAGTAACAACAAATTATCTACGGTGTGGTAATTTTTCATAATTTTTGGAGTTAAAGAAGTATAATTCTTCTTGCATTCTTTACAGACTATCCTGTTTAGACAGATTTCTGTTATGATTGCATTGTTTGCATATGTTTGCTTGTTTAATGATTCTATTTGATGATACGAGTGTTAAATATGCAGAGGTATTTATTATCCAATGTCAAATTATAATTTTAGTGATTTTCTATAGTAGAGAATGATAAAATTTAGCATGAATTTATACTAACTTATCTCACGAGTTCTTGTTGAGTTTGGTGTGGATGAAGTTTTTAAGATTTAGGGAAACCACGATATGAATGGAATTAAGGAGACGCAACAGCTCAAGCTTGGGGATGCCCAAGGCATCCCTAATTAATATTTCAAGAAGTCTCAAGCATCTAAGCTTGGGGATGCCCCGGTAGGCATCCCACCTTTCTTCATCAACAATTATCTGTCAATTTTGGTTGAGCCTAAGTTTTTCTTCTTCACATGATATGTGCTATCCTTGCAATGTCATTTTATTTTGTTTTGCTTGCTATTTTAATAAAGTACATAAGATCTTAAGTTTTATTTATGAGAAGGAGTCTTCACATAGTTACATAATTATCCGACTACTCGTTGATCTTCACTTATATCTTTTGGAGTAGTTTGTCATTTGCTCTAGTGCTTCACTTATATCTTTTTAGAGCATGGCAGTAGTTTTATTTTGAAGAAATAGATGAACTCTCATGCTTCACTTATATTAGTTTGAGAGTCCTAAACATTAGGGTAATTTGCTTTGGTTATGAAACTAGTCCTAATATGATGGGCATCCAAGATGGGTATAATAAAAACATTCATATAGAGTGCATTGAATACTATGAGAAGTTTGATACTTGATGATTGTTTTGAGACATGAAGATTGTGATATTAGAGTCATGCTAGTTGAGTGATTGTGAAATTGAGAAATACTTGTGTTGAGGTTCGCAAGTCCCGTAGCATGCACGTATGGTAACCGTTGTGTGACAAATTTGAAGCATGAGGTGTTTCTTTGATTACCTTCCTTATGAGTGGCGGTCGGGGACGAGCGATGGTTTTTCCTAACAATCTATCCCCCTAGGAGCATGCGCGTAGTTCTTGGTTTTGATGACTTATAGATTTTTTCAATAAGTATGTGAGTTCTTTATGACTAATGTCGAGTCCATGGATTATACGCACTCTCACCCTTCCACCATTGCTAGCCTCTCTTGTGCCGCGCAACTTTCGCCAGTACCATAAACCCATCATTTACCTTCCTGAAAACAGCCACCATACCTACCTATTATAGCATTTCCATAGCCATTCCGAGATATATTGCCATGCAACATTCCATCGTTCCGTTTATTATGACACGCTTCATCATAGTCATATTGCTTTGCATGATCTTGTAGTTGACATCGTATTTGTGGCATGGCCACCATTCATAATTTTTCATACATGTCACTATTGATTGATTGCACATCCCCGTACACCGCCGGAGGCATTCACATAGTGTCATATTTTGTTGAAAGTATCGAGTTGTAATTCTTGAGTTGTAAGTAAATAAAAGTGTGATGATCTTCATTATTAGAGCATTGTCCCATGTGAGGAAAGGATGATGGAGACTATGTTTCCCCCACAAGTCGGGATGAGACTCCGGACGAAAAAAGAGGCCATAAAAAAAGGAAGGAGAAGACCCAAACAAAAAAGAGAGAAAAAGAGAGAAGGGACAATGTTACTATCCTTTTTCCACGCTTGTGCTTCAAAGTAGCACCATGATGTTCATGATAGAGAGTCTCTTATGTCGTCACTTTCATATACTAGTGGGAATTTTTCATTATAGAACTTGTCTTGTATATTCCAATGATGGTGTCGGTGTCAAAACCGGCGGATCTTGGGTAGGGGGTCCCGAACTTTGCGTCTAGGCCAGATGGTAACAGGAGGCAGGGAACACTTTGTTTTACCCAGGTTCGGTCCCTCTCGATGGAGGTAATACCCTACTCCTGCTTGATTAATATTGATGGTATGGGTAGTACAAGAGTAGATCTACCACGAGATCAAGTAGGCTAAACCCTAGAAGCTAGCCTATGGTATGATTGTTGTATATGGAGTTGATTGCCTACGGACTACAACCCTCCAGTTTATATAGACATCGGATAGGGTTAGGGTTACACAGAGTCGGTTACAATGGTAGGAGATCTTGAATATCCGCATCGCCAAGCTTGCCTTCCATGCCAAGGAAAGTCCCATCCAGACAAGGGATGAAGTCTTCAATCTTGTATCTTCATAGTCCAGGAGTTCGGCCGAAGGTATAGTCCGGCTACCCGAACACCCCCTAATCCTGGACTCCCTCAGTAGCCCCTGAACCAGGCTTCAATGACGACGAGTCCGGCGCGCAAATCGTCTTCGGCATTGCAAGGCGGGTTCCTCCTCCAAGTCCTTCGTAGAAGATCGTAAACACCAAGAGTAGTGTCCGGTTCTGCAAAATAAGTTTCCACATATTGCCATAGAGAGAATAATATTGACACAAATCAAATCTGCCGATGTATTCCGCAGTGCGTCATCACACTATGGCCAAGTCCTTCACTCGAATCGTTTTTACTTTTCCACCTCAGCATGTTTTGCGAGGCGGCTTCCTTGGCATGTCTTGTCAAAGCAGAGATCGTGTACCCTTTTTATGGGATTCTCATCAATACGGACGTGGGTAACCCTAACCGCGCCATTTACCATGGCGCTTGGGAGGCAAGCGAGTTTTATTAGGCAGGTGGGGACGCATGACCGCATCTGCCCATATAAGGGGATAAGGATCCACCTTTTTACCTATGCCTTCTTCCTCCTTTGCCTATCCATCTCCTGCGCACTCGAGCTCCAGCGCCCAAGTCCGCACTTCCCACCTCAACCTTCTCCAGCGATGTTCGGAGCGGGAGGTAAGTGGAAGGTCTCCTCCGTCACGGAGGGCGACGTAAAAAAGCTTAGGAACGCCGTATACTTGTCCAAAGACATCGCGCACCGGCTTCCCGAGAAGGGGCAGCTCCTCCCCACCCCAAGGCCCCATGAGAGGGTAGTATTTCTTCCCCACTTCCTCCGCGGACTGGGTTTTCCACTTCACCCATTCATCCCGGGGCTCATGTTCTACTACGGCCTGGATTTTCACGATCTGGCCTCGAACTTCATCCTCAACATCTCAGCGTTTATTGTCGTGTGCGAGGCTTTCCTCCGCGTCTGCCCCCATTTCGGCCTCTGGCTCAAGACCTTCAACGTCAAGCCCAAGGTGGTGTGCGGCAACCAGGTGGAGTGCGGAGGCGCCATGGCGGGCAAGATTGCCAACGTCCTGTGGTTCGAGGGCTCCTTCGTAGAGAACCTAAAGGGGTGGCAAGCCGGGTGGTTTTACAACACCGAGCCACGCGATCTGAAATGGATCGCAGCCCCCGAGTTCCGATCCGGACCCCCCACACGGCTCATGTCCTGGAAAGAGATGGGCCTATTGTGGGGTAACGAGGAAGAGGTGACCGGACAGAAGACATGCATCCAGTCCCTGGTAAACAAGTCAATCAGGCTTGTAAGTGTAGTCCAGGTCATGCTCGTTCGCCGAATCCTCCCGTGTCAACAACGGGACTTTACTCTGTGGGAGTTCGACCCGGCACAACACCAAACCCTTAATAGGCTCTTCGACACGACGTATGAAGACGTCTGGAAGGCGCTAATCAAAGGTGCCGAGGCTCCTGCATCCATTTCCGAGGACCGCGAATACAGCTCGCAGCGTCACGCTAGCGAGGTAAGCTATTTTCACCTTTTACAGGATGTTCAGCTTTTTTCATAGTTTAACTTTATGCGGGATCTAAACTCCCTTACCTTTGACAGGCTTGGCGGGCGGTATCCGGACCGATTAACTGTCCGACTCCGCTACCCGAAGACCCAGCCCCAGCTCTACTAGTAAAGCTGCTGGCTCCGGCGCCTTATGTGGTGCCGGAAAAGAAGGCCAAGAAGAAGAAGACCACGGGGACTCGAAAGAGTACCCGCAACGTGGTGTTGTCGGACTCGTCATCTGACGAGTCCGAGACGCCCTCCTCCCGTGAAAACAAGGAGGAGGAAGAAGAAAGATCTCCCCCCCAGCGGAGGGTGGAAAGAAAAGGAAGGTTGCCCCAACGGGGAAGGCTGAAGTGTCCAAGAAGAGGAAGACCCCTCCGCCGTACTATGCCCCCGACGCCGACGAGGACAAAGAGGAGTGGCCGGATAGGGCCAGGCGTCCGGCGAAATCATAAGTGTTCGGATACCAGTGTAAGTCATGATATTCCTTTTGTTGTGCAGCTTTCCCTGATGTCTAATATAATCATGCAGCCCGCCCCGGGCCGAACTCAACGAGTCGTCGAGCGGCTCCCTGGATTCATTGGACGTGAATTCAGTTCCGCCCGTTGTCTCCCCCCGCACTACGGATGACGCCGAAGTGGCGTCGCAACGAGCTCTGGGGCAGGAGGAGGTGGTCCTGGAGGAGCCGCAAGGCGACCTCCCGGACTCCAGGAGTAAAGGGGACAAGACCCCCCAGGGCTCCATGTCTGGCTTTATGCCGGACACCGCGCCAGAATCTTCAACAGTTCCGGACTATGGTAGGCAAACTCCTTCCAAGAGGAGCAAGTCTTCTGAACCGGCAGCCTCCGTCCAACCGGAGGCGCCGGACAATCTACTGGAGGTGCTTGAAGGCGCCTCTATCGACGAGGAACACCGTACTATTATGAGTACGGTGATCCAGAAGGTTCAGTCTGCCAAGAGCGGACTGACTGAAGCTTGCGCTAGCCTTCTAACAGGCTTCGAGGTAAGTAAAAATATGTAAAAATATTACCGCATAGACAGTAGCCCCTGATGCTCTGTTTGGCGTTCGGAAAGAAAAGCCGAATAGAGGATCTAGTAAATTTCGCAGGAGTCTAACAAAAAGAGTCAATATGCGTATGCAGGCTTCGCTGCTATCCACCGTCGCACTAACTACGGAGGTGGGTGTCCTGAAGCAGGACCTCGAACAGACCGAGCAAGAGCTCGGCCTTGCCAAGTGGCAGCTCGAGGAGAAAGAAGGTAAGAAATACCTTATAGAAAAATTGCCTATAGAGAGGCGTGATTGCAAAAAATAACAGGATTGCACTGCTTATTATAGGGGCCACGACTGAGGTGGCGACCCTCAAGCAGGCGCTGTCCGAGGCCGAAAAGAAAACGGCCGCGGAGCGCACCGAGCGAGAGAAACTTGGGGCTCAGGTCGGCGAGGTGCAGCAAGAGCTTCAGGCTCTCATGAAAAAACATGAGAGTTTGGAGCTTGAGTCAAAGACCCAAGCATCCGAGCTCGCGGCGGCCCTTGAGGCTGCCAAGTCTGCCAAGGCCGAGGCCCAAAAGGCCATCCAAGAGTTGTAGGAGGTGAAAAAGATAGCAGCGGGTAAGGCATTCTCTATGCAAAGAAGAAATATAAAAGTAAACTACTTGTTACTTACCCGAATCTGGAGCTCTCCAGGGGCATTCGCAGATCTTCCCCGCAGCGTATCCGATGCCGCCGCATTCTACCGATCTGAACAGGGCAGCTCGACGGAGAAGGTTGTTCTGGTCTCAGTATGCTGAGGCCGGACACCCTGTGCCCTTGAGCGACCAGCTGAAACAGCTGGTCGAGCTCCACAAGGCGGCCGAACAGGCCATGAAGGGCTTCATAGTTCGGCTGTGGCCCGGAGAGGCCCTGCCTGGGAGCTACTTCGGGCTGGTGCGGCGGCTGGTGGAGGCCTGTCCAAGGCTCGAGGTCATCAAGCGCTCCGTTTGCATCGAAGGTGCCCGTAGGGCCCTTGCCCATGCAAAGGTGCACTGGGGTAAGCTGGACGGTGAGAAGCTTGTTAGGGACGGGCCACCGCCGGGGAAGGAGCATCGCAAGCCCGAGAACTACTATAAGGATGTTCTTGCGGGTGCCCGCCTTGTAGCGGATGAGTGTACCAAGGATGTAATTTTTGAATGAACTCGCTCGATTTTATCCTGTGCGCTGAAAACTTGTTCATATGCGCTAAGCAATGCTTATTGAATTTAAAATATTATTTTCTGTGCGGTCGTTTATCAAAAATTGAGAGATGGCCAGTCGTCAGCTTCTGCCCCCATGCCACTAGTGCTGGGGTGTTCGGTGATAAACCTGTGCGCTCTTTTTCCCATGTTTGGGTCCTTCGAGGGAGGTGCTCAGCACGACGAACCAGGCAATCGGACTATAATGCTTGAACACTCTCACTTAGCCATAAAACTTTATAATTTTAAATTTTGGCGAAGCCCCTAGTTCGGAAGACCAAGTTCGGGGCGCTATCCACGCCTTGGCTGGGGTTATCCAGCTCCTCGCTCGAAGCGGCATAAGTCTTTAGGGACTCGAAAACCTCTCGAACAGCGACTGGTCTCTCGCCTCATCATGACAGTCAGTTTTAGCTTTCTCCACTGAGGTGCTTAACCCAACTCAACTGGGGCACAATCGCAGTGGTTCTCCTAGTGCTACCTTAGCCGATATAGCGGAACGTAAGGCACCAAAACATAGGAGCCGGGCAAACCCAACTATTGACCCAAATCATGATTCGGAGCCGATGCATATAGTGCTATAAGTTCGGGGTGCCGCACTTGTGAAAGTGTACGGGCTTCTCACACCATATTAAAGGGTACTGAAGCCCCTGGCGTACTTGCCATACCACAGTGTACAGGTGCAACATGTCATTAATGAACATATATAAAAGAGAGTAATGCAAAAAATAGACAAAAAGCTAAGCATTGTTTATAGAGAGGCTATTTATCAAAGCCGAACGATACAAATAGTGCGGTAAGCGGAAGATATTGGACTGTTCAGTATGTCCTGACCAGGGGCAGGCCGGTAATTGTATTTAAAACAGGTATAGCACTCGTAACAGAGACCACCTGGGATTCCATAATGCGGCATGTCTTGTCTGCCTCCCTGGATCTTGCATCGTTTGTGCGGCAGTCGAATTGCCGAACAGGTCGTCCGAAGTATGGAGTCCTGAAAGTAAAAAATTAAAAAAAAGAATCCGACAGCCCCTAGTACGTTTTAAGCCGTATTTTGGGTGTGCCGTTATTTTGCCCCTTCCCCTGTGCCCATGGTATTTCTAGGGCGTAGTTATGTACGCGAGGTACTGGTTTTGCTATATTGCGAAAGCTGGGGTTGGGGCCGCATTGCTACGCTTGCTCAAAGCGTGCCAGGCGGTCCTGCTGTGGATTACTCCGAGCGCGCTTGGTAGTGTCTGGCTTTTTAATGGCCGGACCGGAGAATTGCTTGAGAAGCCTACTTTGTACCTCCGCTGCGAGAGCCGCCGTATGCGTAGTGCGGCACCGCATTGAACTTTGCGAATGCGGTTTGTCCGAGCAGGGCGTGATAGCCACTGCGAAACGGGACTATATCGAAGATTAACTCTTCGCTTCGGAAATTGTCCGGGGATCCGAAGACCACGTCAAGTGTTACTGAGCCTGTACAGTTGGCTTCTACACTTGGTATGGCGCCTTTAAAGGTCGTTCTTGTGGGCTTAATCCTTGAGGGATCTATGCCCATTTTCCGCACTGTATCCTGATAAAGCAGGTTCAGGCTACTGCCGCCGTCCATGAGGACTCTTGTGAGGTGAAATCCGTCGATGATTGGGTCGAGAACCAATGCGGCGAAGCCGCCATGACGGATATTAGTGGGATGGTCCCTTCGATCAAAAGTGATCGGGCAGGAGGACCATAGGTTGAACTTTGGGGCGACTGGCTCTATCGCGTATACATCCCGTAGCGCACGCTTCCGCTCCCGCTTGGGAATGTGGGTTGCGTATATCATGTTCACCGTCCGCACTTGTGGGGGAAAGCCCTTCTGTCCATTGTTGTTCGGCGGCTTGGGCTCTTTGTCGTCGCTGTGCAGCCCCTTGTCTCTGTTTTCGGCCCTTAACTTGCCTGACTGCTTGAACACCCAACAATCCTTGCTAGTGTGATTGGCTGGCCTTTCGGGGGTGCCATGTATCTGGCACAAGCGATCGAGTATTCGGTCCAAACTGGACGGGCCCTGAGTATTCTTTTTGAATGGCTTTTTCCGCTGACCGGATTTATAGCCTTTGAATCCGGCATTGACTGCCGTGTCTTCATTGCTGTCGCTGTTAACGCGGCATTTTTGCTTATTCCGACGTGTCCTGCCACTTTTGTCCTTGGTATCCGAATTACCAGGGTTCTTTGATAAGTTGTTACTGCGAGCTAGCCAGCTGTCTTCCCCCACGCAAAAGCGGGTCATGAGTGTCGTGAGGGCTGCCATGGATTTCGCCTTTTCCTGTCCCAGGTGCCGGGCAAGCCACTCGTCGCGGATGTTATGCTTGAAGGCTGCTAGGGCCTCTGCGTCCGGACAGTCGACTATCTGGTTTTTCTTTGTTAGGAACCGTGTCCAGAATTGTCTGGCCGATTCCTCTAGCTGCTGAATTATGTGGCTTAAGTCGCCGGCATCCGGCGGTCGCACATAAGTGCCCTGGAAGTTGTCGAGGAATGCGGCTTCCAGGTCCTCCCAAGAACCGATTGAGTCTGCTGGCAAGCTGTTAAGCCAATACCGGGCCGGTCCTTTAAGTTTGAGCGGGAGGTATTTGATGGCGTGTAGATCATCGCCGCGTGCCATGTGGATGTGAAGGAGGTAATCCTTGATCCATACTGCCGGATCTGTTGTGTCATCGTATGATTCGATGTTTACGGGTTTGAAACCCTCTGGGATTTTATGATCCATTACTTCATTCGTGAAGCATAGCGGGTGTGCGGCGCCTCTGTACTAGCCTATATCACGACGCAGCTCAGAAGAGCTATGTCTGTTGTGTTCGGCCCGGCCAGATTTGTTGTATCCGGAGTGAAGATCATTGTCACATGCCGTAGGGCGCCTGCGCGATCCGTAGATCGATCTTGTTTGTCTTGCCTTATCCTTCAGTATGTCTCGCAGGTCAGGTGCATTTTCCCGTGCCTTAGTTGAGCGGCGTCCGGGCATGGCTTGGGTGGAGGGCCGACAGGCCTCTCTGTCGCGACCGCGAGGTGGCCGGTCTGCCATGTCATGCGCTGGTGATGTAGGTCCTTCCTCCTCTGATCGGGGTAGCGGCCTGCGCTTCGGGTAACTCTTGGAGGGGCGTTCGAGTTCATACTCTTCGACCGCAAGGTCTTTAGTCCATCTGTCAGCTAGCAATTCTTGGGCAGCTCTAAGCTATTGCTGCTTTTTCTTGAGGCTTCTTGCCGTGGCTAAAATCCTGCGTTTAAAACGCTCTTGTTAGGCGGGGTCTGATGGTATGACGAATTCGTCGTCATCGAGGCTAGCCTCGTCTTCGGAGGGAGGCGTATAGTTATCATCCTCGACCTCTCGATCTGCCACTCTTTCATGAGGGCTGGTTTCTCCATCTTCCTGTGCCGAATTTTGCTGAGGTGGGCGTTCTTTGGTGCTATCCGGGGTAGTATTATCTCCCGTGCCGGAATCACCGTTTTTGCTTTGGCGGGATTTAGAGCGGCGCCGCTGACGCTGGCGCTTTTGCTGTTTCTTGGGGGCATCATCCCCCACTGTTCCATCGCCATCTCCATCTTTTGGAGTATCCACCATATATATGTCATATGACAAGGTGGCCTTCCAGCGCCCTACAGGTGCTGGTTCTTGTTCGTCTCCCGCATCATCGTCCATGCCGTCGATGTCTTCGGAGTCGAAGTCAAGCGTGTCGGTTAAGTCGTCGACAGTGGCTACGAAGTGGGTGGTGGGTGGGCTTTGAATTTCTTCGTCGTCCGTATCCCAACCTTGCTGACTGTAGTCCGGCCAGGGCTCTCCTGATAAAGAGAGAGACTTTAGAGAATTCAGGATGTCGCCGAAGGGCGAGTGCTGAAAGATGTCCGCGGTGGTGAACTCCATGATCGGCGCCCAATCGGATTCGATCGGCAGGGGCGCGGGGGGCTCGGAGCTCGGAGAGGAATCCGGCTCCTTGGAGTCACGGGCCGTGCAGAGTGCGGGGCTAGCGTTTGGCTCGATCGCCTTTGAGATTACAGCCCCCGAGGTGAAGTCCAACTGCTCACCCTCGATTGGCGCAACTGGCTCCGAATTAAGGGTCAGGGCCGGTGCGTTTGCGGCCTCCAGGGTACTGTTCGGCGGCAGAGCTAGATCATGCCCCACGAGATAGTGCGTCACGCTCGGCTGTGGCTCGAATCCGTCGAAGATCAAATCTCCGCGGATGTCTGGCGTGTAGTTTAGGCTTCCAAACCTGACTTGATGGCCAGGGGCATAGCTTTCGATCTGCTCCACATGGCCAAGTGAATTGGCCCGCGGTGCGAAGCCGCCGAAGACGAAGATCTATCCGGGGAGAAAAATCTCACCCTGGACCGCATCGTTGTTGATGATCAAAGGAGCCATCGGGCCTAAAGGCGACGACACAGAGGAACTATAAATGAAAGCACCAATGTCGGTGTCAAAACCGGCGGATCTCGGGTAGGGGTCCCGAACTGTGCGTCTAGGCCGGATGGTAACAGGAGGCAGGGAACACTTTATTTTACCCAGGTTCGGGTCCTCTCGATGGAGGTAATACCCTACTCCTGCTTGATTAATATTGATGGTATGGGTAGTACAAGAGTAGATCTACCACGAGATCAAGGAGGCTAAACCCTAGAAGGTAGCCTATGGTATGAATGTTGTATATGGAGTTGATTGCCTACGGACTACAACCCTCCGGTTTATATAGACACCGGATAGGGTTAGGGTTACACAGAGTCGGTTACAATGGTAGGAGATCTTGAATATCCGCATCGCCAAGCTTGCCTTCCACGCCAAGGAAAGTCCCATCCGGACATGGGACGAAGTCTTCAATCTTGTATCTTCATAGTCCTGGAGTTCGGCCGAAGGTATAGTCCGGCTACCCGAACACCCCCTAATCCAGGACTCCCTCAGATGGGCTTCCTCAAATTGCCCTAGGTCTTCGTGAGCAAGCAAGTTCGATGCACACCCACCTAGTTTCTTTTATTGAGCTTTCATACACTTATAGCTCTAGTGCATAGGTGCATGGCAATCCCTACTCACTCACATTGATATCTATTGATGGGCATCTCCATAGCCCATTGATACGCCTAGTTGATGTGAGACTATCTTCCTCTTTTTTGTCTTATCCACAACCACCATTCTATTCCACCTATAGTGTTATGTCCATGGCTCGCGCTCATATATTGCGTGAAAGTTGAAAAAGTTTGAGAATACTAAAGTATGAAACAATTGCTTGGCTTGTCATCGGGGTTGTGCATGATTGGAGCATTTTGTGTGACGAAAATGAAGCATCGCCAAACTATATGATTTTGTAGGGATGGGCTTTCTTTGGCTATGTTATTTTGAGAAGACATAATTGTTTGGTCAGTATGCTTGAAGTATTATTATTTTTATGTCAATATTAAACTTTGTATTGAAACTTTCGGATCCGAACATTCATGCCACAATAAAGAAAATTACATTGAAAAATATGTTAGGTAGCATTCCACATCAAAAATTCTGTTTTTATCATTTACCTACTCGAGGACGAGCAGGAATTAAGCTTGGGGATGCTTGATACGTGTCCAACGTATCTATAATTTTTGATTGTTCCATGCTATTATATTATCTATCTTGGATGTTTTAAATGCATTTATATGCTATTTTATATGATTTTTGGACTAACCTATTAACCTAGAGCCCAGTGCCACTTTCTGTTTTTTCCTTGTTTTGAGTTTTACAGAAAAGGAATACCAAATGGAGTCCAATTGGCGTGCCAATTTTTGATGATTTTTTATGGACCAAAAGAAGCCCCCGAAGTAAAATAGTTGGGCGAGAAGAGTCCCGAGCCGTCCACAAGGGTGGAGGGCGCGCCCTACCCCCTGGGCACGCCCCCCTATCTCATGGACGACTTGGAGACCCCCCTTATGTGAGACCTACGCCAAAAATTTCTATAAATACAGAAACCTCCAGAAAATAACCTATATCGGGAGTTCTGCCGCCGCAAGCCTCTGTACCTACCAAAAACCAATCGAGAACCTATTTCGGCACCCTGCCGGAGGGGGGAATCATCAACAATGTCCATCTTCATCATCCTGACGCTCTCCATGACGAGGAGGGAGTAGTTCACCCTCGGGGCTGAGGGTATGTACCAGTAGCTATGTGTTTGATCTCTCTGTTGTGTTCTTGATATGGCACGATCTTGATGTACCACGAGCTTTGCTATTATAGTTGGATCTTATGATGTTTCTCCCCCTCTATCTCCTTGTGATGAATTGAGTTTTCCCTTTGAAGTTATCTTATCGGATTGAGTCTTTAAGGATTTGAGAACACTTGATGTATGTCTTGCATGTGCTTATCTGTGGCGACAATGGGATATTCGCGTGATCCACTTGATGTATGTTTTGGTGATCAACTTGCGAGTTATGTGACCTTTTGAACTTATGCATCGGGGTTGGCACACGTTTTCGTGTTGACTATATGGTAGAAACTTTGGGGCAATCTTTGAAGTTCTTTGTGTTTCTTGAATAGATGAATCTGAGATTGTGTGATGCATATCGTATAATCATACCCGTGGATACTTGAGGTGAAATTGGAGTATTGATTACCCACAAGTATAGGGGATCTATCGTAGTCCTTTCAATAATTAAGAGTGTCGAACCCAACGAGGAGCAGAATGAAATGATAAGTGGTTTTCAGCAAGGTATTCTCTGCAAGCACTGAAATTATCGGTAACAGATAGTTTTGTGATAAGGTAATTGG
This sequence comes from Triticum dicoccoides, assembly GCF_002162155.2. NCBI lineage: Eukaryota > Viridiplantae > Streptophyta > Magnoliopsida > Poales > Poaceae > Triticum > Triticum dicoccoides. The sequence goes on along the minus strand of NC_041390.1, from coordinate 266,868,932 downwards.
TAACAAGTAGAAAGTAATAAAAGTAAATAAGGTGCAGCAAGATGGCCCAATCCTTTTTGTAGCAAAGGACAAGCCTAGACAAACTCTTATATGATGTAAAGCGCTCCCGAGGACACATGGGAATTATTGTCAAGCTAGTTTTCAACACGCTCATATGATTCGCGTTCGGTACTTTGATAATCTGATATGTGGGTGGACCAGTGCTTGGGTTCTGCGCTTACTTGGAAAAGCATCACACTTATGATTAACCCCCATTGCAAGCATCCACAACTACAACACAAGTATTAAACCTAACCATAGCATAAAACATATGGATCCAAATCAGCCCCTTACGAAGCAACACATAAACTAGGGTTTAAGCTTCTGTCACTCTAGCAACCCATCATCTACTTATTACTTCCCAATGCCTCCCCCTAGGCCCAAACAATGGTGAATTGTCATGTAGTCGACGTTCACATGACACCACTAGAGGGATGACAACATACATCTCATCAAAATATCGAACGAATACCAAATTCACATGACTACTAATAGCAAGACTTCTCTCATGTCATCAGGAACAAACGTAACTACTCACAAAGCATATTCATGTTCATAATCAGAGGGATATTAATATGCATAATGGATCTGAACATATGATCTTCCACCAAGTAAACCAACTAGCATCAACTACAAGGAGTAATCAACACTACTAGCAACCCACAGGTACCAATCTGAGGGTTGGATACAAAGATTGGATACAAGAGATGAACTAGGGTTTGAGATGAGATGGTGCTGGTGAAGATGTTGATGGAGATTGACCCCCTCCCAATGAGAGGATCGCTGGTGATGACGATGGTGATGATTTCCCCCTCCCAGAGGGAAGTTTCCCTGGCAGAACAGCTCCGCCAGAGGCCTAGATTGGTTCCGCCAAGGTTCCACCTCGTGCCGGCGGAGTCTCGTCCCGAGAGCCGGCTTATCATTTTTTCCTCGACAAAAGACTCCATATAGAAGAAGATGGGCATCGAAGGGCCACTAGGGGACCCACGAGGTAGGGGTGCGCCCAAGGGGTAGGGCGCGCCCCCACCCTCGTGGCTGGTAGGTGGCCCCCCTCTGGTACTTTTTGTGCTCAGTAGTTTTTATATATTCTGGAATAAGTCTCTAATATTTGCTCCTTTTCCAGCCCAGAATCCCAGTTGCCGGCATTCTCCCTCTTTATGTAAACCATGTAAAATAAGAGAGAATAGGCATAAGTATTGTGACATAATGTGTAATAACAACCCATAATGCAATAAATATCGATATAAAAGCATGATGCAAAATCGACGTATCAACTCCCCCAAGCTTAGACCTCGCTTGTCCTCAAGCGAAAACCGAAATCAAAAAATATGTCCACATGTTTAGAGATAGAGGTGTCGATAAAAATAAAATACGGACATGAGGGCATCATGATCATTCTTAGAACAGTAACACACACACACATATATATATATTGTCATATGATCTCTTATGCTAAAGTAACAATTCAATCACAATTTCAAGTATGAATCATAAACTTCATTGAGAACCAACAAACTCTAATCTCAGTCATTGAGGCAATTGCAATTTATCATAACATAGGAAAGAATCAATATAAGAGCTTTTTAGCAAGTCCACATACTCAACCATCTTTTAGTCTTTCACAATTGCTAACACTCACACAATATTTATGGGTATGAAGTTTTAATTAGACACAGAGAAAGATAGGGGCTTATAGTTTTGCCTCCCAACGTTTTACCTCAAGGGTAATGTCAACAATAATAGTTCATGAAGACTCACATCCCATTAGCTATATATATCAGGATCTTTCCAACACATTGTGCTTGCGAAAGGATAAAATGTAAAAAGGAAAGGTGAAGATCACCATGCCTCTTATGTAAGGTAGAAGATAAAAGTAAAAGATAGGCCCTTCGCAGAGGGAAGCAGAGGTTGTCATGCGCTTCTATTAGATGCACGAATTCTTAATGCAAAAGAACGTCACTTTATATTACCACTTGTGATATGGACCTTTATTATGCAGTCCGTTGCTTTTAGTTCTTCCATATCACAAGATCTTATAAAGCTTATTTTCTCCGCACTAATAAGGCATACATATTTAGAGAGCAATTTTTATTGCTTGCATCGATGATAACTTACTTGAAGGATCTTACTCAGATGTAAGAAAACATAACCCATTATGTTGTCTTCCGTGTCCAACGTCAACTCTTAGCATGTCATACTTTAATGAGTTCTCACAATCATAAAAGATGTCCAAGATAGTATATTTATATGAGAACCTCTCTTTCTTTATTACTTCCTATTAATTGCAACGATGACCAAAACTATGTTTGTCAACTCTCATCAACTTTTATTCATCATACTCTTTATATGTGAGCTCATTACATTCCATAAGATCCATATGATCTCTTCATTTCTTTTTATTTTTTCTCTTTTATTTTATTTAATCCCCTCAAGATCATAGCAAAATAATCAAGCCCTTAACTCAACACTAATTTTTATTATATAGCTCACAGACTCGATTACATAGAGGGATCATAAAGCAAAACTCACAACTAGATCATACTAAAAATTTATTCTACTAGATCAAGATATTACTAAAAGTATCGAACTAAGAAAAATGGTAAAGATAAAAGTGGTGGTGATACGATAACGGGGCACTCCCCCAAGCTTGGCAGTTGCCAAGGGGAGTGCCCATACCCGTGTGATTATGTCTCCTTCTTCGGGGGTGGTGATGTGATATTCTTGGCGATGATGCCCCTCAGGATACGATTCTCTTCCTCGAGCTTATTGACTTGCTGCTTGAGGTTCATTATTTTCTTACAGAGCTTGCCAGTGACGGCTAAAGCTCCCTTCACCCAAGGATATTGCATAGCTGCGAGAGAACAAGTAACACTCTTTTTCATATTTTCATAAGAATGAAATCTAACATTGGAAGGGATAACCGAGTTTGGAATAGCCGAGCTCTGTGGTTCCCCCATCGTGAATCCTGCCCGGAAACGAGAAGTAGCTTCTTGATCCTACTCCATGGCATCTATCCTTTTCAAGTCAGCTTCCATCTCTTCCTCTGTTGTGGGCCCAAAGTGATAGGCATCACTGTTTGCCCCTGGACCTGGTGTCGGACGAGACACCCAACTCTCCCCGACTAACTCTTGAGAAGACATCTTGCTCTAATCTGCGGCAGAAATAGCTTGAAACAAAGACAAGAGATATTTGCATGATACGGTGATCAAAACCTTCGGGAGATTATATAATGAATTTTTACCGACCAAAAGAAGTATCATGCAAGAAAACGGAGTTCGGAAAGCGCACGAGGTGCCCATGAGGTAGGGGCGCACCCAAGGGGGTAGGGCGCGCCTCCCACCCTCGTGGGAGTCTCATGTCCTTTCCGGTCTTCTTCTTATTTTCCTATTTTTCTAAATATTCCAAAACAAAGAAATATTGCCATTAGAACTGTTTTGGAGTCGGTTTACTTACCATACCACGTACCTATTCCTTTTCGGAGTCTGAAACGTACCAGAAAGTGTCCCTTATGTATTCCTCCGGGGTTACGGTTTCAATAATATTAGTTTCAACATTTATAAGATTACCTGGGATATAATGTTTAATTCTTTGACTGTTCACCACCTTCGGATTTGTGCCTTCGAAGTTGTTGATTTTTATGGCACCGGAACGATAGACCTCCTCGATAACGTAAGGACCTTCCCATTTAGAGAGAAGTTTGCCTGCAAAAAATCTTAAATGAGAGTTGTATAGCAATACATAATCACCTACATTAAACTCACGCTTTTGTATCCTTTTGTCAAGCCATCTTTTAACTTTTTCTTTAAACAACTTGGCATTTTCATAAGCCTGGGTTCTCCATTCATCAAGTGACCTAATGTCAAATAACCTCTTCTCATCGGCAAGTTTGATATCATAATTGAGCTCTTTAATGGCCCAATATGCCTTATATTCTAATTCAAGAGGTAAGTGACATGCTTTACCATAAACCATTTTATACGGAGGCATACCCATAGGATTTTTGTATGCAGTTCTATAGGGCCATAATGCATCATCAAGTTTCTTGGAACAATTCTTTCTAGATCTATTAACATCCTTTTGCAAAATTAATTTGAGATCTCTGTTACTCAATTCTACTTGACCACTAGACTATGGGTGATAAGGAGATGCAATTCTATGATTAACGTCATACTTAGCAAGCATTTACGAAAGGCACCGTGAATAAAGTGTGAACCACCATCAGTCATTAAATATCTAGGGACTCCAAACCTCGGGAAAATAACTTCTTTAATCATCTTAATATAGGTGTTATGATCAACACTACTAGTTGGAACAACTTCTACCGACTTAGTAACGTAATCAACAGCAACTAAAATATGTGTATACCCATTAGAGGAAGGAAAAGGTCCCGTATAATCAAAGCCCCAAACATCAAATGGTTCAATAACGAGTGGATAATTCATAGCATTTCTTGACGTCTACTAATATTACCAATTCTTTGACATTCATCACAAGACAAGACAAACTTACGAGCATACTTGAAGAGAGTAGGCCAATAAAAACCGGATTGCAATACCTTATGTGCAGTTCTATCTCCAGCATGGTGTCCTCCATAAGCCTCGGAGTGACACTTGCATGGGATATGTTCCTGTTCATGCTCAGGTACACAACGTCTAATAATACCATCTACTCCTTCTTTATAAAGATGTGGGTCATCCCAAAAGTAATGTCTCAAATCATAGAAGAACTTTTTCTTTTGCTAGTATGTGAAACTAGGTGGTATAAATTAGCAACAATATAATTAGCATAATCAGCATACCATGGAGCAGTTCGAGAAGCATTTATGACATTTAATTGTGCATCAGGAAAGCTATCATCAATAGGTAGTGGGTCATCAAGTACATTTTCTAACCTACACAAGTTGTCTGCAACGGGGTTCTCAGCTCCCTTCTATCAATAATATGCAAATCAAATTCGTGTAGCAGGAGAACCCATCTAATAAGTGTAGGTTTAGCATCTTTCTTTTCCAAAAGGTATTTAATAGCAACATGATCAGTGTGAATAGTTACTTTAGAATCAACAATATAAGGTCTGGACTTATCACAAGCAAAAACAACTGCTAAAAATTCCTTTTCAGTGGTAGCATAATTTATCTGGGCATTGTCTAGAGTTTTACTAGCATATTGAATAACATTTAATTTCTTATCAACTCTTTGCCCTAGAACAACACCTACAGCATAATCACTAGCATCACACATAATTTCAAAGGGTAAATTCCAATCAGGTGGCTGAACAATAGGTGCAGAAATCAATGCTTTCTTAAGTATTTCAAATGCTTCTACACAATCATCATCAAAGACAAAAGGAATATCTTTTTGTAATAGATTAGTCAGAGGCCGAGAAATTTTTGAGAAGTCCTTAATGAACCTCCTATAGAAACCGGCGTGACTGAGGAAGCTTCTTATACCTTTATTATCCTTGGGACATTGCATTTTGCAATAGCATCAACTTTAGCTTTGTCAACTTCAATACCTCTTTCAGAAATTTTATGCCCCAAGACAATAAATTCATTAACCATAAAGTGGCATTTCTCCCAGTTCAGAACAAGATTAGTTTCTGCACATCTCTGCAAAACTCGATCAAGGTTGCTTAAGCAATCATCAAAAGAGGATCCATAAACGGAGAAATCGTCCATGAAAACCTCACATATCTTTTCACAAAAGTCAGAGAACATAACCATCATGCATCTTTGAAAGGTAGCAGGTGCATTACATAAACCAAAAGGCATATGTCTGTAAGCAAAAGTACCGAAAGGGCAAGTAAAAGTGGTCTTTGATTGATCATCAGCTGACACGGGTATTTGAGAGAAGCCAGAGTAAACATCTACAAAGCAAAAATGTGTATGTTTGGATAATCTTTCTAGCATTTGATCAATAAAAGGCAAAGGGTAATGATGTTTTTAGTATCCTTATTTAATTTGCAGAAATCAATTACCATCCTATAACCTGTAATAATTCTTTGCAGGATCAATTCATCTTTATCATTAGGAACAACAGTAATACCTCCCTTCTTGGGGACACAATGAACATGACTTACCCACTGACTATCAACAACGGGTAAATTATACCTGCCTCAAGGAGCTTTAATATTTCTTTTCTTACCACTTCTTTCATCTTAGGATTCAGCCGTCGTTGATGATCAATAACTGGTTTGGCGTCTTCCTCCAAATTTATTTTGTCTTGACATAGAGTGGGACTAATGCCCTTGAGATCATCAAGAGTATATCCAATAGAAGCACGGTGTCTCGTCAGAGTTTTCAATAATTTCTCTTCCTCCTTCTCTGAAAGGTTAGCACTAATAATAACATATTTTCTTTTCATCAAGATAAGCATATTTAAGATTATCAAGTAATGGTTTAATCTCAAACACGGGATCACCCTTGGGTGGAGGAGGATCCCCTAGGATTTCAACGGGAAAGTTGTGTTTCAAAATAGGTCCCTGTTTAAAGAATACTTCATCTATTTCCCTTCTTTCATTCATGAACATATCATTTTCATGGTCTAGCAAATATTGTTCTAATGGATCGGTAGGAGGCACAGTAATAGAAGCAAGACAAATAATCTCATATTTACTAGGAAATTCTTTATCATGGGGTTGTCTACGAAATTTAGAAAAATTAAACTCATGAGACATATCCCCTAAACCAACAGAAACAATATCCTTATTGCAGTCTATCTTAGCATTAATAGTATTCAAGAAGGGTCTACCAAATATAATGGGACAAAAGATATCTTGAGGGGAACCAAGAACAAGAAATCAACAGGATATTTAGCCTTCCCACACAAGACTTCAACGTCTCTAACAATCCCAATTGGTGAAATAGTATCTCTATTAGCAAGCTTAATGGTAACATCAATACCTTCTATTTTCAGCTGGTGCGATATCATGCATAATTTCTTTGTATAAGGAAATAGGTATTGCACTAGCACTTGCACCCATAGCACACAAGCCATGATAACAATGATCTCCTATTTTAACAGAAATAACAGGCATGCCTACGACAGGTCTATGTTTATCTTTAGCACCAGGTTTAGCAATTCTAGCAGTCTCATCACAAAAGTAAATAACCTTCCCATCAATATTATCGGCCAAGAGATCTTGATGAGGACATCAATATCATTGTTACACCCACAGCCCCTGCTGCTATACACACTGGACCGATTACTAGAGCTCGCGCACGCCAATTGAATTATCAGGTACTTTCGTTTCTTGGTAACGATTCTAATGTTCATGAGAATATGATGCTGCCTAAATTGGATACATTTGTTTTTCTTACAAATGAAGGGCCTACCTTGGACAAGAAAGATGAACCTTGGAGCAAGTTCAAGCATGGAGATGATGGCATGCGCAAGGGGAACAAGAACGGAGTTACAAGTGATGATTCCAGGACTCTGAAGCCACCATAATGACTGCATGAAGCATGGGACGAAATATACAAGATGCCACTTCATAAATTTTGTCCCGAGGCTATTTTAGGTGCTGCGTCACCTTATTATTGGGCCAGGCCCATGTATTTTCGAAGTACTTAAGTATAGGCTGTTTTTAGAGTCCGTATGTGTGGGGAAACAAGAGTTAGGGTTGGTTTCGGACCCCTCCACCAAGGGCCACGAAATTCCCCCTCTCTCCTCCATATATACAGCCCTTAGGGCATCGTTTAGGCTTTGGGTTTTGTTTAGATTAAAAGTTCGCCATAGCTGCAACTTCGCGTACTTCGTTTGTGTCCAACGACCAGACCGAGACGTCATAGAACCCCACCTTGATCAATAAAGCTTTCATCTTATATTCACAATATCCAGATTGCAATCTCAGTTTCTTGCTTGTTCTTCGTTTTCTCGCAGGAAACAGACCCTCGTGGTCAGGTTGATCGTGCTCCGGCGTGGTCAATAACTCTCGGAAGTTGGCTTAGCGATTGCTAAGGCGCGACGTCTCGCGCGTTCGTAGTCGGATCGTCAAGGTCGACTCCCATAGAAAACGATAGCCACCATCTCATCGAAACATCGGGTCACCTTTGCCACTATCATTACCATATACCACCACCCCACCATATACATCTCCACTGCCATATACAACCACCAATCCGAGTCCACATATACCATCTCCATATACCACCACCAACCCGAGTCTAGATATACCATCGCCATATGCCACCACCAATCCGAGTCCAGATATACCACCACAATCCGAGTTCCACTAGATTCATCTCCGCCACCAGTCCTAGTCCGTGTCCAGTATTTGTTGCTTTGTTTTCGAGTTCTAGATCACGCCATACTCTGAGTCATGAGAGAGTAGGACTCCTGAGATTCCGTGCTACCCACAGAAGAAAAATAGTTCCAAACTCAAAAAAAAACTAAGTCTGGAAAATTCTGGCTAGGCAGTTTTTAGACCATTTGTAGACTTTTTCGAAAAAAAATTGTTGCGGAGCAAAAAAAAGAGGAAAAAAAGAGAAAACAAATTCAGAGTGTGCTCCTCCATTTTTTACGTGCAGCGTCGTGATTTTGTTAGTGTTCTAGGCTCCCGTCTCTAGCACGGTCTAGCCTAGGACAAGCACAGTACCGTCATTGAGCGTTTATTCAACTTGGCATATCTGAATTGATTATTGCTGACCCTTTTTGCTACCATATTATAAGCCTTCCCAGCTCCACATACATCTACGTCATGCGTTTGACTCTCCCTGGTAATCGCTCTATCCAAGCTTTGAGAGTTTTGACTGTGACGGTTGCCGATCACCGCCTGCTGCTGGGTAAGAACTGGTAAGAATTTGAGATTGGCTTGACGGATTTGTGACACCACCACCACCTCTTGTTCGTATTCTGTAGGATCATATTATTGTGTGTTTCTATTGTTGCTAACCATGGTAGGATCACAAGCCGACGAGACTGACTGGGAGAACATGACGAATAAGGAGTTGCATGATAAATTTTAGCAAATGATGAGTGGACAGGTGCAAGATGTGCTAAACAGATTTGAAGAGGCCATGGAGAAGATAGATGGCATGGAGAAGACGTTCGAAACAAAGCTCGATAACAGGTTTAATGAATTGCTCGCGCGTCTTCCACCACCACCACCGGCTGCACCTAACGCACCTCTACAACAACAACAACAACAACGACTACCTACACATTGTGAAACAGCCCTCCGCCGAGCGAGCCGTCTCCCTCTTGCACCTGGCCAAACTGTTGGTGCTGCTGTTGATACTTCTGTGGCTCCTGCTGCTGATGTGGAGGAGGATGATTTTGCTAGCGATTACGCGGATGAGGTTGATCAAAATCAGAACTACGTGCCACCACCAGCACAGCAATCACCAGGTCGTCCACATGCAAATAATGGCAATGGTAGGGCTCACCCTCAGGTACGAGATCATGACCATCTCCCTAAACTAAAATTGAATATTCCACCATTTGAGGGTAGATATGTTCCTGATATATATCTTACTTGGGAGTTAGAAACTGAACAACGATTTACATGTTTACAATATCCCGAGGAGAGACGTGTTCCTGCTGCTGTTTGTGCATTCACTAGTTTTGCATGTGTTTGGTGGTCTGAGCATTGTAGATTATATCCTATTCCTGCTACTTGGGCTGCTTTGAAAACTGCTATGCATACTTGTTGGGTTCAACCATATTATCAACGTGAATTACTTCAAAAATTGCAGCGTTTAAGACAAGGAAAAAATTCTATAGAAGAATATTATCAGGAATTACAAACTAGCATGATTAGATGTGGTATTGTTGAGGATAATGAAGCTATGCTTGCACGTTTTATGGGTGGATTCAATAGAGAGATTCAGACCATCCTAGAGTATAAGGAGTATAATAATATCACTCGTTTATTCCATCTTGCTTGTAAAGCTGAACGTGAAGTGCAGGATCGACAGGCATTGGCGCGAACTAACTTTTCTACAGGTCGATCTTCATCATGGACACCACGTGCATCCTCTACTTCCACTCCACCAGCACCTCCATCAGGTGCCACCTCCAGCTGTGATACAAGAAAGCAGGCACAACCACCACTATCTGCCAAGAGCACACCTGCTGGACCTGCGCAGAGCTCTTCTTCCTCCATGGCATCAACAGGGCACACAAGTGATATTATTTGTCGTCGTTGTAAGGGAAGAGGACATTTTGCGAGAGAATTCCAATCTCAGCGTGTGATGATTGCTACTAAGGATGGTGGGTATGAGTCCGCTAGTGACTATGATGAGGAGACTTTGGCTCTTATTACACGTGAAGAACACGGTGGAGATGATTCTGATCATGAGACGCAATACATGGCTGCTGAAGATGCTGACAGGTATGAATGTTTAGTTGCTCAACGTGTTTTGAGTGTGCAGGTTACACAAGCTGAGCAAAATCAGAGGCATAATTTGTTCCATACAAAGGGAGTTGTGAAGGAATGTTCTGTTCGCGTCATCATAGATGGAGGGAGCTGCAATAACTTGGCTAGCATGGAGATGGTGGAGAAGCTATCTCTCACCACAAGACCACATCCACATCCTTACTACATCCAATGGTTCAACAACAGCGGCAAGGTTAAGGTAACACGTACTGTTCGTGTGCATTTTAGTATCTCTACATATGCTGATTATGTTGATTGTGATGTGGTACCTATGCAAGCATGTTCCTTATTACTTGGTAGACCATGGCAATTTGATAAAAATTCTGTTCACCATGGTAGAAACAATCAGTATACTCTTGTTCATAAGGATAAAAATATTACTTTGCTTCCTATAACTCCTGATTCCATTTTGAAAGATGATATTAATAGAGCTAATAAAGCAACACAGGAGAAAAATAAGAGTGAAAATCAGATTGTGGCAAAAGAATTTGAGCAACAAATGCAGCCTAATAATAATAAACAATCTAGTGTTGCTTCTGAAATTAAATTGAAAAGTGCATGTTTACTTGCCACCAAATCTGGTATTGATGATCTAGATTTTAGCAAATTTGTTTGCTATGCTTTTGTGTGCAAAGAGGCATTATTTTCATTCGAGGACGTGCCTTCCTCTTTGCCTCCTGCTGTCACTAACATTTTGCAGGAGTTCGCTGACGTCTTTCCACAAGACGTGCCACCAGGATTACCACCTATTCGAGGGATTGAGCATCAAATTGACTTAATTCCCGGTGCATCATTACCCAACCATGCACCATACCGTACCAATCCAGAGGAGACGAAGGAGATTATGCGTCAAGTACAAGAACTCCTCGACAAAGGTTATATACGCGAATCCCTTAGTCCTTGTGCTGTTCCTATCATTTTAGTGCTGAAAAAGGATGGTACGTCGCGTATGTGCGTTGATTGTAGAGGCATTAATAATATTACTATTCGTTATCGTCATCCTATTCCTAGGCTAGATGATATGCTTGATGAATTGACTGGCTCTACAATATTCTCCATAGTTGATTTGCGTAGTGGATACCTTCAAATTCGTATGAAATTGGGAGATGAATGGAAAACAACATTTAAAACTAAGTTTGGATTATATGAGTGGTTAGTCATGCCTTTTGGGTTAACTAATGCACCTAGTACTTTCATGAGGTTAATGAACGAAGTTTTACGTGCTTTCATTGGACAATTTGTGGTAGTTTACTTTGATGACATATTGATTTATAGCAAATCTTTGGAGGAACATTTTGAACATTTACGTGCTGTTTTTATTGCTCTACGTGATGCACGTTTGTTTGGTAACCTTGGAAAGTGCACCTTTTGCACTGACCGAGTATCTTTTCTTGGCTATGTTGTTACTCCACAGGGAATTGAAGTTGATAAAGCCAAGATTGAAGCTATTGAGAGTTGGCCGCAGCCCAAAACGGTCACACAAGTGAGGAGTTTCCTTGGCCTCGCTGGTTTCTATAGGCGTTTGTGAGAGATTTTAGCACCATTGCTGCACCTCTCAACGAGCTTACAAAGAAGGATGTGCCTTTTGTTTGGGGTATCGCACAGGAAGAAGCCTTCACGGTATTGAAAGATAAGTTGACACATGCTCCTTTACTCCAACTTCCTAATTTCAATAAGAATTTTGACCTTGAATGTGATGCCAGTGGAATTGGATTAGGAGGTGTGTTACTACAAGATGGAAAACCTGTTGCATACTTTTCTGAAAAATTGAGTGGGCCTAGTCTGAACTATTCTACTTATGATAAAGAATTATATGCTCTTGTTCGGACCTTAGAAACATGGCAACATTATTTATGGCCCAAGGAATTTGTTATACATTCTGATCATGAATCTTTGAAACACATTAAAAGTCAAGCAAAACTGAACCGTAGACATGCTAAATGGGGTGAATTCATTGAGACTTTCCCTTATGTCATTAAACACAAGAAGGGTAAAGAAAATGTTATTGCTGATGCCTTGTCTCGTCGTTATACTATGTTTTCATAACTTGACTTTAAAATATTTGGTTTGGAGACCATCAAAGATCAATATGTTTATGATGCTGAATTTAAAGATGTATTGCAGAATTGTAAGGAAGGGAGAACTTGGAACAAGTTCGTTCTTAACGATGGATTTGTGTTTCGTGCTAACAAGCTATGCATTCCAGCTAGCTCCGTTCGTCTTTTGTTGTTGCAGGAGGTGCATGGAGGAGGACTAATGGGACACTTTGGCGTCAAGAAGACGGAGGATGTACTTGCTACATATTTCTTTTGGCCAAAGATGAGACGGGATGTTGAGCGTTTTGTTGCTCGCTGCACTACATGTCAAAGAGCTAAGTCACGACTCAATCCTCATGGTTTATATATGCCTTTGCCTGTACCTAGTGTTCCTTGGGAGGATATATCTATGGACTTTGTTTTAGGTTTACCTCGAACAAAGAAGGGGAGGGATAGCATATTTGTTGTCGTGGATAGGTTCTCGAAAATGGCACACTTTATACCATGTCATAAAAGCGATGATGCTGTTAATGTTGCTGATTTGTTCTTTCGTGAAATTATTCGCTTACATGGTGTGCCAAATACTATTGTTTCAGATCGTGATACTAAATTTCTTAGCCACTTTTGGAGATGTTTATGGGCTAAGTTGGGGACTAAGCAGCTTTTTAGTACTACTTGTCACCCCCAAACTGATGGACAAACTGAAGTAGTCAATAGAACATTGTCTACTATGCTTAGGGCTGTTTTGAAGAATAACAAGAAAATGTGGGAAGAATGCTTGCCTCATATTGAATTTGCTTATAATCGTTCATTTCATTCTACTACTAAGATGTGCCCTTTTTAAATTGTGTATGGTTTCCTACCTCGTGCACCTATTGATTTGTTGCCTCTTCCATCTTCGGAGAAGGCTAATTTTGATGCTAAAGAACATGCTGAATTTATTTTAAAAATGCATGAGTTAACTAAGGAAAACATTGAGCGTATGAATGCTAAATATAAACTTGCTGGAGATAAGGGTAGAAAACATGTTGTGTTTGCACCTGGAGATCTTGTTTGGTTACATTTGCGTAAGGATAGATTTCCTAATTTGCGCAAATCAAAGCTAATGCCACGTGCTGATGGTTCTTTTAAGGTGTTAGAGAAAATAAATGATAATGCATATAAACTTGAGCTGCCTGCAGATTTTGGGGTTAGTCCCACTTTTAACATTGTAGATTTGAAACCTTATTTGGGTGAGGACGATGAACTTTCATCGAGGACGACTTCATTTCAAGAAGGGGAGGATGATGAGGACATCAATACCATTGTTACACCCACAGCCCCTGCTGCTATACACACTGGACCGATTAGTAGAGCTCGCGCACGCCAATTGAATTATCAGGTACTTTCGTTTCTTGGTAACGATTCTAATGTTCATGAGAATATGATGCTGCCTAAACTGGATACATTTGTTTTGCTTACAAATGAAGGGCCTAGCTTGGACAAGAAAGATGAACCTTGGAGCAAGTTCAAGCATGGATATGATGGCATGCGCAAGGGGAACAAGAACGGAGTTACAAGTGATGATTCCAGGACTCTGAAGCCACCATAATGACTGCATGAAGCATGGGACGAAATATACAAGATGCCACTTCATAAATTTTGTGCCGAGCCTATTTTAGGTGCTGTGTCACCTTATTATTGGGCCAGGCCCATGTATTTTCGAAGTACTTAAGTATAGGCTGTTTTTAGAGTCCGTATGTGTGGGGAAACAAGAGTTAGGGTTGGTTTCGGACCCCTCCACCAAGGGCCACGAAATTCCCCCTCTCTCCTCCACATATACAGCCCTTAGGGCATCGTTTAGGCTTTGGGTTTTGTTCAGATTAAAAGTTCGCCATAGCTGCAACTTCGCATACTTCGTTTGTGTCCAACGACCAGACCAAGACGTCACAGAACCCCACCTTGATCAATAAAGCTTTCATCTTATATTCGCAATATCCAGATTGCAATCTCAGTTTCTTGCTTGTTCTTTGTTTGCTCGCAGGAAACAGACCCTCGTGGTCAGGTTGATCGTGCTCCGGCGTGGTCAATAACCCTCGGAAGTTGGTTTAGCGATTGCTAAGGCACGACGTCTCGCACGTTCGTAGTCAGATCGTCAAGGTCGACTCCCACAGAAAACGATAGCCACCATCTCACCGAAACATCGGGACACCTTTGCCTCTATCAGATCTTTAACCATAGCAACATTAGGTTCAACTTTAACTTGCTCAGGGGGTTTAGGTGTCTTAATATTACTTTTGTTGACCATAGTTGAAGGTTTAGCATGATTCTTTATTCTAACAGGGAAAGGTGGTTTCTCAACATAAGGATTAGGAACAATAGGACCATTATAAGTGATAGTCTTTTCTTCATCTTTAATAGGTGCAACTACTTTTGTTTCAATGGGAGGATTATATTTAAGCCATTTCTCCTTAGGGAGATCAACATGAGTAGCAAAGGATTCATAGAAAGAAGCTACTATCTCAGAGTCAAGTCCATATTTAGTGCTAAATTTATGGAAAACATCGGTATCCATAAAAGATTGAACACAATCAAACTTTGGTGTTATACCTGACTCCTTACCTTCGTAGAGATCCCAATCTTCAGAGTTGCATTTAATTCTCTCTAATAAATTCCATTTATATTCAATAGTCTTCATCATAAAGGAACCAGTACAAGAAGTATCGAGCATGGAGCGATTGTTGTCAGAAAGCCGAGCATAATTTTTTTGAATAATCATTTCTCTTGAGAGCTCATGATTGGGGCATGAATATAACATTGACTTAAGCCTCCCCCAAACTTGAGCGATGCTTTCTCCTTCGCGAGGACAAAATATATATATATAATTACGATCACGATGAACAAGATGCATAGGATAAAATTTCTGATGGAATTCCAATTTAAACCGTTTGTAGTCCCATGATCCCATATCATCACATAGCCTATACCATTTCAATGCATCTCCCTTTCAAAGATAAAGGGAAGACCTTCTTCTAGATAACATCATCGGGCATACCTGCACGCTTAAATAATCCACAAACTTCATCAACATATATTAAGTGTAAGTCGGGATGCAATGTTTCATCTCCTGCAAAAGGATTAGATAGTAGTTTCTCTATCATACCCGAAGGAATTTCGAAGTAAACATTTTTAGTAGGTTCAGTAGGTCGAGTAGGTTGAGGAGCAACTATTTGCTCTACCAGTCGGGGTGAAGATACCCCGAACAAGCCCCTCAAAGGATTACTTTCCATAGTAACAAGTGACAGTAAATTTCAGCACACTATATAAATTTTTCCTTACCAAATTCCACCTACCAAAGGCGCTTCACTCCCCGGCAACGGCGCCAGAAAAGAGTCTTGATGACCCACAAGTATAGGGGATCTATCGTAGTCCTTTCGATAAGTAAGAGTGTCGAACCCAACAAGGAGCAGAAGGAAATGATAAGCGGTTTTCAGCAAGGTATTCTCTGCAAGCACTGAAATTATCGGGAAATAACTTCCGTGAAGTTTCAGGACTTTTGGAGCTGTGCAGAATAGGTCTCTAATATTTGCTCCTTTTCCAGCCCAGAATCCTAGCTGCCGGCATTCACCCTCTTTATGTAAACCTTGCAAAGTAAGAGAGAATAGGCATAAGTATTGTGACATAATGTGTAATAACATCCCATAATGCAATAAATATCGATATAAAAGCATGATGCAAAATGGACGTATCAAGTATCTAGGTGACATTATGCTTTTGGTTGATTTGTGTCTTAAGGTGTTATTTTACTATGAACTCTAGGGCTGTTTGTGAAACTTATAGGAATAGCAAAATGGATTGATCAGAAAGAATAACTTTGAGGTGGTTTCGTACGCTACAATAATCTCTTCGTTTGTTCTCCGCTATTAGTGACTTTGGAGTGACTCTTTGTTGCATGTTGAGGGATTGTTATATGATCCAATTATGTTATCCTTGTTGAGAGAACTTGCACTAGTGAAAGTATGAACCCTAGGTCTTGTTTCAACGCATTGCAATACCGTTTTCGCTCACTTTTATCATTAGTTACCTTGCTGTTTTTATATTTTCAGATTACAAAAACCTATATCTACCATCCATATTGCACTTGTATCACCATCTCTTCACCGAACTAGTGCACCTATACAATTTACCATTGTATTGGGTGTGTTGGGGACACAAGAAACTCTTTGTTATTTGGTTGCAGGGTTGTTTGAGAGAGACCATCTTCATCCTACACCTCCCACGGATTGATAAACCTTAGGTCATCCACTTGAGGGAAATTTGCTACTGTCCTACAAACCTCTGCACTTGGAGGCCCAACAACGTCTACAAGAAGAAGGTTCTGTAGTAGACATTAGACAGTCACACAAAACTCGGTGAAGAAGAATCACTACTACTTGCATGAAGTCTTCCATCAAACTTGGGCTATATTTTCTCACCTCTACGGTGATGAAGATCTCAAGCAGATGGGCTTTCAACAGGACTTTGACTGGTCTCAGCCTCCTTCAAAGAAATTCAAGAAGGTTAAAGTTGCTCAGCTCGTCCCTAGCTCATATTCTTCATCTCGGGAGACGGATGAAGCTGAAGACATGAACGACACTGCGACAGGACCAACCTCAACGGACGACCACAACAACGATGTCGCTCCTGCATCGACATCATGCTGATATTCTTCAGGGGTGTTAGTCCTCATCTATCGTCACTTTTGGTCATTCGATGAAAAATGGGGTGAAATTTGAGTTAGTCTCAAAGCTATTTTATATATGGGCTTTCTTTTTCTTAAGTTACAACTCTTGCTCTTCTGATGTGTTTGCTTTGATGAGTTATAAACTTAAGTCCTATGGTGCTCTGACTCTTTTGATCTATTTTTCTGCATGCTTATTTCCTCAAGTAACTTAATGCATGCATGAAGAATTTGTCAGAGACCATATGTCATCAAGCATTTAAAATTCTCCATATTATATGTCAAATGCGTGTATGAATTACAAGATATAGGGGGGGATCTCCATGATATTACTCTACAATGCGCATTTGCTATCCAAGGCAAATTCCTTAAATATGCACATCTTCAGGGGGAGTTCTTCTATATCTTGCAATCAAGTTCCTCAATATCAGTGTTTACACTTCATATGTTTTCCCCCATTGAAAACTTAACCTATTTGTCATCAATCACCAAAAACAGAGAGATTGTAAGTGCATCTAGTACCCCTTAGTGATTTTGGTGTATTGAAGACTTATAGGTTAAGGGACTAATGTGTTTGTGAGTTCACACATGTTCTATAAGTCTATGAGGAGTTTGATATTTATGATGAATGTCCACCCCTGAAAATGAATGTCCTTAGTTGAAGACTTTGGTTTTCTTGAAGACTTTGAAAGTGAGGAAATTGGTGTGACATTGAAGACTTTGATATTGATGCGAGGATTATGAAGCGTGAAGACTTTTGTTTTCGTAGTTTCATTTTCTCTTTCTTGAGTCATAGGAAATACCATACTATTAAAGGGGGTCGTGGTAAAACTAAGGAAACAATTTCCAAGTGATGATCATCTCAAAATCCTACATCTACCCAATCCTTTCGAGTGAAGCCATTGGAAACCTCATACAGTTCGGTCAATTTCTTCAGTGATAGAGACGAAGATCTTCTGTTCTCTGAGGAATTTGTTCTGACTGAGGAGTTAGGAATTCGCCAGTGCAGATTGCCTACAAGTGAGGAACATGATAGCCCAGAGGAATTTGAGAGCTCAAATTTTCGACCGTTGTTATGCTACGCGCCAGCTGTTCCACCTAACGGTCATATCATTGAAGGGCATATATGTCTTATCAAGTCGGGCTACTCCCTAGGCTATAAGTAGTTGCCCCCTACAGGCACTAGTTGGTTGGCTGCTCCGAGAGAAACTGACACTTGTCATTGAGAGCATCCCATCCTCCGAGGACTTTGAGCAAAAATCATCAGTGAGGAAAAACCCAAACCCAAACACCTACAAACCCAAAGTGATTGAGCATCACTGAAGAGATTGTTCCTGTGTGGAACCGACGCTTGTTACCTTTGAGGACTATGCATCATCCATACGGTTAGGCGTCATGGTCTAGAGCATCCAAGAGGAGTTGTGGATCACCAAGTGACTGAGTCTGTGAAGGTTTGGAAGTCACCTAAAGACTTACCATGAGGTATGTGTGGCCTAAAGAATACGGAGATGACTGTGTGTCCACAGGTTTAAATACCTAGCCGCTCCAACCAGACGTACGACTGTCACAACAGTTGGAACTGGTCTACCAAATCATCATCTTTTGCAAGCTACTGGTTCTATTTCCTCAACCCTTTCATTTCCTCATTCGTGTGTTGATGAAATTGATCGTTACTGTTTGAAGACTTTGACTGAAGACTTTCTCAATTTCCACAATCCTATTTCTTCAGTCACTTTTGTTTTCAGCCTGCTTATCTTGTTAACAGGCTACTTGTGCTCTGTGTATGTTTCATTTCATCATGATAGCTATGCTACTGCGTTGTTATGCATGCACCTGAGTACTTATTCCGCGGCTTGTAGTTCGTTACTTAGGAAATTCCTCAAGTTGAATTTCCTCAATGACGAATTTGTAAAAATCACCTATTCACCCCCTCTAGTCGATATAACGCACTTTCAGGATCCCCCTCTACTGTGGTGGCCAACCTATATTCATTGTGTGCTTGGTCCTCTTCCCTTGAAACTTAGGCGGGAAGGGATCCCACGGCGGCCAATTTTAAAAGGGACAAGTAGTACATCTAATCCTGACGAAAGGTGGTCTTCGCCTGCAATGCTTTTGGTCGTGATGTAGCAGTGGGCTCAGTGATGACATCTGTCCTACCGAGCCCGTGGTCTTTGTCTTGTAGCACCGGAATGGAAACCTTTGGGAGATTCGTCGGGAACCCACGTTTGTGCTTGCCTCCTTAGCACCAAAGAGGAAACCGCCTGCTCTACGTCCGCTAAAGCCCGCCTGGCCTTGGTCGTCATGGCTCACGTCATCGCAGTCTCATGAGGCTGGGTACCTGCATATAAATCTCCACTGCTCGGGAGGCCGCCTAGGGAGGCTGCTCTCTCTGGAGGTTTTGGTGTCGTCCGCCTCGTGAGGCCTGGGCCCTTGTGAGGGTCTTGTCTTGGAGGTCTTGCAGATGGGTCATACCAGGCCGTCGAAGGAGACACGCATGGGCCGCAGGCAGGCAAGTCTGGGTACCCTAGTTCCTAGAACGCCAACAACGAGAGAAACACGCAAACCACACTGCATCGCTTAGCTCTGACCACCCACCATAACCGGGAACTCCCCAATATTTTCCACGCCCTCAATTATACCACAATTTTTTTCTGTCATGGATGACCCAAAGAATGTCATGTAGGTGCATCTCCGGCCCTCCTAGGATGGAAAGCCCATAGCCTGTCATGATTTTTTTCATAGAATTAGGAGCCCACACATCTACGATGATACGTGGTTTTGTCACAATTATCGTCATAGAAGTGTCACAACCATGACAGGAAAAAAATTCGTTCGGGCCAAAATGTCACAGATGTGATTTTTTTGGTAGTGGCTTGAGTATTGAAATCTTCATGTCAAATACAGACTATTTCTTTGAATCATCTAAAGGTTCAAATGTCCATGCTACAAAAGAAAAGAATATGTGATGAAAATGTTAGGCAGCATTCCACATCAAAAATTCTATTTTTACCATTTACCTACTTGAGGACGAGCAGGATTTAAGCTTGGGGATGCTGATACATCTCCAACATATCTATCATTTTTATTGGTCCATGCTGAAATATAATCATTCTTGGATGTTTTATATTCATTTTATAGCAAATTTATATCATTTTTTGGGACTAACCTATTGACATAGTGCCCAATGCCAGTTGCTATTTTCCTGCTTGTTTTTTTACTTCACAGAATATCCATATCAAACGGAGTCAAAATGCAGCAAAACATTTTGGAGATTTTTTCTACCCAGAAGACAACTTGGGACCCAAGAAACTGCAGGAGGGGAGGCCCATGGGGCCCACAAGAAACCAGGACGCGCAAGAGGCCCCTCGCACGCCCAGGTGGGTAGTGGGGACCATGGGAGTCCTTTCCACTGCCTCTCAGCTCAATGAATACCCAAATATTCTAGAAACCCTAGGGGAGTCAAGGAAACACAATTGCAGCCACTGCAAGTTCCACAACAATGAGATCCAATCTGGAACCCTATTCCGGCACCTTGCCAGAGAGGAACACAATCACGGAGGGGTTCACCATCATCATTGGTGCTCCTCTTATTATGCGTGAGTAGTTTACCACAGACCTATGGGTCCGTAGGCAGTAGCTAGATGGCTTCTTCTCTCTTTTTGATTCTCAATACAATGTTCTTCTCGATGTTCTTCGAGATCTATTTGATGTAATGACTTTTTGTGGTGTGTTGGTTGGGAACCAACGAATTGCGAGTTTATGATCAGTTCTATCGATGAATATTATTTTATTGTTCTTTGATCACTTATATGCATGATTATTATATCCTCGTATTTCTTCTCCAAAACTTTGGTTTGGTTTGGCCAACTAGATTGATTTTTCTTGCAATGGGAAGAGCTACTTTGTGACGGGTTCGATCTTGCAGTTTCCTCGACAAAAGGGGTAGCGAGGTACGCACATATCGTTGCTATTAAGGATAAAAAGATGGGGTTTATTCCTACACGAATAGATCTTATCTACATCATGTCATTGTTCTTATTGCATTAATCCGTTTCTCCATGAACTTAATACACTAGATGCATGTGGGATAGCGGTCGATGTGTGGAGTAATAGTAGTAGATGCAGGCAGGAGTCGGTCTACTAATATTGGACATGATGCCTATATACATGATCATTGCCTTGGATATCATCATAATTATTTGCTCTTATACCAATTGCCCAACAGCAATTTGTTTACCCACCATACGTTATTTTCTCGAGAGAAGCCACTAGTGAAATCTACGGTCCCCGAGTCTGTCTTCTATCATATTATTTTCAGATCTATTATTCCAAAAAACCAAAAATACGTTGCTACATTTTTTTTTGTTTTTGCTAGATCTATGTCTCCAATCTCATACAATTTTATTAATCTCAATACCGAGGAGGGATTGACAACCCATCTTACACGTTGGGTTGCAAGTATTTATTCTTTGTGTGTAGGTACCGCTTACATAGTGTTGATTGCTTCTCCTACTAGATTGATAACCTTGGTTTCATAGCTGAGGGAAATATTTAACATTGTTGTATTGTATTATCCTCTCCTCTTTGGGGAAGTACCAACACAGATACAAGCAATCAAGAGCTGTTCTTTGTGAGATCAAAGAGTGCATCAAGAAGACCAAGATTCAAGACTCCAATGGTAGATCCCAACTGGGGAGAAGAGCAAGGCGGATCATCAAGACTAATACTAAAGGCAACCCTTCCCGGTGAAGCTGAGAAGGCATGGGAGAAGGCCCGGCAAGCTCTTGCCAGCTGCCAGGGCTCCACCCCATCGAGCAGCTAGTCACTAATCAACGAGGTGTCGAGCGCACAGGTGGTTTGGTGGGATCTGTTGGGCATGTGGAAGCCTGCTCGAAGGAATATTACCTTAATGACACCCATCCTATTGGAGTATCAAGATAATAGGAGGCAGCTGGGCAAGCGGTGTAGCAACCTTGCCAGGGCTCCTCCCCCACATGACACCTAACAGAGCATTTAATGCTTTTGTCCTTGTCCGACATAGTTAGGTATGATAGCATTGTTTGAAGTCTAATCAACATGTAATGAATGTTTTCCACTATGATAAGTCCTTGATCTATAAAATAAGGGCCATGGCAACCTTTACAAGGTTTCGAACCCAATTCAACTCCATGCACACGTGTAGCTGCCTTCTCCTCGTGCCTTGCCGGGGGAAAGCACTCCTTGTACTTGTGCACCTACACTTCCAATACACCAAAGCAGGAGTAGGGTTTTACACCTCAAAAGTGGCCCGAACCTGGGTAAAGATCCATGCGCCCTCTGTTGTTCTTGCTCTTTGCATTTTGTGCATTTCCCTAGCCGAACCAAAAGGGGCAAGATGGCCCCATAGATGGTCGTCCACACTGACATCTTTGGGCGGGCGTGTCGGTGCAACAAACGTCCGCATTTGTTAACCAAACTCATAGACAGGCATGATGACGATCATGCATGCAGCACCAACATATAACACAAGGCCGAGCGAGAGAAATCGCTCTTCGTGAGATCAAGGAGCATATCCAGAAGACCAAGCCAAATATACAAGTCACATATTTCAAGAGAAGTGTCATTTGCTGGCCGGGCAAGGCCGGCAAGGTCGATACAACAACCATGAGTGAAACCAAATCACGCCAGCCACACCTCCGAGACAACCGGAGACCGAAGAACGCACCCCTCAAAGAAGACCCGGTAAGTCCTACCCCCGGCAAGCACATGCCAGTTACCAGCGCTTCACCGCATCACTGCGCCAGTCACTTATCGGTGTGGTGTCAAGCCCCTGGATAGCTAAGTGGCTTTCACTAAGCACGTGGCGGTCTACTGGAAGACAGATCACACCCATTTGATACCCGTCTAAGAGCGTGTCAAGGTGATAAGAAAAAGCTGGCTAAGCAGCGATACAAGCTTGCCAAGGATAGTGCCAGAGTTAGGTATGATAGCACTATTGGCTATCTAATCACATGATAATGTCTATTTCGCCACTGTGGTTACCCCTTTGGCTATAAAAGGAGGTCCAAGGCAACCTAGAGAAGGATTCGTACCCTCTCACACTTGTACTCGCATAGCAGCTCCCCCAAGGCCACCTTACGGGGCATGAGCATTGTGTGACATCATGTTCCTCAATCCAATCCACAAAAGCAGGAGTAGGGGTGTTACGCTTATCAGCGGCCTAAACCTAGGTAAAAATGACCAGAGTCTCGTCGTCGTGTAGTTTCATGGCCTCTGCTATTTGTGCAACGTGATCTCCCCCGGCCAAACCACAAAGGGGCCCGTGGCCCCATAGGTGATCGTGTTCCCCGACGACATCTTTGGCACACCATGTAGGGGGATTCGCTTGCATGAACCCAAAGTTGTGAACAGCGCATCGATCTTCATCATCGTCTTCTTCGTCCTCATCTTCTCCTGCCATGGCGCCCAAGAAGAAACCCAATGCGACCACACACCCCTCCATTTCGAAGGTCCCCTCACACGAAGCTGCGGACACCGTAGGTGCGGCGGCGGCGTTGGGTGAGGCACATGCCACCGGCAACACCACCGGCGCAGGCGGCACCGTTGTTGTATCCACCATGGTCGAAGCTGGAGCAGGAAACGCTGGGGATGGGCAGCATGAGCAGCGTCCTGGCGAGCTTGGCCCTGAATCGTGGGTGGAGGGAATGCCAGTCTCTACCTCCCCGCCGCACAAGAGGACACGGTTGCAAAAGTGACACCCGCTCTGGCGCAAGCCGCGATCCTCCAGTTGTGCTCACCACAGGCGCGACTACGGGGCGCACACCTTGCCGAGAGCAAGACGGGTAGGGCGGAGCACCGAACGAAGCCGTCGACCCCCAAGCATGGCCTAGTCATTGATAAGTCTCCAATGTATCTATAATTTATGAAGTATTCATGCTATTTTATTATCATTCTTGGATGTTTTACAATCATTTTATTGCAACTTTATATTATTTTTGGGACTAACCTATTGACCCGGTGCCCAGTGCCAGTTGCTGTTTTTTGCTTGTTTTTTACATCACAAGAAATCAATATCAAACGGAGTCCAAACACCATGAAACTTTTTGTGGATTTTTTATGGACCAGAAGACATCCAGTGGGCCAGAGCAGCACCTAGGGGTGCCCCGAGGGGGCACACCAGGGCGTGCCTGGGGTCCCAGGTGCGCCCAGGTGGGTTTTGCCCACCTCGGTGGCCTCCCGCACCCCCTCTCTGCCCTATAAATCACCAAATATTCCAAAAACCCTCTGGGTAACCCTAGATCATAAGTTCTTCTACCGCAGGCCTCTGTAGCCACCGACAAGCAATCTAGACCCCATTCCGGCACTCCGCCAAAGGGGGAAATCATCACCGGTGGCCATCTTTATCATCCTAGCGGCCACCATGATGAGGAGGGAGTAGTCCACCCTCGGGGCTGAGGGTTTGTACCAGTAGCTATGTGTTTAATCTCTCTCTCTCTCGTGTTCTTGAGATGGCACGATCTTGATGTATCACGGGCTTTGTTAAAATAGTCGGATCATATGGTGTCTTCCCCTCTCCATCTTGTGATGAATTGAGTTTTCCCTTTGAGATTTTGTTTTACCGGATTGAATACTTTTACAGATTTGAGAACACTTGACATATGTCTTGCATATGAATAACCGTCGTGACAATGGGGGTACCATATTGATTCACTTGATATGTGTTTTGGCACTCAACTCGCGGATTCCCGAGGTGACATTGGGGTAATCTATGCATAGGGGTTGATGCACATTCTCGTCTTTTGTTTCTCTGGTAGGAATCTTGGGGCACTCTTTGGGGTTCTTTGTGTTCAATTGAGTATTATGAATCTGAATTTGCTTTGGTGTTATTTTAGTATGACCTCTTTATAGATCGATCGAAAAGAATAACTTGGTGTTATTTTAGTACGGAACCTTGGATAGATCGATCGGAAAGAATAGCTACAAACAATTTATTCTTATGTTCTCCGCTAGATAGGAACTTTGGAGTGATTCTTCATCGCATGTTGAGGGATTGTTATGTGATCCAATTATATTAGAATTGTTGAGAGATTGCACTAGTGAAAGTATTAACCCTAGGCCTCATTTTCAAGCATTGCAATACCGTTTGTGCTCACTTTTGTTACTTGCTACCTTCATGTTTTTTATTGTTCCTATCACAAAAATCAATATCTACTATCAATACTACGCTTTTATCACCATCTCTTCACCGAACTAGTGCACCTATACAAATTCCCATTGTATTTGGTGTGTTGGGGACACAAGAGACTTGTTATTATTTGGTTGCAGGGTTGTTTGAGAGAGACCATCTTCATCCTACACCTCCCATGGATTGATAAACCTTAGGTCATCCACTTGAGGGAAAATTGCTACAGTTCCACAAAACTCTGCGCTTGGAGGCCCAACACAAGTCTACAAGAACAAGTTGAGTAGTAGACATCACTCATCGCCAGACCACCATGGCGATTGGTTCATGGTGCAAAGAACATGGCAAGGCTCAAGATGGTTCCACCAGAAGTCAAGCAACATCGTGGTCTACCTCGTTAGCCATGCCAAGCACAGTCGCGAAAGCAATTATGCGGGCCCAACTCCTATTGAATTTTCCACCAACAGCTAACAAGATGGATGAGTGGTGGGACACCAGCCAGAGCTTGATTGGCTTTGCCAAAGCTGGTAAATCATAGCATGCAGAGCCACCATGATGACGGCGAAACCGTAGGCCCAGTGGCAGCCTTATCGAGATCAATGAGTCAACGAGCCCGATGAGACGTTGATGGCTTCGTCTGACCCGCAAACCCGTCGAGATCAGCGGTGGGTTCTAGAAGATCGGCAGAAGGAAGATGCGCGCGTCACCATAGAGCGACACCGGGAGGCACAATGTTAATCCAACAGACGCAATGCCAGAGATGTTGCATGCCCTTCCTTCACTCGCGAGCAGCGGTAGGTCCGCTGGCCTTCTGCCCGAGCCTTCAAGCCTGAACTGCCGAAGAAATACAATGGAAAATTGAACCCAGCAGAATTTTTGGGCATCTACACGATTGTCGTTCAAGCCGCCGGGGTAGAGATGAGAAGGTGGTCGCCAACTATTTCCCTTTGGCGCTCAAGCCAAATGTGAGATCATGGCTGATGCACCTGCCGGAAAACTCTATTTCATCATGGGCCGACTTGTGCAATGAGTTTGTTAGTGCCTTCACAGGTGGCCACCAAGAGCCTGGACAGCCCATTGACTTGCAAGTCCTCCCGCAGAAGGAAGGAGAGGATCTGCGTAAGTATATACAAAGGTTCAGTCAAGTACACCATAACATTCCAGAGATACACCCAACATATGTGATTGTCGCGTACCATTCGAATGTGCGCAACAGCAAAATGCGAGCCAAAATGAATGCCCGACTGCCCAAGACCGTCAACGAGTTATACACCTTGGTGGATAAGTGTGCTCGGGCAGAAGAAGGAATGCAACTCCCTGGAGAGGAGGTTGGCATCGAGATTGATTCAGATGATGATGACGGTGCCGCCAACCTAAGGAGGAGAAACCGGAGGCGCAATAGGAAGCGCATGGAAAAAGCAGTGTTGGCAATTGAGAGCTCTCGTGAACTTAGTGCCGACAAGAAGGCTAAAACCAAGAATCTCGGCAAGGGCTACCACGTGCCCTGATTGCTGGGAGGCCGTGACAGCAGAGAAAGCCGGGCAATCTAATGGGCCATACTGCAAAATCCATCGCACCAAGGGCCATGATCTCTAAGAGTGCCACCAAGTTGAGCAGCTTGTTAAGAAAGAAAATGCTAAATATAAGCATGACAGGGAGAGAGGCCAAGAGGGTGCTGGCGGGAAAGGCCGTGGTAGTAGAGGAGGACGCCGCGGCAAGGCCCCACAACAGAAGGAAAAGCCCACTAGAGGTCGTGAAAAGAAAGAAGGAGATGACGGGAGTGATGAAGAGGAAGAAGAAGAAACCAATGAACAAGAATTCCAAAAGGCAACCAAAGCCATGTGCATTGATGGGGGTGTATCTTTGCACTCTTCTCATGGGCGGCTCAATTAGCGGGTGCGTGAGGTCAATGCCGTGGAGCCAACTACAGACTCTCAAAGACCACTTAAATGGTCCTGCATGCCTATCATCTTTGACAAGGAGGATCACCCTAACTGCACCACTGCGGTTGGTTGTTTGCCCTTGTTGGTTTCCCCAACAATCCACAACCTCAAAGTAACAAAGATGCTAGTTGACGGTGGGGCTAGGCTGAACTTAATCCCCCCTAAAGTAGTTGGCAAGCTGCAAATCCCTGATGAGGAGCTCAAGGCTATGGGTACGTTCCAAGGGATCAACCCTGGTAGGAGCCGACCCAAGGGTAAAGTTACACTGCCAACGACATTTGGCAGGGAACTGAATTATCGGACTGAGAGAGTCGTGTTTGATGTTGTCGAACTTCCTTTGCCTTACAATGGAATTCTTAGTCGACCAGCTCTAGCAAAATTCATGGCGTCGTCCCACTATTCCTACAACACCTTGAAGATACCAGGGCCGATGGGGATCATTTCCATTCCGTCAGATAAGGAAGATGCAATTATATGTGTGGACAAGATGTACCAGGATGCGGTGGTAGCTGAGGCCATGGAAGCCCCAACTCCTGCCAAGGAGACAAACAAGGGGAAGAAGGCTAGTAGGGATGCCGAAAAGGACTCCGGGAAGCGTCCTCTTTAGAGTGCGTTGTGCCTATTGATGACCTGCCGAAGAGTTCCACTAGCAAGAGACCCAAGGTTTCTTCAGCTGCTATGAAAAGGGTCCCGGCAAGGCAGGATGGCGCTGACGGTACATTCACCATCAGCTCCACCCTTAATGTTAAATAGGGAAGTGTGCTCCTTGCCTTCCTGTGAGAGAATGTCGATGTGTTTGCTTCGCAACTATCTGACACCCCTGGTGTTCCCAGGGAGGTAATCGAGCACCACCTTGTTGTATGTCCTCATGCTTGGCCCATTAAGCAGAAGGTTAGAAAGCAAGAATTAGAGCAGAAGTAGTTTTTTGCCGGGGAAATCAAGAAACTTGAAGCAGCTGGTTTGGTCAGAGGGGTGATACATCCAACTTGGTTAGCTAATCCAGTGGTACTGCACAAGGCAAATGGAAAAGGGAGGCTATGCATTGATTTCACTGACTTGCATAAAGCACGTCCAAAAGACCCTTTCCCCCTGCCGTGCATTGATCGATTTTTTATTCCACTTTCGGATGTGATTTTCTATCCATCCTGGATGCGTATGGGAGGATCTTGAACCACTTCTGCCAAAGAAAAGGTTCAGTCGCGCTCGCGATGCCGGGGAGGGGCAGGAGGTCACGCGGCCCTGGTACGAGCAGCCACCGTCTGGCTTCCCGCTCCCTTCATACGCCCGTGCGG
Source organism: Triticum dicoccoides (assembly GCF_002162155.2). Lineage (NCBI taxonomy): Eukaryota > Viridiplantae > Streptophyta > Magnoliopsida > Poales > Poaceae > Triticum > Triticum dicoccoides. The sequence continues at coordinate 266,840,388 of NC_041390.1, read as the reverse complement.
AGGGCCCCGGAGAGGGCGGCAATGCGCAACGCCGCATGGTCCACGACAACAGTGGCCAGGCTGAGGCTGTGCGGCCGGCCGGCCCTCAAACCCACACTGAGGGCTCCTCGCGTGAGTTCGTGAAATGGGCGACAATGCCGCCGCACACTTGGATCCGATTCCCAAGCTTCTTAGCTGAGGAGATGCCGCCGAGGGGCCGATAGAGTGGTTGCTGCAGCAGCCTAGCCATAGGGGCAGAGGTCGAGGCTGTCCCTCCCGGGTGGCATCTTCATGACCCGAGGATGGGGCGAGGTTGCTCGCGCCTGCCATGCGGACGGGGCCCTCGCCATCCGCTTCAAGTACGATGGCGCCTCCACGCTGTTCTTCAAGGTCTTCGACGAGGAGGGTCACTGTTTGGAGTGCTGCCCTAGATGACGCGGCCTGCGTGGTGCAGCTACGGGCACCGAGCCGGCCTCCGGTCCTGCGGACAACTCCTCCAGCAGCAGCGACAACTCATGGGAGTCCAGCAACTCTCCCGAGCCTAGCGAGTCTTCGGAGTCGAGCGGCGATAGCTACATGCCGGTGAGCTCCCGCCGTGCCCGGAGCACGGCAGCGTCATCCGCTCGGCGTCGATGATGATCTGGATGGGGTTGGCACCAGCCCCACATGGCCCATTGTTGATGATGGCGTCGACGGCGGTGCCTGTAGCAAAGGCTTATTGAGGTTTTTCTCCTTTTGTTCCCTACGAGGTATCGAGACTAACCCCGTGGGGGTATGTAAAGAACTTGTAATGCTTTTGCTTCGATGTTTATTGTTCTTACTATAAGGTTGCAGCAGTGTGTCCCACTTCGGCATTGTTCCCCCTTTTCGTTCTCGCGATAGCTTAGCGCTCTACACCAGCAAGTCCCAGTCCCAAGGCAGGCTTCGGCCGTCGCTGGTATGCCAGGTCGCGATGCGGTGGCCAAGGCTAGGAGGTGAGCGGCCTGAGGTCCGGTAAGAGCTCCTGAGGCGTGATGCTCAAGAGGTCCCCTTTGGCGTGCAACAGGCTCCCTGAAGGCCGAAAAGGGAAGCGGCATTGCCGGAGCAAGATTACGAGAGTCGAAAATTCCAGGCAGCGGGTTCATGCTGGTTCATATAAGTAACTTATCTTGATGAGCGTCACGTGATTCCCTTGTGCGGCGCCCGATTTGTGCTTTAGCGGTGGTGCTACCAGGCAGGGCTCACGCAGTCCTCCCCTTTCCTCGCTCATCTAAATGCTCTGCATCCTCGGGTCCCGACCCTCGAGCGAGGCTCGCCCGTTGCTGGTATGCCAGGTCGCGATGCCATGGTCAAGGTCAGGGGGTGAGGGCTAGAGAGTCAGTAGGAGCTCCTGAGGAACGATGCTCAGGAGCCCCCCCTTTAACACGCAAGCGAATCACGTAAAAAGGGGCCGCCAGCGGGACTGCCTGTAGTTAATCTCTGGAGATTACTACGGGTTAGTCCAAGAGGAGAATGTAACTCATAATCGTGTTTGCTATCCTGCCGCTGATATTTCCGGAAGAAGATGAAGGCACCGAGGATCTGGTGAGGTGAGGTGTGCGGGGCGGGCCGCGAACCAAAGCTCGATCTCTCAGATTTGTCAGCATTGCAGGGACAAACCCGAGCAGAAGCGTCATGCAACCATGTGTAGCCCCATTGGGGGATGAGCAAGAGGCCGGTTAGCAATGCGGGAAGCCGCGAAGGGCAACAGGTAAGCAAGTGATATCATAAATCATCTCATGGAAGGAGAAACGCTAGTTCTAAATAGATGCAAAGAATGATACATGCCACAGGGACGGACCCACGCGGCCTGGGGATGATGCAGCTCGAGGTGCACTCCCAGCTGAACAACTAGAATATGCCAGAACGATACAGGTAGCAGGGCCAAGCCCATGAGATCTGGGGATAATGCAGCCCGAGGGGTGCCCCCAACTGAATAAACTGGAAAATGTCACCTGGCACCATTGCTGCAGAGATGTTGGAGTTGATGAAGATGCGTGCTGAAGAAGTCGCTCCTCACGAGCCGCCTGGGTCTTGAACCTTAGGAGGCTCTGGGTGCTCAAGGGGTTCGCGAAGAACCGTCACCATCTCCACCAGGACAGCCTGGTGTCTGGCCTCCTGAGCCCCCAGAACACTCCGCAAGCGACGCTGGAAGGTACCAGCCGCATTCGGTAGGCCAAAAGGCATGCGAATGTAGCTTTGAGGGGGACCCTCACACTGACCAACGTGCGATGGCCAGAAGCTCTCTTGGGATGCGGCCCTATTGAGCCCTGGAATGTTGACGTAGATGCGCAGCTTGTTCTCCTCGTGAAGACAAGGAGCCCTGCCAGGTGGTGGGCGGTGGTCGCCGCGCATGGCTCTCGCCTCTTGAAGCTCGTCGGTCGCCTAGGTGATGAACTCCTGAGCACCCGGCACCCTATGCCTGGTGCCCTCGTGACGGAAATGCGCACTGAAGCACGCCTCCATGTGGCACCAAGCGCCTCCCTCGTGACGTTGGCTATGTCTAAGGCCCTCCAGAAGAGAGCCCCCGAGCCTAGCCCAAGAGGGCCGTCAGGCGCGCCTTCGTATGCGAGAGTCGGAGGTGCCCCATCCGTGGGCCCAGGTCCTAAGGTGGTGCCGTTGGAGACACCGCTCTTCTGAGGCTCTGGGTGTAGCGGCTTCTTCTTCTTCTTTGGAACAGCCTCAGGAGGGTAGATGGTGCGTCTGTTGTTTGGGTCCTGGACCACTGCAGCCTGGTAGGCACGCTCAAGAGAGGACATCGCATCCTTCTCCTTACAGGCGATCATGATTATGTCGCGGTTCCCTAGCATCTTGAGGACATTGTAACAATGATGAGTCACCTCCATGAACATGGCCAGGGCTTGATATCCGAGGATGGCATTGTACGGAAGGCGGATGTGGGCGATGTCGAAGTCGATGAGCACAGTGCAATAGTTTTCGCACTGGATGAAGGTGCAACGGAGGCGGGTCTGCCCTATCGGGGTGGTGGAGCCGTCGGCCACTCCTGAGAAAGGCCTGGTGGGCAGCAGCTGATCATAGGGCACTTGGAGGCGGTCGAACATCTCGATGGGAAGAACATTGAGCCCCGCACTGCCATCAATGAGGGTCTTGGTGATGAGGATGTTGCTGATGACAGGCGAGCAAAGCATCGAGAGGGCGCCGACAGTTGCTGTGCACTTGAACTGGTCGGACAAGCTGAAGGTGATGGTGCACTTGGACCACCTGAGCGGACGCGTGGCCTCGAGCCAAGGGAGGGCCGCGTTCACCTCATCGGCGAACTGCTTGAAGATATGTTGAGAGGCTGGGGCCTGAGCGCCGCCTAGGATGCAGGCAATGGCACGAGGCTCCTGGAAGCCCCTAGCCCCCTCGTCTTGGTGGTGGTCGTCGTTCCTTCTTGGTGGTGGTGCTATCAGAGGGAGACCGGCGTTGCCCTGAGGACGGTCCCCACGAGGCTGGTCTCTCTAGGCGCCCTAGCAAGGCTGGCCCTGCCAGCAGTCCTCACGGGGCTGGTTGCGCCACTCCTGGCGGGGCCCGCAGTTGTCCCAGCGTCCTCCACTTCAACCTCCTCCATGGCCGTAACCTCGAACGTTGCGCTTGGGGGAAGATGTGAAGAACAACAAAACTATACTATCTAAGCCATTTAAATGGGGTAACAAACAACAATTCTAGAAAAAACCCATATGCATATTTCAAAGTTGGTACTATTCTACCCTATACACAATTTTAGAGTTGTTAAACATGCAAAGTAATGCTACCATGTTAATCTATGCATTTTTCTACCCCATTTACATATAAAGTTTATTAGATTCAGAGCTATGGTTATTTAGTTATGAAATAAACCATTATAGCATGATATAAGAGAAAATTTAAACAAACAACATTTTTAACATTTTTAGCATGGATGAATGTTGCATATTATGAAACTAGATGAAATTCTAAGCATTTTACATATATGAAGTTTTTACGTATGATGCATAGTTCATGAGTTATTATATGCATGAAGTGTAAGGTTTTTTTCGCAACTCTGTTCTCTCGGGATTATTTGCCAAATTCACAGACAGGAATAAAATACATGTGGGCCGAATCTGGGATGAACTAGGCTGCACAGGAGCATGCACAAGATAGAATATATCACCCAGGGCGATGGATAGCATGAGTACGCTCACCCTAGGCCTAACAGGCCTGCTGAATCCAGGCAGGGGACGGGGCCGGACCGGTTCGTGCAAGCCAGCAGGACCGAGCGGGTTTGGTTGGCCCGACCGGTTGACGGGGTTCGGGGCAGAGGAGGCCTGGCAACGAGGCGACCTACAGCGACTGCAACTCCAGCTCGCTGCAGACAAGATGCGACGTGGCGAGGGACTTGGCGGCTAGGCGAGGGAACATAGCGGGGAAGCAGGAAACGGAGAGGATGGACGAATTCCAGAGGTCTTGTCGACAAGGAGTTGGTTCCCAGTAGGACCCGGGGCGCGGGGCAAGGTCTTGGTGGTTCACGCATCCATGGGGTCTCCTGTTGACGAACAGAGACAAAGGGAGCAAGGTGAGAGGGAGAGAAGGAACCGAGGGAAGGAAGGGTAGTGAGGAGAAAGAGAAGCAGGGCGCGAGGATCTGGTCGGCGGAACCTGCTAGAGATGCAATCGGTGAAGTTGTACAGGCGGCGCTAGGGTTTCTTGAGGCGCCGGCGGTCTTCAGGCGCGGGCGCAGGGGAGTATAGATCGAAGGCGGCCATGGCGATCCCTGATTCAGCAAGAGAGAGAGCATGCTTAGTGGAGGGAGGAACCAGAGGGAGATAAAGGAACAAGGAGGGGACACGGCAAGCAGTTCCTGCTGGTGCTCGGCATCGAGGTTCGCTGGGGCAGAGAAGGAGCTCCTCTCCTTTGGGATTGAGCGAAGCAAGGAGGAAGATGCATCGGGTGGGAGACGAACTCAGGCGCGGGGCTGCGTGGATGGATTGGATCTGGGTGTGGCTGGTGGTTGGCACGGGGGGAATGAGAGGATCCCGAGGTGGCAGATGCTGGCGGTAGCTGCGGGATAGGGTTAGGGGTTAGGCTAGGTGCTAGGGTTTGCACCGACTTGGACTAGCTTCGTATATATATGGACGCGTCTAGGGAGCAGCCGGCTGCTCCCTAGCGTTCCCTGGCAGCCCTCTCAAAATAGTAAGGACGTGTCTAGGGAGCAGGCGGCTGCTCCCTAGCGTTCCCTGGCAGCCCTCTCAAAATAGTAATTTTCCGTCCCCCCTGTCCAGGATAGGAAAGTACCTGGCCCCCGCTCCCGATTCCTCGCACCATCGAGCCACAGAACTCACCTGATCCTCCCTCCCCATGTGTTTCCCTCCTCCACCCCTCGGGCGTCTCCCCACCAAATCGCCCAGCCCCATCTTCTTCTCTCCCAACCCACAAAGGGACAACTCCCAGATACAGAAAACTCTCCACAATCCTTCAATGGTGGCTGGTTTAGGATTTGTTCTCCATGCAATTCCTATTGACTAAGGGTAGAAGAAGCATAGAAAAAGGTCAGATTTAGCTTTCACTTTCCCCCATGATTGTGTGCCTCTTTCATCCCTGTCCCCAGGGTTACTTAAGAACACAAGCCTTCCTTTCCCTTTCCCCATGATCTGCACAAGGCTGCAGTTCAAAAAAAAATGTGTAAGAACATGTACTGGATAAAAAAACAGAAATACAAAGTTGCATAGGTGCTGTTAATTGCTGCAAATGTCATATTTTTTGGGGACAATTGCATTTTTGCCCCTAGTTGGTTCCTACCCACGGGTTTTGCCCATACTTTTCGAGCTTGCTCAGTTTTGCCCTTACTTTTTCCGTCAAGGTCCCTCGAATGCACTTTGACCGTTTGACCAAAACTTTGAAAATTCATAAGTAATTCATATGAACTCAGAAAAATACAAATAATATATCAAAATGTTCAGATAAACATTACATTTATGTGCATATCATTTGCATTCAGGACAAAAGCACCATTTAAACTACCTGAGGTAATTAATGTTATTAACATTATTAAAAATAAAAAGGTATAAACAATATTTTTTTCATGAATAAAAATTACAAGAAAATGTAGGTGATGTTTCCTAAACATCATGATATCTTATTTCCATTTTTCTGAGTTCGTATCAATTTGTTATGAAGTTTCCAAATAATTGTCAAATTCATTAGAACATTCATAACAAATTGATACGAACTTAGAAAATTGGAAATAAGATATCAGGATGTTCAGGAAACATCACCTACATTTGCTTGTAATTTTTATTCATGAAAAAATATTGTTTATACCTTTTTATTTTTAATAATGTTAATAACATTCATTACCTCAGGTAGTTTAAATGGTGCTTTTGTCCTGAATGCAAATGATATGCACATAAAGGTAATGTTTATCTCAACATTTTGATATCTTATTTGTATTTTTCTGAGTTCATATGAATTACTTATTAATTTTCAAAGTTTTGGTCAAAAGGTCAAAGGGCATTTGAGGGACCTCGACGGAAAAAGTAAGGGCAAAACTGAGCAAGCTCGAAAAGTAAGGGCAAAACCCGTGGGTAGGAACCAACTAGGGGTAAAAATGCAATTATCCCTATTTTTTTGCCTAATTGCTTTGATGGATTTGTTGTTCTGCTTAATAAGTTGGTAGAAACACAAGTATGTTTGCTGGTAAAGCAACTTGCTTGGCCTGTTTTGAGCAACTGTAGATCGTAAGCAAGGTGTGTGTAGATGTTTAGGCAAGCTTCAAGCCCTATTGGGGCAAATCCAGGAGTGTTGTGCCACAACTAGTTGTTTAAAGCAAGTTAAGTGTTATGGTTCGGCAACTTACATGTTATGATTAAGCAAAAAGGGTGGGGAGTCAATGCAAAAAAAGGCTGGTTGAAGGAAAATAATGGTAGGAAAGATTGAGGGTTTGTTTGGGCAAAATTAGGACAAATGTGAAGCAAGAAATACCGGTTTTGGTATTATGAAGCAAACTCCAGATGTTTTTAGCCAGCTAAGTGCTACTTCCTCTGTCCGAAAATGCTTGTCCCAAACTTGTCTCTCAAATGGATGTATCTAGCACTAACTTGGCGCTAGATACATTCATTTGAGGGACAAGCTTTTTCGGATGGACGGAGTATGTTTTAGGCAACTTACATGTTAAGTTTAAGCAAAGGATGAAAATGATGTGTAACAAAACTGGTTGCAAGAAGACAATGGTAGGCAAAGCTTGAGCACACACCCTTACGAGCCGTCCAATCGGGATCCCGATCGCCAGGTGTTCCGTGGTCGCGTTTTACGGAGTGAAGGGAAACGCGAATGAACAACACACAGCGGCAGTGGGCCCCAACCAAACGCACACTCCCACATCCACAAGCGCATGCATGTTTCTTCTCCCAAATCCACTGCTCCGTTCGTCGATCCGCGAAGCCGGCCGCGCCGCACTCCGCGAGCGCCTGCTCGTCTCCCAGCTGGCGTCGGGGGACAAGGTGACAGATCCACATGCTTCTCCCCCGCCCCTGATTTTCGCTCGCCGAATCTGTCGGCTCGTTGCTGTCGTCGTCTTCGCGGTCGCCGTGATGCTTTACTCCGGCGACTTCCTCCCAGCCTCCCGCGACAAGGCCGTGTCCGTGTTGGCCGCCTTCGCGTCCTCCGAAGGCGAGCACGCACCCATCTCCACGAGGAAGGCGAGCGCCCACGACCCCCACACTCCTTATTCAGTGGCGCTGGCACCGACGTCGTTGTAGCGGGCCTCTTCCTCTCAAGCATCTCACCGCAGGCCACATCGGGGATGGCCTCGACCTCCTGCTGCTAGCTACTGGTGCACCTCCTTCTCCCTACTGCTATCTCCTACTGCATCCTACAGCTGCCCCAGCTCCGATGTCTGAACTTTTACTTGTGACCGTGTATAGGTGCTGGCTGTAGCTTGAACTGGAGGTCTGGAGCAGAAAAATTGCACCGAGGTAGCAGGTGGATGATGGTGTTGGTGCCTTTCTCTTGAATTGTTGCTGGTGATGGCTGCAATTTGAATGAGTATTTTTTTTTCTTTCTCTCCTTCCATTTCCGTAATTGTGCTTCCCCTATGCGTGATGATGTTTCTTAGCACAAGGTGCGTTGGCTTGGGTTGATCTGCTATGATATATTCATAACACATGGCAAAAAAGAGACTGCAATATTAAGTAATCTGTTGTTTCGTTACCATTCTAATTCTTTTTTAGCCATTATACATGTGTCATGTATGAGAACTTGATAGATATTTGCTTATATGTGTCCAAGTGATTACAGCATATAATAAAGCAGGAAAAACAAGATTTATATTGAGCATTGTTTTTAAGGCGGTAAGGCGACCCAAGGCGAGCACCACCCGCTCTAGCGCCTAGGCGACGCCTAAGGCGGGCATATTTGTAAGGCGCTGCCCGGGCGCCTTATCGCTTAAGCGTCGCCTAAGCGTCCAATGCAGGACGCCTTAAAAACAGTGATATTGAGCTATTATACTCATTTCTTCTATTCGACTTGCTCAAACTAGCATGATTTTTTTGTTAGTAGTTGCCTTGTCCCTGCTATTGGACTTGCTTAATGGGTCGACGGGCTATTTGTATCCACTATTTTATTTTCTTCGGAAAGCAAGCTAATGAGTTGGCTGTAGAATCTATGGAAATTGTCTACAAACCGAGTATGAGTTGCTGCCTTTTAATCCCTTCTCTAAAGAAAACCTAGTTTGCCTGGATATAGTATGCAATTTGCTTAGATTAGATCACAACTTGCCTGCAATAACTAAAGCATTTGTCCATGGGACACAACATAACTTGATGTTCCGCACAATATAGGTCCACATTTATTTGCCTGAAACTTGTATGCAAATTGCCTACAAACCAAGTTGTAGTTGCTCCTGACTTTCGCTATTTATTTTAATTCGGCTAGCAAGCAGACGAGGTTGCTGCATTATCTATGGAAATTGCCTACAAACCCAGTACGACTTGCTACCTTTCAATCATTTTTTATATGTGGTGCATATACTGGTTAGTAGTCTCCATGTGTTTCTTATTTTTTCATAATAATTGCTTCAAATTTTGTATGTAGTTGCCTCAAATAACACATGAACCTTGCTCTTCATTTATTTTCCTTAACATTTCATAATAATTGGGGTAATTTTATACTTGAAGTTTAATTGTGACAACACAATATCACTATATGTTTTATCTCTTGTTTTGCTACATTGGGATTTTTTTAATTTGGGGTGCCGAATGGGGGTATTCTCCCCCCTGTTTTTTTACAGCCACATGCTTTCATTTTTCAGGCGCCTCATGTCAACGACAACACATGCCTCAGATGATTTTGTCCATGATGATCTGGGTATGTTAACAACAACAGATGCCTCAGATGAGTCATGTTTTTGTTATTTTTCGGTGCGCATCGGAAGGGGATTCGCCTGTTTTTTTAGGTTTACTTGCCTGGAATTGGTATGTGAGTTGCCAGTATCTAAGAGATGATATCCAGAAAGTCATCTGAATGCACTCTTTTTCTTTTTGTGTAGTAGGAACTAATGGATGAACCAAGCAAAAAGGGCATTCAAGAAGATCATCATGCAGTTAATCGTGATGCTGATCCCTTGCATGCGATTGAAGATCATCACGAGGTGTGTCCGAAAAAAGATTCAATAAACTTGTTGTGTGTTCTTTTAACTTGTTGCAGGGCCAGAGAAGCACACCCTTTATTGGGTACCAACATTGAGGAAGAAAGGAGATTGCTGCCAGTGGCAAACGTCTGTTGGACATCAACAGCAATTCGAGTGTTTCCACATATGGTGATTGAAATTCTGAGAAAGACACTATCGTGGAACAACCATCAAAAGCAAAATGTCAAAAGACCGGATCTACCGAGGTAATACACAGTTGCTTCACTTTTTATCAACACTTGCCCAAGTTCTGATGTCAAGTTGCCTAACTGTCCAGGAAATACACATGTTTCATCTATTGTTGCATTTTTCTCCTAGGATAAGAGAACAGGGCATCGCCTGCAAGGCTTTTCAAGCTAGATAAACTTCTTATACCTGTTCAACAAGGCCAAGCTCAAGTCACTTTCAGTCAATTTCTGACACCAGGTACCATAAATCCATCTCTATATGACAGTAGTTGTTGCATAGTAGTAATCCTTTCTTGCCTAACCTTATTTTTCTTCAACCATCTTTTTTACATTCATTTCTTTCTTTCTTAATCATGACATGTAAGTTGCCGAAACATATCACCAAAGTTGCCGAAAACACCTGAAATTTTGTTTCAGAAGAATACCCATGCCAGTTTCATGTTGGACACGTCTAGGGAGCAGCCGGCTGCTCCCTAGCGTTCCCTGGCAGCCCTCTCAAAATAGTAATTTTCTGTCCCCCCTGTCCAGGATAGGAAAGTACCTGGCCCCCGCTCCCGATTCCTCGCACCATCGAGCCACAGAACTCGCCTGATCCTCCCTCCCCACGTGTTTCCCTCCTCCACCCCCTGGGCGTCTCCCCACCAAATCACCCAGCCCCATCTTCTTCTCTCCCAACCCACAAAGGGACAACTCCCAGATACAGAAAACTCTCCACAATCCTTTAATGGTGGCTGGTTTAGGATTTTTTTCTCCATGCAATTCCTATTGACTAAGGGTGGAAGAAGCATAGAAAAAGGTCAGATTTAGCTTTCACTTTCCCCCATGATTGTGTGCCTATTTCATCCCTGTCCCCTGGGTTACATAAGAACACAAGCCTTCCTTTCCCTTTGCCCATGATCTGCACAAGGCTGCAGTTCGAAAAAAATGTGTAAGAACATGTACTGGATAAAAAAACAGAAATACAAAGTTGCGTAGGTGCTGTTAATTGCTGCAAATGTCAGATTTTTTGCCAAATTGCTTTGATGGATTTGCTGTTCTGCTTAATAAGTTGCTAGAAACACAAGTATGTTTCCTGGTAAAGCAACTTGCTTGGCCTGTTTTGAGCAACTGTAGATCGTAAGCAAGGTATGTGTAGATGTTTAGGCAAGCTTCAAGCCCTATTGGGGCAAATCCAGGAGTGTTGTGCCACAAGTGGTTGTTTAAAGCAAGTTAAGTGTTATGGTTAGGCAACTTACATGTTAAGATTAAGCAAAAAGGGTGGGGAGTCAATGTAAAAAAAGGCTGGTTGAAGGAAAATAATGGTAGGCAAGTTTGAGGGTTTGTTTGGGCAAAATTAGGACAAATGTGAAGCAAGAAATACTGGTATGGGCATTATGAAGCAAACTCTAGATGTTTTTAGCCAGCTAAGTGCTACTTCCTCCGTCCGAAAAAGCTTGTCCCAAACTTGTCTCTCAAATGGATGTATCTAGCACTAACTTGTCGCTAGATACATTCATTTGAGGGACAAGCTTTTTCGGATGGACGGAGTATGTTTTAGGCAACTTACATGTTATGTTTAAGCAAAGGATGAAAATGATGTGTAACAAAACTGGTTGCAAGAAAACAATTTTAGGCATAGTTTTAGGGCTTGTTTGATGCAAATTCAGTAGTACTGTGAATCAAACATGAAACTGGCATGGGTGTTCTTCTGAAGCAAAATTTCAGGTGTTTTCGGCAACTTTGGTGATATGTTTAGGAAACTTACATGTCATGACTAAGAAAGAAAGAAGGAAATGAATGTAAAAAAAGATGGTTGAAGAAAAATAAGGTTAGGCAAGAAAGGATTACTACTATGCAACAACTGTTGTCATATAGAGATGGATTTATGGTACCTGGTGTCAGAAATTGACTGAAAGTGACTTGAGCTTGGCCTTGTTGAACAGGTACAAGAAGTTTATCTAGCTTGAAAAGCCTTGCAGGCGATGCCCTGTTCTCTTATCCTAGAAGAAAAATGCAACAATAGATGAAACATGTGTATTTCCTGGACAGTTAGGCAACTTGACATCAGAACTTGGGCAAGTGTTGATCAAAAGTGAAGCAACTGTGTATTACCTCGTTAGATCCGGTCTTTTGAGATTTTGCTTTTGATGGTTGTTCCACGATAGTTTCTTTCTCAGAATTTCAATCACCATATGTGGAAACACTCGAATTGCTGTTGATGTCCAACAGACGTTTGCCACTGGCAGTAATCTCCTTTCTTCCTCAACGCTAGTACCCAATAAAGGGTGTGCTTCTCTGGCCCTGCAACAAGAACATGCAACAAGTTAAAAGAACACACAACAAGTTTATTGAATCTTTTTTCGGATACACCTCGTGATGATCTTCAATCGCATGCGAGGGATCAGCATCACGATTAACTGCATGATGATCTTCTTGAATGCCCTTTTTGCTTGGTTCATCCATTAGTTCCTACTACACAAAAAGAAAAAGAGTGCATTCAGATGACTTTATGGATATCGTCTCTCCGATACTGGCAACTCACATACCAATTCCAGGCAAGTAAACCCAAAAACACAGGCGAATCCCCTTCCAATGCGCATCGAAAAATAACAAAAACATGACTCATCTGAGGCATCTGTTGTTGTTAACATACCCAGATCATCATGGACAAAATCATCCGAGGCATGTGTTGTCGTTGACATGAGGCGCCTGAAAAATGAAAGCATGTGGCTGTAAAAAACAGGGGGAGAATACCCCCATTCGGCACCCCCAATTAAAAAAAATCCCAATGTAGCAAAACAAGAGATAAAACATACAGTGATACTGTGTTGTCACATTTAAACTTCAAGTATAAAATTACCCCAATTATTATGAAATGTTAAGGAAAATAAATGAAGAGCAAGGTTCATGTGTTATTTGAGGCAACTACATACAAAATTTGAGGCAATTATTACGAAAAAATAACAAACACATGGAGACAACTAACCACTATATGCACCACATATAAAAAATGATTGAAAGGTAGCAAGTTGTACTGGGTTTGTAGGCAATTTCCATAGATAATGCAGCAACCTCATCAGCTTGCTAGCCGAATTAAAATAAATAGCGAAAGTCAGGAGAAACTACAACTTGGTTTGTAGGCAATTTGCATACAAGTTTCAGGCAAATAAATGTGGACCTATATTGTGCGGAGCATCAAGTTGTGTTGTGTCCCATGGACAAATGCTTTAGTTATTGCAGGCAAGTTGTGCTCTAATCTAAGCAAATTGCATACTATATCCAGGCAAACTAGGTTTTCTTTAGAGAAGGGATTAAAAGGCAGCAACTCATATTGGGTTTGTAGACAATTTCCATAGATTCTGCAGCCAACTCATTAGCTTGCTTTCCGAAGAAAATAAAATAGTGGATACAAATAGCCCGTCGACCCATTAAGCAAGTCCAATAGCAGGAACAAGGAAACTACTAACAAAAAAATCATGCTAGTTTGAGCAAGTCCAATAGAAGAAATGAGTATAATAGCTCAATATCACTGTTTTTAAGGCGTCCTACATTGGACGCTTAGGCGACGCTTAAGCGATAAGGCGCCCGGGCAGCGCCTTACAAATATGCCCGCCTTAGGCGTCGCCTAGGCACTAGAGCAGGTGGTGCTCGCCTTAGGTCGCCTTACCGCCTTAAAAACAATGCTCAATATAAATCTTTTTTTCCTGCTTTATTATATGCTGTAATCACTTGGACACATATAAGCAAATATCTATCAAGTTCTCATACATGACACATGTATAATGGCTAGAAAAGAATTAGAATGGTAAAGAAACAACAGATTACTTAATAATGCAGTCTCTTTTTTGCCATGTGTTATGAATATAATCATAGTAGAGAGTTTATACTTGCTACTATCATCTCTCCTAACTATCACAGCAGATCAACCCAAGCCAATGCACCTTGTGCTAAGAAACATCATCACGCATAGGGGAAGCACAATTACAGAAATGGAAGGAGAGAAAGGAAAAGAAATACTCATTCAAATTGCAGCCATCACCAGCAACAATTCAAGAGAAAGGCACCAACACCATCATCCACCTGCTACCTCGGTGCAATTTTTCTGCTCCAGACCTCCAGTTCAAGCTACAGCCAGCACCTATACACGGTCACAAGTAAAAGTTCAGACATCGGAGCTGGGGCAGCTGTAGTATGCAGCAGGAGATAGCAGTAGGGAGAAGGAGGTGCACCAGTAGCTAGCAGCAGGAGGTCGAGGCCATCCCCGATGTGGCCTGCGGTAATATGCTTGAGAGGAAGAGGCCCGCTACAACGGCGTCGGTGCCAGCGCCACTGAATGAGGAGCGTGGGGGTGGTGCGCGCTCGCCTTCCTCGTGGAGATGGGTTCGCGCTCGCCTTCGGAGGACGCGAAGGCGGCCAAAACGGATACAGCCTTGTGGCGGGAGGCTGGGAGGAATTCGCCGGAGTCGAGCATCGCAGCGACCGCGAAGACGACGATAGCAAGGAGCCGACGGATTCGGCGAGCAAAAATCTGGGGCGGGGGAGAAGCATGTGGATCTGTCGCCTTGGCCCCTGATGCCGGCTAGGGAGACGAGCAGGCGCTCGCGGAGTGCGGTGCGGCCGGTGCCGTGGATCGACGAACGGGGCAGTAGATTTGGGAGAAGAAACAGGCATGCGCTTGTGGATGTGGGAGTGTGGGTTTGGTTGGGGCCCACTGCCGCTGTGTGTTGTTCGTTCGCGTTTCCCTTCACTCCGTAAAACCCAACCACGGAACACCTGGCGATCGGGATCTCGATCGGACGGCTCGTAAGGGTGTGTGCTCAAGACCTCTAAATAGCAAAGCTTTACTTTAAAGAATTAAGGTATATATATATATATATATAGAAAAAGGAGGGTTAAGTTTGGAACCACTGATTAAATCAAACGATCGAGAATAAATAGGCTAGGCAGTCCAATAAATAAAAGGATGATATTTTAGGGATGTTTGGGGATGATCCGGATCCAACGGTGATGATAGTCATGTTCGGGTTCGGGGAAGTTTCAGACACGAGCGAGGGGTCGATGCACTATGCAAAGAGACTCCGGTTTAGGCAAGAGGGAAAATGAAGAACAAGGTTGGTCTCAGAACGGTCAACGAAAGCAAGGGCGTCGCGGCAACTATCAGGGGAAGCAAGTTGAAAACAATGACGGCAACGGAGCGCCAATGCAATGCAATGCAGATGATGTGATGAATGCAACATATAAATAAATAACACGACTGACATGCAAAACATGGAAGGCGTCTGGACTGTTGGTCTTGGGGTGTCACACCAAGAGAGTGGTAGCACCCAGCACCATGCGGGCCGCGGCCACGGTGGACAGGCTGAGGCTGTGCAACCGGCCGGCCCGCAAACCCACGCCACCTCTCTCCCTGCTTGCCTGCCCTCCCCTCCTCGCTCGATGCCCCGGACGACGCCACGCCTCTCCCCCCTGCTCTCTCTCACTCTCCCCCGGCTCCCCCCCTCCTCTCCCTCGCTCTCTCTCTCACACGGCCGAACACCACCGTCGCCGCCGTTCGCCATAGCAGCCATCTCCGGCCACCCCTCGCTCCCCCGACTAGCTCAGGAGCTCCGCCACAACCTCCTCTTCCTCCCCACCGCTCCACGGG
>NC_041390.1:266783401-266823534 GCF_002162155.2 Triticum dicoccoides | reverse complement strand
TGTTGGTCCAAGGCCTCATCCTAGCCCCTATGGTCCACAAGCTCCGCGAGACCGTCTGTTTCCAGATGATCATGTTGAGCTTCCAGGCTATGGAGGTGACTTCTACGAGGACTACTACGGATCGGTCTGAGTTAGTGGTAGTATCACTAGTTCGCACTAGCTGTGTCGTCTATTGTCCCGCGTGACTCGTGGGATATGACCTAGTTTGTACTCCTTCCGGAGGTGTAGAAAAATAATGTATAGGAGCTTGGAATGCCTCCGATGAGATGTAATCCTCTTTTCACCGTAATAGTACTTTGTTTGGTCTTGTACTAAACCCTGTATGGTGTGTATGACGATGGAATAAAGAAGCAGTTTCTGTATCTACCATGTCATACGGATGATCATCTTGCATTTCGAGTTATTCCTTACATTTTTACCCTATGTCGGAATTTTATCATCCTGACTAGATCATTGTCTTGTTTACCTAGGATGGTCAACACGCGCGCTAACCCTGCTTCTCAAGAGCAGGCCGAAGGCACTGAAGCCAGGGATGCAAATCTGCCTCATCCTCCTTCACTAGCCGAGGTTATGATGGAAGCTGAGAGAAACAAGCGGGAGACCAACCGTTTGTTGGAGCGTATTGAACAGAACACAGCACACCATCAGAGGACTAACGTGGTGTCACTCAGTGATTTTATCAAATTGCATCCACCCACGTTCCACCACTCCGTCGAGCCTCTCGACGCTGATGACTGGCTTTGCAGTATCTCTCACAAACTGCGTTCCGCGCTGGTAGCGGAGGCTGACAAGGTCACCTTTGCTGGATATCATCTTGAAGGCCCCGCCAGTCTATGGTGGGAGAATTATGGAGCTATGCGCCCAGCGGGCCATGTCACTACTTGGGCTGAATTCAGCGAGGCTTTCCGTGAACATCACATTCCGGAGGGTCTCATGGACCGTAAACGTGAAGAATTTTGCAGTTTCACCCAAGGCCGACTTTCTGTGGATGCTTACAGCAGGGAGTTTGGTAATCTCGCACGATATGCAACCGAGGAAGTGTCTACCGATGCCAAGAAGCAAGCAAGGTTCCGTAAGGGCCTTAGTCCTGAGCTTCGCCGTGACCTCCGTCTGCATGAGTGCACAACTTTTCAGAAACTTGTCAACAAAGCCATCAGTGCCGAAACTGGTCAGACTGACTATGACGCAACACGCAAGCATGGCCGTGACATGGGTTCCTCATCCGGTGCTGGCCCTCAGAAGCGCCGCGTGTGGGTACCCAACACCGCCCTGCCACCCAGGTTTACACCGAGGCCATCCTTCCAGGCGCCTCGCCCCGTTCAACAGTCTGCTCCAGCCAAGCCCTATGGGGGTCCAACTAACAATGCTCCTCCACGTACCAGTTCCGTGACTTGTTTCAAGTGTGGGGAATCTGGTCACTATATGCGTGAGTGTCCCCAGACCAACCCAAATCAATCTGCTAAAGCTGTTGGCCGTGGCAAGCCGACAGGAAAAATATTCCACGCCAAGCCGGTCACCGCTTCACGTGGCCATGTCAACTGTATCTCTGCCGAAGAAGCTCAAGAGGATCCCAACGTCGTTCTCGGTACGCTTCTTGTTAATTGCCACCCGGCATCTGTTCTTTTCGATACAGGAGCCTCTCATTCTTTTATATCCGAAAAAGTTATGCTCGTTTGCATAACGTTGCATTCTGTGACATGCCATCCACTATGGAAATTTCTACCCCTGGTTCTAGATGGCAGACCTCTAGGGTAAGTTATGGAAATGAAATCCAAGTCGACAGGCTTGTTTTCCTCGCGTCTTTGATAGCCCTTAAATCTTCAGATATTAATATCATTCTGGGTATGGACTGGATGTCGGCTCATCATGCCCAAATCGATTGCTTCTCTAGGACTGTCCAACTCACCCATCCTTCGGGAAAGATAGTCAATGTCTTGACCCGAATAGCCAAGCGACAATTATATTCTCTTAACGCCAGCCCTTTGCCAGACCTTGAGGACGTTCCGGTAGTCCGTGACTTCCCGGATGTCTTTCCAGAGGAATTGCCAGGTGTTCCACCTGACAGGGATGTTGAGTTTGTAATAGACCTCATTCCAGGAACCGTTCCGATTGCTAGAAGACCTTATAAGATGGCACCCCTAGAACTAGCCGAGCTTAAGAAACAACTCGATGAGTCCTTGAAAAAGGGTTTCATCCGACCTAGCTCTTCTCCGTGGGCTTGCCCCGTCCTATTTGTCAAGAAGAAGGATGGTACGGACCGGATGGTTGTAGATTACCGACCTGTCAATTTGGTCACAATCAAGAACAAATATCCGCTTCCCAGGATCAACGACCTGTACGATCAGCTCACTGGATCCTCAATCTTCTCCAAGATGGATTTGAGGTTGGGCTACCATCAAATCAAAATCAGAAACGGGGACATTCCTAAAACGGCCTTTGTTACTCGTTATGGCCAATACGAGTACACCGTCATGTCCTTCGGTTTAACCAACGCTCCAGCCACTTTTTCTCGGTTAATGAACTCAATCTTCATGGAGTATTTGGATAAATTCGTCGTGGTTTACCTCGATGATATACTCATCTACTCCAAGAACGAGGAAGAACATGCCGAACATCTAAGGCTAGTGTTGCAGAAACTTCGAGAGCATCGCCTTTATGCCAAATTTTCTAAATGTGAATTCTGGTTGCCAGAAGTGACCTATCTGGGTCATGTAATATCTGGTAAAGGTATTGCTGTTAACCCTGAGCGAGTTCAAGCCGTCCTTAATTAGACTCCACCTGAATCGGTCAAGCAAGTTCGGAGCTTTCTGGGCTTAGCGAGCTATTGTCGTCGCTTTGTCGAGAACTTCTCCAAGGTTGCTAAACCCCTAACCGAACTCCTCAAGAAAGATAAGAAGTTCGAATGGACTCCACAATGTGAGCACAGCTTTCAGGAACTGAAAAGACGCCTGACTTCTGCTCCCGTACTGGTACCGCCAGACTTCTCTAAGGACTTTGTTATCTACTGCGACGCCTCGCGACAAGGACTAGGTTGCATTCTCATGCAAGATCGACACGTAATTGCCTACGCTTCACGACAATTGCACCCACATGAGGAGAATTATCCTACCCATGATCTAGAGCTTGCAGCCGTAGTCTATGCACTTAAGACCTGGCGACATTACCTCCTCGGTAATCGTTGCGAAATATTCACTGATCACCAAAGTCTGAAGTACATCTTCACCCAACCGGATTTGAATCTCAGGCAAAGACGTTGGGTCGAGTTGATCACAGATTTCGACTTAGGAATAACCTACACCCCAGGGAAAGCCAACGTCATGGCTGATGCGCTAAGTCGTAAATCCTATTGTAACAATCTGATGTTACAACAAAGTCAACCGCTTCTCCATGAGGAATTTCGGAAGCTTAACCTTCACATTGCTCCTCAAGGATTTCTTTCCACCTTGGTGGCGAAACCTACTCTTACGGATCAAATCATTGCTGCCCAGAAGCGAGATAAGGGAATAGCTAAGATCAAGGAGAACATTACTAGCGGAGGTGCTAGTTGTTTCTCCACAAATGATCATGGTGTTGTGTACTTTGAGAACCGTCTAGTGGTTCCCAAGAACCAGCATCTACGGCAGTTGATCCTTAAGGAGGCTCATGAATCTCCTCTCACTATTCATCCCGGTGGTACTAAGATGTATCAGGACCTACGCCAGAGGTTCTGGTGGACTAGGATGAAGAGAGAAATTGCTCAGTATATTGCTAATTGCGACGTCTGTCGTCGTGTAAAAGCAGAGCATCAACGGCCTGCTGGCACCCTTCAACCCCTAGCTATTCCTGATTGGAAATGGGATAAAATTGGAATGGATTTCATTACCGGTTTTCCCAGGACTAAGAGAGGGAATAATGCTATCTTCGTCGTGGTCGATCGTCTTTCCAAAGTAGCCCATTTCTTACCTGTTCGTGAGAGTATAACCGCTAGTCAGCTGGCAGACTTATACATCTCCCGAATAGTGTCTCTCCATGGTGTTCCTTTGGAAATTAACTCGGATCGAGGAAGTCTTTTCACCTCTCGATTTTGGGAAAGTTTCCAAAATGCTATGGGAACCCGTCTCTCCTTTAGCACCGCCTTCCACCCTCAGTCGAGCGGTCAAGTGGAACGCGTCAACCAGATTCTAGAAGACATGCTTCGAGCCTCTGTTATCTCATTCGGAATGGATTGGGAGAAGTGCCTTCCATTTGCCGAATTCGCTTATAACAACAGCTATCAATCTAGCTGGGTAAAGCCCCTTTTGAAGTTCTCTATGGACGACGGTGTCGAACACCCCTTAACTGGTCAGAGACCGGGGAAAGACAATTCTTTGGCCCGGATATGATTCAGGAAGCAGAAGAACAAGTTCGCATCGTTCGTGAAAAGTTGAAAACAGCCCAATCTCGTCAAAAGAGTCAATATGACCGAAAACATAAGGCTATGACTTTCGAGGTTGACGAGAAGGCTTATCTTCGGGTCACCCCTCTGAAGGGAACCCATCGTTTCGGTATCAAAGGCAAATTGGCTCCTCGTTACATTGGACCTTTTCGCATTCTCGCCAAACGAGGAGAAGTTGCCTACCAGTTGGAACTACCTCCGCATCTCTCCAGAGTCCACGATGTCTTCCACGTTTCCCAACTCAGGCGTTGCTTCTCGGATCCTATCCGTGAAGTGGACCATGAAACGCTTGATCTCCAGGATAATCTTACATATCGAGAGTACCCCATTCGTATCCTCGATCAAGCCGAGCGTACCACTCGACGCCAGAACATCAAGTTCCTCAAAGTACAATGGTCGCACCATTCTGAGGATGAAGCAACTTGGGAAAGGGAGGATCGTCTTCGACTCGAGTACCCCGCCTTCTTTCCGGAGGAACCCAAATCTCGGGACGAGATTCTTTTGAGTGGGGGTGAGTTGTCACACCCTAGCTAGTCATGCATTAGAGTGTTGCATCATGTTTACTCTTTCATCAGAAACTTGAAATGGGGATCTGTGAAACCCTCAGAATCATTTTGAAAATGATCCAAATAAAAATTTCTCCAAAAGGGTCCAAGAAAATGCTCATGTTGCTCTCTGAAAATATTGGACAGAGATAAAAATCAAACCAATATTTTTAGTGGCTCATGGACATTTATTTTGGGCATTTGGAATTAATGTATAAATATTTTCTTTGGAAATATATTTCTATATATATTAATATATGTCCAAATATTATGCCAATTATAAAGGAGCTCTGGAATAATATATCTAGCCCCTGCAAAAATTGGCATAAGTTAAATAAATGATTTAATATATTATTTAAATCAAAACAAATGTCAGAAATTAGAAAACAGAAAAAAAATAAAAGGGAGAAGCTTACCTGGGCTCCTCCCTGTGCAGCCCAGCCAGCTGGCCGGCCCAGCCAGCAGGCGGCCCAGCCCGCCTCCCTCCTCTGTCGTCTTCGTCCCGACAGAGGGAGGGGAGTGTGGCCGGCGCGCGCGCGCGCCACCGCGCCACGCCACCTCTCTCCCTGCTTGCCTGCCCTCCCCTCCTCGCTCGATGCCCCGGACGACGCCCCGCCTCTCCCCCCTGCTCTCTCTCACTCTCCCCCGGCTCCCCCCTCCTCTCCCTCGCTCTCTCTCTCACACGGCCGAACACCACCGTCGCCGCCGTTCGCCATAGCAGCCATCTCCGGCCACCCCTCGCTCCCCCGACTAGCTCAGGAGCTCCGCCACAACCTCCTCTTCCTCCCCACCGCTCCACGGGCCTCCGGAAGCCCTGCATCGCCGCCACGTCGCCGTTCCCCTCTTCGGGCTCCGATCATCGTCGCCGTCGAATTCGTCGTCTCCAGCGCGTCCCCGAGCCCGCTAACCACCTCTGCAGCTCCGCGGTGAGCCCCCGGATCCTTTCCCCCTTCTCCCCTGGTCTCTCCCGACCTCTAGGCCCTAGCCCCACTTTGGCCGAGAGCTCCACGCCGCCGGCGATGTCGCCGTCGTGGCCACGGTCACCGTAGCACCCAACCGAGCACACTATCATGCTCCACACCTCACTAGGATCACGCAGCACACACTAACGCCTCCCCAAACCCCCTGCAACATCGATCCCGACCGCACCCGAACTCCGGCGGCCGCAGCCGAGCTCGCCGCCGTCGACTCCGGCCACCCCAGGCCCAGCCACGGCCACCGTTCGACGCGCGGGAGCAAGAGCTTTCCAACGAGCCCAAGCACGGCCTCGCCCGTGCCTTGTAGCGCGATCCCGCGACGCGCCGCCGTCTCGGACCTCGCCGGCGTCACGTCGCCGGTGGGTTTGACCCACCTTGACCACGGCAGGAACCCCCCTGAGTCCCTGACAGGTGGGCCCAGCCCTGTAGCTAATTAGGATTAGCGCTAACCACTGTTTGTTAACCCCTGACACTGACCAGTGGGCCCCAGCGCCACTAATTAGTAATTAGAATTAATTTAACCCTGTTTAACCCCCTGTCACTGACGTGTGGGTCCCACACGTCAGGTTTGACCTCAGCCAGCCGCAGTTGACCACTGACGTCATGATGACGTCATGCTGGCGCAATAACTATAATTTCTGGATTTAATTTAAATCAGGAAATTCCAGAATATTATTTAAACTTCAAAAATTCATAACTTTTATTCTGTAACTCCAAATTGGACAAACTATATATGAAAAATGATCAGAAAAATCCAATCTACCCATCTGTACTATTTTCATGCATGATCAAACAAGTTAAATTGATGTTTTAAGCAGAACAAGGAAAAGCACTTTAAAAGGCCATATTTGAATTTGAAATTTGAATCCTTGATTCAAATTTGTTCAAACCCTTCTGGTTTTAGTTGCATTAGCCCAATACACTCATTTTGCCATGTCTCATGCATGCATCATATTGTTGCATACTGTTTGGTAATGTTTGTGTATCGGTGCTCTCTGCGACAGGTTCTGTCTCCGAGGAATACCGTGATTACCCTAACGAAGAACCGTATCAGTGCATCGAACCATCAGGCAAGCAACCAACCATTTGATCATATCGATACAATCCCATGTTCTCGCTCCTGCTCTCTTTTACTGCATTAAGACAACGCGATTCAAACTGCTGTGTGCTACGGTAGTTGAACCCATTTCCTCTGCATGACCTGTCATTGCCACAGTAACTAGATGAAACCCACTAGCATGTGTAGGAGTTGATTGAGCCATATGTATGTGTTGATCCTACCTTGCTATGCCTGCTATGCTTAGAGTTGTGTCAGGTCTGGTTCATCTGGGTGATGGGCTAGAGTGAAATGATTATGTCGGTAATGAGAGTGGTGTGGTGAACACGATTTGGTAAAGGTATCGATGAGAGGCCATGTAGGAGTACATGGTGGGTTGTTTCATTGAAGCCGACCTTAAGCACTGAGATCTGTATGCGTGATTTAAGATACAGCTACTACCATGCATTGGGCCCTGAAATATGACCCTGCTCGACTTCTTATTCACCCTAGCTCTCTGTCCAGGAGTTGCAAGTAGTTTCTGGTGTTTGTAGCCTACTGGAGGCCGTGGACAGCGCTGACCGTAGGGGTGGGCTGTGATGCGGTAGGTACGTGGCCGGGTGTACCGAATACCCGTTAGGTATCTCGGGAACCCTGTTCACATCGTTCGGGGCCGTATGGGAAACCTCGGTCGGACTCCCTGCGGATGGAACCTGAATAGGCGATAAACCTGGACTAGAGGCTTAAGTGTTTAGGTAGGTCGTGGTCTACACCCACGTCGGCTTTCGCTTGAAGTCTGCCGAGCACATGTCGTGTGCAGACGCTAAGTGGTGGAAACATGTATGAAGAAGTACACCCCTGCAGGGTTATCATAATCTATTCGAATAGCCGCGTCCACGGTAAAGGACTACTTGGTTGCCTATACAGTTCATAGACAAGTAAATGGAAACTGTTAAAAGCCTCAAGATAAGTGTGAGTGCCGAGGATGGCTCTTCCGTAGGAAGACGGAGGTGGATCCTCGGTAGTGTATTGAAGTGGTGAGTAGTGGACTCGTGTGCGCAAAACCATTTCAAGTTGAAGTATCGTAGGATAGCCTAGCCAAGAGTCAAAGCTGGCTTGCTGCAATAACTCCACCAACCCTTCTTGATACTATGCATGTATGTAGGATCTGATGTAAGTCTTGCTGAGTACCTTTGTACTCATGTTGCTATAATCTACATTTTTTACAGAAGACGCTGCAACCCCTTCTGATGGGTTCTATGTAGACGTTGGCATCAACGAGTAGGCTAAAGACCCAGGTGGTGACCCTGAGTTTGTGAAGGACCACGTAGTATAGCTAGGCTTTCCAAGCCTCTTTTGTTTTACTAGTTGTCTGTACTCAGACAAGTTACTTCCGCTGCTGGTTTGTATGTGGGGTCGTGAGACCCGTACCTTTGTGTATGTTATGTATGGCTCCCTGAGCCTTAAATAAAGTACTTGTGTCATAGAGTCATGTTGTGATGCTTCGTTGTATTTGCACATATCGAGCATATTGTGTGTATGATTGAAATGCTTGGTATGTGTGGGATCTGACTATCTAGTTGTTTATCTTTAGTAGCCTCTCTTACCGGGAAATGTCTCCTAGTGTTACCGCTGAGCCATGGTAGCTTGCTACTGCTCTGGAACACTTAGGCTGGCCGGCATGTGTCCTTCTTCGTTCCTGTGTCTGTCCCTTCGGGGAAATGTCACGCTTTGAGTACCGGAGTCCTGTTAGCCCGCTACAGCCCGGTTTACCGGAGTCCTGCTAGCCCAGTGCTACAGCCCGGACCCACTTGCTGATGACCGACACGTTTGAAGCTGGGTCATGGATGCCTGTCCCTGTAAGTCTGTGCCACTTTGGGTTTACGACTAGTCATGTCAGCCCGGGCTCTTTATCATATGGATGCTAGCGACACTTTCATATACGCGAGCCAAAAGGCGCAAACGGTCCCGGGAAAAGGTAAGACGACACCCGTGGGGATACCGTGCGTGAGGCCGCAAAGTGATATGAGGTGTTACCAGCTAGATCGATGTGACATCGAGTCGGGGTCCTGACAGCGTTGGTAGCTTTAGTTGCATTAGCCCAACACACTCATATTGCCATGTTTCATGCATGCATCATATTGTTGCACATTGTTTGGTGATGCCTGTGTATCGTTATCCTTTACGACAGGATCTGTCCCCGAGGAGTACCGTGACTACCCTAACGAAGAACCGTATCCGTGCATCGAACCATCAGGCAAGCAACCAACCATTTGATCATATCGATACAATCCCATGTTCTCGCTCCTGCTCTCTTTTACTGCATTAAGACAACACGATTCAAACTGCTGTGTGCTACGGTAGTTGAACCCATTTCCTCTGCATGACCTGTCATTGCCACAGTAACTAGATGAAACCCACTAGCATGTGTAGGAGTTGATTGAGCCATATGTATGTGTTGTTCCTACCTTGCTATGCCTGCTATGCTTAGAGTCGTGTCAGGTCTGGTTCATCTGGGTGATGGGCTAGAGTGAAATGATTATGTCGGTAATGAGAGTGGTGTGGTGAACACGATTTGGTAAAGGTATCGATGAGAGGCCATGTAGGAGTACATGGTGGGTTGTTTCATTGAAGCCGACCTTAAGCACTGAGATCTGTATGCGTGATTTAAGATACAGCTACTACCATGCATTGGGCCCTGAAATATGACCCCGCTCGACTTCTTATTCACCCTAGCTCTCTGTCCAGGAGTTGCAAGTAGTTTCTGGTGTTTGTAGCCTACTGGAGGCCGCGGACAGCGCTGACCGTAGGGGTGGGCTGTGATGCGGTAGGTACGTGGCCGGGTGTACCGAATACCCGTTAGGTATCTCGGGAACCCTGTTCACATCGTTCGGGGCCGTATGGGAAACCTCGGCCGGACTCCCTGCGGATGGAACCTGAATAGGCGATAAACCTGGACTAGAGGCTTAAGTGTTTAGGTAGGTCGTGGTCTACACCCACGTCGGCTTTCGCTTGAAGTCTGCCGAGCACATGTCGTGTGCAGACGCTAAGTGGTGGAAACATGTATGAAGAAGTACACCCCTGCAGGGTTATCATAATCTATTCGAATAGCCGCGTCCGCGGTAAAGGACTACTTGGTTGCCTATACAGTTCATAGACAAGTAAATGGATACTGCTAAAAGCCTCAAGATAAGTGTGAGTGCCGAGGATGGCTCTTCCGTAGGGAGACGGAGGTGGATCCTCGGTAGTGTATTGAAGTGGTGAGTGGTGGACTCGTGTGCGCAAAACCATTTCAAGTTGGAGCATCGTAGGATAGTTTAGCCAAGAGTCAAAGCTGGCTTGCTGCAATAACTCCACCAACCCTTCTTGATAATATGCATGTATGTAGGATCTGATGTAAGTCTTGCTGAGTACCTTTGTACTCATGTTGCTATAATTTACATTTTACAGAAGACGCTGCAACCCCTTCTGATGGGTTCTATGTAGACGTTGACATCAACGAGTAGGCTAAAGACCCAGGTGGTGACCCTGAGCTTGTGAAGGACCACGTAGTATAGGTAGGCTTTCCAAGCCTCTTTCATTTTACTAGTTGTCTGTACTCAGACAAGCTACTTCCGCTGCTGGTTTGTATGACTGTATGACTTGTATGTTGGGTCGTGAGACCCGTACCTTTGTGTATGTTATGTATGTCTCCCTGAGCCTTAAATAAAGTACTTGTGTCGTAGAGTCATGTTGTGATGCTTCGTTGTATTTGCACATATCGAGCATATTGTGTGTATGATTGAAATGCTTGGTATGTGTGGGATCTGACTATCTAGTTGTTTATCTTTAGTAGCCTCTCTTACCGGGAAATGTCTCCTAGTGTTACCGCTGAGCCATGGTAGCTTGCTACTGCTCTGGAACACTTAGGCTGGCCGGCATGTGTCCTTCTTCGTTCCTGTGTCTGTCCCTTCTGGGAAATGTCACGCTTTGAGTACCGGAGTCCTGTTAGCCCGCTACAGCCCGGTTTACCGGAGTCCTGCTAGCCCAGTGCTACAGCCCGGACCCACTTGCTGATGACCGACACGTTCGAAGCTGGGTCATGGATGCCTGTCCCTGTAAGTCTGGGCCACTTTGGGTTTACGACTAGTCATGTCAGCCCGGGCTCTTTATCATATGGATGCTAGCGACACTATCATATACGTGAGCCAAAAGGCGCAAACGGTCCCGGGCAAAGGTAAGGCGACACCCGTGGGGATACCGTGCGTGAGGCCGCAAAGTGATATGAGGTGTTATTGGCTAGATCGATGTGACATCGAGTCGGGGTCCTGACAAAACCTAGCTACAAAACACTTGCTAAAATTGCAACTGAACAACAGAAAGCTATGGAACATATTCAAAAACTGTTAGACAGAAGCGATGATCTGTTAGGTGCTGAAATGACTCGATCTGAATCCTTAATTGAAGACATAAAAAATCTTCACGTTAAGTATCAGGAACTTGAAAGTCGTCATGAAACTCTCTCAACAACTCATGAAAAGCTTTCCTATGATTATCTTCAAAGGAAGCAAGATCTTGAGAAATTGAGAGCGGTTCATGAAGATCTTCAAATGGAAAATGAGTCACTTCGGGCCAAACAGATCAGTCCCGCTCAGGAAGGATTTGAACCACCATGTCTTAAATGCATTGAGCGTGATAATGCTACTTCTGTTGCTAAATGTTCTACTGCTACTGCTATTGCAATATCTTCAACTGTTGATGTGGTAACTAACCCCTCTGCTGAGGATACCACCGCTATTGCTGATGAGAATGATAGGTTGAAGACATTGCTTGAAACAGGGATGTACAAAAGTCTTAAAGGGCATCAGACGCTATGTGATGTCCTGAAAAAGCAGATTCTGAACTGAAACCCTAGGAAAGAGGGTGTAGGGTTCGTAAGGAAAATGAATGCAGATGGCTCTTACTGGAAACCTGAGCAGTACCCCAAAACCATGTGGGTTGCTGCAAAGGAACCTTCAGCAGATCCATCCAATCTATCTGGCTTCACTTGTGCTAACCCCATTATCATTGATGAAGCCCTTGATGCAAACTATATACTGTTTAAGAATCAGAATGGTGAACTGTTTGCCAGGTACATTGGTACTAACTGCAGGAATGGACCGCCCATGAAGAAGATCTGGGTTCCGAAAAGGTGTCTGGAGAGTCTTCCTGTGAATGTCATCATGACACCTCACGTGAAGAAGACAAACCTCAGACCAAAGGCTTCATACGGTCCAAAGGCTTCATACAGACAGAGGACTCACCTGAGTCGCACTAACGCAAATGTTTTGTAGGGAAACCATACTCAGGCATATGAATATGAGAGCGGTTCATCAAACCACCATGTTCATAAGACCAAGAACTATTCTGCTTATTCTTATGAGTACTATTGTCCGCCTGCAAGACTGTTTGCTCAGGATTCAAAGCCAAAAACTTAGACTTATTGCTTCTAAGCCGCCCTTGATGTGGGTGGCTAAGAAATCTTAACTCTCTTTTGCAGGGAAAGGTCTCTAGCAGAAAACCAAAATCGTCTGATGCTATTGTTGGGGACATTAAACATCTTGTAGGGCGCAAGATCAAATGCCCAAATGGTCTTACTATGTACTTCGTACCTGAATCGCTTGCTACTCTCCCTATTAGTCCTAACCTAGATCTAAGCTTTCATAACCCACTAGTTCGTCAAATGTTTTTGCTTCACCATGCTCTTGGTGAAGCCTATCCCCCTAACTGCACTGTAGGGTACGACACCAGCATCTTCAGAATGGATTATTGACAGTGGGTGTACAAATCACATGACTGGCGAAAGAAGTCTTCTTATGGACTCAACCTTACGTCCATCCGACAAGAGCCACATCACATTTGCTGACACTGGTAAAAGTAAGGTATTGGGTCTAGGTAGAGTTGCAATCTCAAGGGATCAACACATGGATAAAGTCATGCTTGTTTAATTCCTTGGCTTCAACTTAATGTCTGTCTCAATGCTTTGCGATTTGAACATGATCGTAATATTTGGAAAATATCGTTGCCTTGTACTAATGGAATCTGACAAGTCTCTAGTGTTTGAAGGGTATCGAAAAGATGATTTGTACGTGGTAGATTTCTCAGCAGGGCCACAGCTTGCAGTATGTCTTCTAGCAAAGGCTTCAGAATGCTGGCTCTGGCATCGGAGGCTTGGACATGCTGGCATGAGGAACCTCCACACCCTTGCGAAGAAGAAGCATGTCATAGGCATCGAGGGCGTAAAGTTCAAGAAAGACCACTTATGCGGTGCCTGTGAAGCAGGGAAGATAAAGAAGGGCCAAACATCCCTCGGAGACAATCATGACCACTACTTGACCCTTCTAACTGCTTCACATGGATCTTTTCGGTCCCACCCATTACTCAACTCTAAGTACTACTGCTTGCCTCTATGGCTTCATTATTGTTGATGATTATTCTAGATATACATGGGTGCACATAATCCTTTACAAGACTGAAGTGCAGGATGTCTTCAGACGCTTCGCCAATCGAGCTATGAACAATTTTGGCGCCAAGATAAAGCACATCAGAAGTGACAATGGCACTGAATTCAAGAACACTGGCCTTGATACATATCTTGATACCTTGGGCATCACACATGAATTCTCAGCCCCATACACGCCACAGCAGAATGGCGTCGTCGAACGCAAGAACAGAACACTAATTGAGATGGCCAGAACGATGCTAGATGAATACAAGACCCCAAGAAAATTCTGGCCCGAAGCCATTGATACTGCATGCCATACAATCAATCGTGTTTATTTTCACAAGCTACTGAACAAGACATCTTATGAGCTCCTTACTGGCAAGAAGCCAAATGTCAGTTACTTCAGAGTATTTGGCGCAAGGTGCTGGATCAAGGACCCACATCACACCTCAAAATTTGCACCAAAAGCACATGAGGGTTTTATGCTTGGATATGGAAAGGATTCGCACTCCTACAGAGTCTTCGATCTCTTTCATTACAAAGTGGTGGAAACAGTGGATGTGCGGTTCGATGAGACCAATGGTTCACAAAGAGAGCAGCTGCCAAATGTGCTAGATGAAGTTCCATCCAGTGAATCAATCAAGCTAATGGGAACTGGAGAAATTATACCTTCTGAAGCTCATCCTGAAGAAGAACTTATCATTTCAGCACCTGATCAACATGAAGACAATGCTCAGCCTGAAGACATTCCTTCCAACAATGACAATGAACAGCAAGAGCAAAGTCTTCGCCCTGTACATCCTCGTGTTGCCAATGAAGTGCAGATTGAAAGAATAATTGATAGCATCAATGCACCTGGTCCACTCACTCGTTCAAGGGCAACTCAGCTAGCAAATTTCTGTGGGCACTTCGCATTCTCCCAATAAGAGAACCGAAGAAAGTTGAAGAAGCCTTCATGGAACCTGAATGGATTCAAGCTATGCAAGAAGAGCTTCAACAGTTTGAGCTGAATAATGTATGAGAACTGGTTAAGCGTCCTGATCCACGGAAGCACAATATAATAGGCACCAAATGGATATACCGCAACAAGCAAGATGAGCATGGTCAAGTTGTCAGAAACAAAGCTCGTCTCGTTGCTCAAGGATATACTCAAGTGGAAGGCATTGACTTCGATGAAACATTTGCTCCTGTGGCTAGACTTGAAGCCATACGCATACTACAGGCCTATGCAAATCATCATAACATACTTCTATATCAAATGGATGTGAAGAGTGCCTTTCTCAATGGCAAGATTGAAGAAGAAGTGTATGTTGCACAACCGCCTGGCTTTGAAGATCCAAAACATCCTGACATGGTATACAAGCTCAACAAGGCACTGTATGGCCTCAAACAAGCCCCTCGGGCCTGGTATGACACACTCAAATACTTCCTGAAGAGCAAAGGCTTCATACCTGGTTCCCTAGATCCCACTCTTTTCACGAAGACATATGATGGTGAACTGTTTGTGTGCCAAATATATGTGGATGACATTATCTTCGGCTGCACCAATCAGAAGTACAGTGAAGAGTTTGGATATATGACGCAAGAGCAATATCAGATGTCCATGATGGGGGAGCAGAAGTTCTTCCTCGGTCTTCAAATACGACAACAACGCAATGGCATCTTCATATCTCAAGAGAAGTATCTCAAAGATTGCCTGAAGAAGTTCGGTATGCAAGACTGCAAAGGCTTCACAACACCAATGCCAGCCAAACATCATCTGGGTCCTGACGACAATGGTAAAGAGTTCGATCAAAAGGTATACTGCTCCATGATTGGTTCTTTACTTTATCTATGTGCATCTAGGCCAGATACTATGCTTAGTGTTTGCATGTGTGCTCGATTTCAATTGGCACCAAAGGAGTCGCATCACTTAGCTGTGAAGCGAATTCTTCGATATTTGGCTCACACCCCAACTCTAGGATTATGGTATCCAAAGGGCTTAGAGTTTGATCTGGTTGGATTCTCGGATGCTGATTATGCTGGTGACAAAGTTGATCGCAAGTCTACATCAGGCACATGTCACTTTCTGGGACGATCACTTGTATGTTGGTCTTTAAAGAAGCAGAACTGTGTATCTCTCTCCACTGCTGAATCTGAATACATTGATGCTGGATCTTGCTGCGCTCAGCTTATGTGGATGAAGAAAACACTCAAGGACTATGGCATTCATCTGAAGCAAGTGCCACTTTACTGCGACAACGAAAGCGCCATCAAGATTGCCAACAATCCAGTTCAGCACTCGAAGACAAAGCACATTGAAATTCGTCATCACTTTCTCAGAGATCAGGTTGTGAAGGAAGACATTGATATCATACACGTCAACACTGAAGAGCAATTGGCAGATATCTTCACCAAGCCCTTGGATGAGAAGAGGTTTTGCAAGTTACGGAGTGAGCTAAATATCCTGGAATCCTCAAATGTCCTGTGATCAGGCACACATCCTAGCCCTTATGCATATTGATGACTTAGATGTGCAACACACGAAGTAAAGTATATCTTCAATCAATGAAGACATACATTCTAAGTGTGAATACATTAAATTGGAATTTGACTTCGGAGCGCCACGATAATTGTGCGCCGTGTCTGGGTCTAATACTTCCTATACGGTGGGTAACGGCACCACCAAACGTTCTATTTTGAAGTGTTTCACTCATGGCGTTACCTTGCAATGTCTTCACATTTGGTTTGGCTTCGATCTCAACATATTTTCATGATTATCTTCACTATGTTGATTATATATATATATATATATATATATATATATATATATATATATATACTAGTGTTCTGTCCTCTAGAACATTCACTTATAGCTATGTCTTCGTGTTGAATCTTTTGAACTAAGTGAATGTGATCGGACCCTAACCTCTCTATGCTTTCTATCTCAAACTCTATCTCTCCAAGTCATATGCATTCTATTGAAACTGTCGAATGTCTTATCTGCGTCCTTGTCAGCAGAAGATACAGAGACAACCATTAAGTCCGTTTTCAATGCTCATTCCTCCACATGAAATCCGGAGAAGTAGGAACGACCACCCGACAATCCAGGCGTGCGTGGGAAGTGGAACAAACCCCAAAATTCCGCATAATGGCCACGTGTTCCTTAGATGCGAATCGCCAGGGGCACCTGTGTAATAGCACAGTGCCGCCCCTGTACCTATAAATACACACTCACAGCGGTCATTATCTCTTCTTCCACCCTCGCACGAACCCTAGTGCCACCGCTAGCCCTCGACGACGCCGGCGACGAAGCGCTTCGCTGTCGCAACCTCTCCGACGCCGTCTTCACGCCGACCGCGGACATCGTCCTCTCCGCCGTCACCGTAGGTGTCCTCCGTCGCCAAGTTAGGGCATGGAAGATCGAACTGCTCGGCCTCATCTTACACTCCGTCTAGCAGTTCTTAGTGTGGTAAATAAAACTTCCTCTTTTTACAGCACCATTGATCCTAAGGATTTGTCACTTTCTACCACAAGCAGTTTCTGTTCACACAAGCTAGATCTCTCTCATACTGCATCTCATAACATGCCTAGTATATTCACTTGTGCTTCACAAAGTAGTTAGATTTCTCACTTGTACTGATCTGTGGATTCGTACAAATCTGGAACCAACTTCTTATCTATGAGTGAATGTCTTCGCACGATGAGGTCAATGTCTTCTAAACTGATTTATCTTCAAAATCTTCTGAGAATGCATATGACCTCTTCCCCTTCCCTCGCACCTTAATGTTGTCATAGGTACCTGTCCGTGGGAGAATCCTTTGGTTCTCATAGTCTGCATTCATTTGCAGAATTCTTATAGCATCACATAAATTCTCCCGAAGCCAGTTCCTGTTGGTCCAGCAAACGAAAACCTTTGAAGCCTTTGAACGTCTTGAAGCCTTTCAAGTTAAAGTTTATGGCTTCAGAGAAAGTAGCAAGGAAGGGTGGCAGAAAGCGTCGTGGTGAGACCTCCACAGATCTGCCAGATGAACTCTCAGAAATGTACAAGACAGATCCTGAAGAGGATTACAGTCAGTGCAAGACCCGAATCGAATGGATTCGAAGATATTGGGCAGAACAATGGTTCAAATACAGATTTGTGACCCAGGAGTATGCTAAGAAAAACGCCATCAAGAGACCGTGGGGAGACATCCTATTCAAGAATCTTCTACCCAGGTCCAGAGATGAAGCCATTTCTCAAGGCTTCTATCCATGCATGGTGCGTGGACCACAGCCTGCTGATGCACACTCGTCGTCACTGCTATGGTGTCGTGACGACAATCTGTTCAAGCGCAACTTCCAGTTTGCTCAGAACTCAGCGAAGTAGAACAAGAAGACTTTTGGGTTAGACTTCAACCCTGGTCCCTCATCTCCAAGGGCAGATGGCACATGACATGCAGAACCCAATGTCATCGGTCCTTTCGCCAACCTTGAAGGCCTCATCACCTACATCTTGGTTCAAGGGACTGCAGTGAATGAGCCTGCAGCTGACACTGAGTCTGATGACGCGCCTGCAGTGCCAAAGCCAAAGCAGTTGAAGAAGCCAAAAGCTTCAAAGCCGGCCCCTTCACCAAAAATCTCAAGGGCGAAGCCATTGGCAACTGCACCTCCTGAAGACAGTGTGCAGTCTGAAGACTTATCACGCATCTCCAAGCCCCAGAAGGCCAAGATGCCTCTGTCTCACACTGGCCAAGAGCTAACAACTGCTGCCATTCTACGCAATGACGACATTGATCTGTCAAGTGATGAAGATCTTGCAGATGACGCTCTTGAGCAACTCATCAAGAGCAAAGAAGAAGCAGAAATCTTCAATGATCTGCCTCTCTTTGATGTCACCATCATCCACAACTTCATTGACGAGTGGTTTGACACGCCAAATATCAGCTTTGAAGATTTGCAGCTACCCATTGGCCTCAGTGTCGCCTTCCAAGGCGCCATTACTTCAGAACTTGCTATTGCCCAGCGCATTGTTGAACTAAAGCAGAAGATTGACTATGAAAAGGCTCAGTTCAAGAAGCATATGGCCAAGCTCAGCATGCAAGAAGTGAAGAACTTCAAGACAATGATGCACGAGCTCAAGGAAGCCTTTGTGAAGAAGCGTCCAGAAGCTCAGGGTTCGCGTGAGCGCATGAAGACTCTGGCTGACAGATGTGTGCAAGCCTATAATGAGGCTGAGAAGCGCAAGGCACTTGGGCGTCCTGGCATCGACCCCAGGATGGCCGCAAAGAAGAAGAAGAAGCCTGCTACGGCTGAACCTGATGCACCAAGGCAAGAAGCAGTTCCAATTGTCTTCCCAACTAGACTGACTGGCTCGAAGCCAAAAAGCCGGTCAACAGCTTCAGAGCTCAAGAAGACAAGGACTGCTGAGGCTGAAGCCAAGAAGAGGAAACACTCTGAAGCCTCTCCTACTGCCCCCTCCAAGAAGAAGAGGAAGACCAAGAAAGCTCAGGCTGCTTCCACAGAGCCCTTAATAGTTGAACCCATTTCTATGGTCTATCCTGAAGCTGAACGACAACTGACAATTCATGAGCCTGCTTCCATAGAGTCTCATGAAGGTGAAGACATTCCAGCAGCTGATCCCATCGCTGCTGAAGACATTGGTCAACATAACAATGTAGAAGATGGTGCAGTCCTTCCTCAGCATGAAAACAGCAAACTCATCAGCATTGGTCGTCCACTGACGCCAATTGCACAGGATGCTTCATGGGCGGATCGCCCATAAGAGGAAGAAGACTATGAGGCCCAGCCCACTCCAACTCCATAGGTGTCGTCTGTGTTCCGCAGGCTTTGCAAAGGTCCAAGGCCTCAAGTCTCTGCTGAAGACATTCCGGCTGCATCAGCCGCAGAAGAAGGAGTCCCACAAGATCCCACTCCCCTGTCCCACCAAGAAGCAGTTCTCTAGGAGAATGTGCTTGTGACCGACCCTCCAGCTAGTCAAGTGGAGGATGAAAATCGTGAGGCTGCCACAACCACCAATGAAGCTAATGTGGAGCCCTCCCCAGCAAAAGCTTCAGAAGACAGCGAAGCCACTGATCCCGCCACTTCTGTTCCTGAGTCTGCTGCCGGTCCCCAATTCGACTATCATGTTGAGCACAAGCCTCAGGTCCATAAGCCAATCCCAAGACTGCCAAGGTTTCCAGGTCCTGCATCAGCACCTGGCTCCTTCAACATTAATGGCTTCAGGGCACACAACACGTTCTTCAATAGCTCCAGGAACCCCTACTCAAGGGAAAGGATATCATCTGATCGGTCCTGTAGCTATCCTCAGCAAAGCTATTAATCTTGCATTCTTTACAACCAAGGTCGCATCTTCCCACACAAGCGCCTTGACATTGAAGCTATAGCTGGTCTGCCCTGTCTGGAAGAAGCTTAGATTGCTTCAAGGAAGTTGGACTGCTGCCGTTCATTACTGACGAAGAGCATTGGAATGAAGAGCTGCTACTTCAATTCTGTGCCACACTTCACATCAGAGGGTACAGCAGAGATCCGAAGACTTGGGTCCTGGAGTGGATGACTGGCAACGTTCATCACAAAGCCAATGCATTTGACATCATTGAGCTCACTGGCTTGCCCACTCCTAGCGATCTCTTCCAGCAAGGCTGTCAGCTGCGTGCTGAAGCTATTGAGAGCATCTTTCAGTGGCCAGAACCTGATATGAGTCAGATGCTTAGCATGATGAAGCCATTGCCCCACGATGCTGCTTATCCCACAGAGTTCTTCGTTGAAGACCTTGAGTACCTGCCAAGAACCACCTATCACATCATCAGGCGAACTCTCTGGCCTATCAAAGGGCACTCTCCAAATGCCAAGCT
Source organism: Triticum dicoccoides (assembly GCF_002162155.2). Classification (NCBI taxonomy): domain Eukaryota; kingdom Viridiplantae; phylum Streptophyta; class Magnoliopsida; order Poales; family Poaceae; genus Triticum; species Triticum dicoccoides. Next base: position 266,803,266 of record NC_041390.1, on the reverse strand, counting down.
TCAGGGTGCAATGAAGACTTTGGTCTTCTATATACTTCATGGCAAATGCTTCAATGCACAGGACTTCTTCATACGCCAACTTGCTGCATCAGGCATTGATCTGTTTGGTTTCAAGTTCTACGCCCCTTGGGTCATGCGGCTGATCAAGCTACACTCCGCCATCTCGTATCAGCCCTCAGCCCGCAACCATCGGATCTTCTTGCCTGACGTGGACATGTCTACTGAAGCCATATATTCTGAGCCTGCCAAGCAACCTCTAAGTCTTCAGAATGCAGAACATCAGAGTTTTACTCAGAACGTTGAAGGCGTTGAAGCAGTTTCTCGGGTGTATCCTTTGGCTGGCACTACACATGCACCACACCCTGCTTCCACTGAAGCCACTGACAGTGCCACTGCTCCAAGACCCAAGAAGCGCACTCGTGTTCTCAACGACCGAGAGCTTCTTATGGCTCTACATCAGAAATAGGATAGGCATCATGACCGGCTGAAGCGTCAGATGAAAAGCCTCTTGGTGGATGTTAATCGCATTCGAAATCTTGCCACCAAGAATGCTTTCGTTGCCCATGAAACCTGTCGCCGCACATGGAAAGGGCTCACGATGATGTGTTCTGAAGCTGATCTTCAAGAGGATGGCTTCACTGAGAGATTCAAGTTTGGCTCCACACCTCCTCGAACGGCTGTGCTGCTAGGAACTCCATCCCTTGAAGACTCTGAGTTCTCTTCCTCTGCTACCACAGTGACTGCCAGAATTATTGAGGAAGAAGACAATGCTACTTCACCGCCACCTCCTTCAGCACCTCCAAGCTCTTCTGCACCGCCAAACAACACCAACAACCCTGCTACTTCACCTACTCCTCATGGGAACGAGTAGAGGCTCTATGTCTTCCAACCTTTTTGGTCATTACTGACAAAAGGGGGAGAAGCATATGAGATTCATAGTCTTCAAGCGGTTCCATATGGAGGGGTAATTTATATTTTGCTTCGTGCTTACAACTCTCGTTTTTTCTACATTTGGTTCTTATGAGTTGTAACACTTAAACTAGATGGTCGTCTGCTACTTATTTGCCACCTTGTTTTGCGAAGATAAATTCCGCATGTGCGACGATAAATTCCGCACTTAGCTCATTCTGCAGACGTCCATTTTCCATTATGCATGTCATTATCTTCATATACTTTCACATGCATAGTGGATTGTCATCATAAGTTGAAGTGGATCTCCACAAGTACAACCTGCCATGTGCATTTGCATTCCAAAAGCAAATTAACTTATATGCACATCTTCAGGGGGAGCCCTTGCAACTTATGAAGACAATTCCTTATCCTTTAGAATTTCACAGATTATATTCCCCGTTGAAAACTTCAACTAGTTTGTCATCAATCACCAAAAAGGGGGAGATTGTAAGTGCATCTAGTGCCACCCCTAGTTGGTTTTGGAGTATTGACGACAAACCTAGTTGAGGGACTAATGTGTTTGTGAGAATTGCAGGATAACACAGGTAGAAGTCCCTCATTGATTCGGTTTTACTACCAGAGATGACCCCTAAAAATGTATGAAGACATTGAAGTGTATATGAAGATATTCACATTGAAGACTATGACAAGAGAAGACACTATATGAAGCGTATGGAGCTCGAAGACTTAGATCTTTCGTAGTTCTTTTTCTTTTGTGTTGAGTCATAGGAACCACCGTACTGTTAAGTGGGGTCCAAGAGAACCAGTCAGAATGACTGAAGTGATGCCTAAACCAAAAACCTATGTCTTCGAGTGAAGACTATGAGAGCGAATCTTGTCCAGAGTCGGACAAGTCAGCTTTGCTTGTAGCCCAAGTAAAGTTGACGTGTGAGTTTGAAATCTGACTGTTGGAACACATGTCAGTTCCTTAGTGACCCAGGGTCATTTCGGACAAATCAGGTCGGGTTGCCAAGTGGCTATAAATAGCCCACCCCCTACAATCATAAACGGTTGGCTGCTCAGATTGAAAGTACGGCTTTTGTCGTTTGAGAGCAACCCACCTCGAAGCCTTTGAGAGAGAATTCCTTGCAAGGATAAAGCCCTAACCACCAGAGCCAGAGAGAATTGAGCATCACTTAAGTCTTCTTGTCTGTGTGATCTGAAGACTTATTACACTTGAGGACTGTGCATCCTCCAGCCGGTTAGGCGTCGCCTTCTGAGCATCCAAGAGACATTGTGGATTGCCGGTGAACGAAGTCTGTGAAGGTTTGGGAGTCTACCTTGAAGACTTACCAGAGTGATTGGGCGAGGTCTATGTGACCTTAGCTCAAGGAGAATACGGTGAGGACTGGGTGTCCTGAGCTGCGTGTTCAGGACTGGGTGTCCGAGACTGTGTGTCCTAAGGTTTAAATACCTAGCCGCTCCAACCAGACGTACAGTTGTCACAGCAACTGGAACTGGTCCAACAAATCATTGTCTTCAACGAGTCACTGGTTCCATCTTCACTTCCCTTTACTTACTGTTACTCCTTGTGAAGTCATTGTATGTTTGCACTATCATTTGTCTTCACTGAGTGACTGCGTGTTCCATTTGGCTTCACAATATCTTCCTACCTGATCCTTACTACCTAGCTGCTATTAGTCTTTGTGCTTTCACTTCATTGAATACTTGACTATGGTTTGCCTAGTGTAGTCTACCTTCCGCTTCATGGTAATAGGTTTAATTTTATCGTTTGTCTTCAAACCTTCTATGTTCTGAAGACTTTCATAAAAATCGCCTATTGACCCCCCCTCTAGTCGATATAACGCACTTTCAATGGCCACACACTCTGTTGATTCATTTTAATTAAGTTAAATTTAAGGTTATCTACAACCGAACATTAACAAATTTCCATCTGCCCATAACTGCGGGCACGACTTTCAAAAGTTCAAATCCCTGCAGGTGTGTCCCAACTTATCCCATCACAAGCTCTCACGGTCAACGAAGGATATTCCTTCTCCCAAGACAATTCGATCAGACTCGGAATCCTGGTTAGAAGACATCTCGACAATGGTAAAACAAGTCCATCAAGACCACCCGCTGTGCCGACAAATCCCGATAGGAGATGCACATATCTCGTTCTCAGGGCACACCAGATAAGCTAAGCATACGGAAGCCAACGTAACCCAAGTTGCCAAGGGACAGCCCTGCACGGTGCTCTAGGTTGGACCAACACGTAGAGAAGCACTGGCCCGGGGGTTAAAATAAAGATGACCCTTGAGTCCGCAAAACCCAAGGGAAAAAGGCTAGGTGGCGAATGGTAAAACCAAGGTTGGGCCTTGCTGGAGGAGTTTTATTCAAGGCAAACTATCAAGGGGTTCCCATTGTAACCCAACCGCGTAAGGAACGCAAAATCAAGGAACATAACACTGGTATGTCGGAAACTAGGGCGGCAAGAGTGCAACAAAACACCAGACATAAGGCCGAGCCTTCCACCCTTTACCAAGTATATTGGTGCATCAAAATAGGCAAGATATAATAATGATATCCCAACAATAAACATGTTCCAACAAGGAACAAACTCCAAACTTCACCTGCAACTAGCAATGCTATAAGAGGTGCTGAGCAAAGCGGTAACATAGACAAACAACGATTTGCTAGGACAAGGTGGGTTAGAGGTTTGACATGGCAATATGGGAGGCATGATAAGCAAGTGGTAGGTATCGTAGCATAGGCATAGCAAAAGAGCGAGCATCTAGCAAGCAAAGATAGAAGTGATTTCGAGGGTATGGTCATCTTGCCTGCAAAGTTCTTTGAGTTAACGTTAGCTTGATCCTCGTAAACGTACTCAAGGGGCTCCTCGATCACGTACTCGTCTCCCGGCTCTACCCAAGCAAGAACAACAAGCAAAGGGAGACACAATCAACCACGTGCAATGCACAAACAACATGATGCAAAACATGGCATGAGATGCGGGATGTGATATGCGATGCATATGCATGTTTCAGAAAGGAAAGATTGAACCTAGCCTCAACTTGGAAAACCAAGCTAGCAAATCCTACATCCAGCTATATCCATCCTTCAACTCATAACCAAGAAACCTTCGGAAATCATCTACCTCAACCTTGGAAAAGCATCCGTTATACGAGTTATGGCGATACTCTCGAACTCCCGCCCCAGTACTAGGTGGCGTCGAGGTTATCTCACCAACAACTGCATAAAAGAGATTTTCAATGTCGGCGTAACTCAGGTATTCTAGAATTGCAACGATAAAATTGTGACGACAACACCTCGGAGATCATCTCCCCGGGACACTGCCACAACCCCTAAATGTCAGGAGGCACCAAGAACAATGTTCTTGTCACAAAACCATCGGAACGATTCCAAGATACCCGCGTGATCCTCAAAAATATTTAGTGAAATTTGAGAAGAGAAGAGTCAAAACTCTACGTAAGGATGCCTCACCAGAGCGACGAAGGGACTGAGGAGTAAAAAGAATCCTACTCTCCGATATATATAATCCTAAATGACTCAAAACATTTTTCTAGACTCATCAACGCCAGCGATTCGATCAAGCAGGGGGCTCCTAAGGCCGGGGAAGGCTCTGATTACCAACTTGTAACACCCAAGATGCGGCTATATCTCCCACGCGTCGAAGCACGACTTAGAGGCATAACCGCATTGTAAGCAATCTCGCAAGTGAGGTAATCTTCACAACAACCCATGTATTAATAAGGAAACGAGATACATAGTTGGCTTACACTCGCCATGTCACACAAATAGCATAAATATCATTACATTCATCCAGATAAACTCAAGGTCCGACTACGAAACCAAAATAAAGGCCAACCCCAAATGCGACAAAGTCCCCGATCGCCCCAACTTGGCACCACTACTGATCATCTGGAAAGGAAATGTAGTATCATCCTGAGTCCTCATTGAACTCCCACTTGAGCTCAGTTGAATCTCCTGGAGCGGTATCATTGGTCCCTGCATCTGGTTTTGAAGTAATCTGTGAGTCACGGGGACTCAGCAATCTCACAGCCTCGCGATCAAGACTATTTAAGCTTATAGGAAGGGTAAAAGGTATGATGTGGAGCTGCAACAAGTGACTAGCATATTTGGTGGCTAGCATTCGCAAAGGAGAGCAAGAAGAGAAGGCAAAGGCACGGTCAGGGAACTATGATCAAGAACTGATCCTAGAACAACCTACGATCAGGCATAACTCAAGACCGTGTTCTCTTCCTAGACTCCGCCAAAAAGAAACCATCACGGCCACACACTCTGTTGGTTCATTTTAATTAAGTTAAATTTAAGGTTATCAACAACCGGACATTAACAAATTGCAATCTGACCATAACCGCGGGCACGGCTTTCGAAAGTTCAAATCCCTGCAGGGGTGTCCCAACTTAGCCCATCACAAGCTCTCAGGGTCAACGAAGGATATACCTTCTCCCAAGACAATCCAATCAGACTCGGAATCCCGGTTACAAGACATCTCAACAATGGTAAAAAAAGTCCAACAAGACCACCCGCTATGCCGACAAATCCCGATAGGAGCTGCACATATCTCGTTCTCAGGGCACACCAGATAAGCTAAGCGTACGGAAGCCAACATAACCCAGGTTGCCAAGGGACGACCCCGCACGGTGCTCTGGGTTGGACCAATACTTAGAGAAGCACTGGCCCGGGGGTTAAAATAAAGATGACCCTTGAGTCCACGAAACCCAAGGGAAAAAGGCTAGGTGGCAAATGGTAAAACCAAGGTTGGGCCTTGCTGGAGGAGCTTTATTCAAGGCGAACTGTCAAGGGGTTACCATTATAACCCAACCGTGTAAGGAACACAAAATCAAGGAACGTAACACCGGTATGACGGAAACTAGGGCGGCAAGAGTGCAACAAAACACCAGGCATAAGGCCAAGCCTTCCACCCTTTACCAAGTATATAAGTGCATTAAAATAGGCAAGATATAATAATGATATCCCAACAATAAACATGTTCCAACAAGGAACAAACTCCAAACTTCACCTGCAACTAGCAACGCTATAAGAGGGGCTGAGCAAAGCGATAACATAGCCAAACAACGGTTTGCTAGGACAAGGTGGGTTAGAGGTTTGACATGGCAATATGGGAGGCATGATAAGCAAGTGGTAGGTATCATAGCATAGGCATAGCAAAAGAGCGAGCATCTAGCAAGCAAAGATAGAAGTGATTTCGAGGGTATGGTCATCTTGCCTACAAAGTTCTCCGAGTTTATGTTAGCTTGATCCTCGTAAACATACTCAACGGGCTCCTCGATCACGTACTCGTCTCCCGGCTCTACCCAAGCAAGAACAACAAGCAAAGGGAGACACAATCAACCACGTGCAATGCACAAACAACATGATGCAAAACATGGCATGAGATGCGGGATGTGATATGCGATGCATATGCATGTTTCAGAAAGGAAAGATTGAACCTGGCCTCAACTTGGAAAATCAAGAGTCCCACTGGAAAGAGGAGTTGATTTCGGTCGAAATCGATAAAAAGATCACCGGAATCGATGAACGGTTTGGAAATGACAAGCAAAACAAATATGGCACCGATCTGCGATTAACAGCACGAGGCCATCTAAATGCATCAAGAACAACATTCTACAACACTCTAACATAGCAACAAAATACATGGCAGGGATCCACTCAAGATGCTTACAAAATATGAACCCTGAGCTACGGCTAATTCACTCAATAGCAGGTTCAAAAAAGGATGGCAAAAGTGCAAAAGATATTAGGTTTTAGACTTAGTGAAATTAACAACCTGCCAGGAATTTAACATCAGGAAGCAATATTTAGAGAACGAAAATAGCATGCTACAGGAACATATCATGGCAAATCAAGGCATGGCATGAAGCTACTCAAAGCATACAACAAAAGTCCCTTACTGACCATAAGCCAAAAGGGATCAGAAAATACAATGGTAACCATTCTAACATAGCAATTATCGTTAACAGATTCAGACTTAGTAGAAAACTGGAACATGGCAAAACAGATATCAAGTAGGCATGTTTACGAGCTCGATGCACTCACCACAAGGTATTGCATGATAAACTAAGCATACACCCAGCAGGTAGACATTGCATAGAAGCTAGACAAGGCAAGAACAATAACATAGCATGCATGGATCAACTATAACAAGCTCGGCAAAAATGCTTAACATGTAAGCATTCTGCCAAGAACATTTTATAGCAAAAGTAGAGCTCGATTGACTCAAGCTAGGGTGCTCCATAAATGCAAACAAAGACATGGATGGATAGAGCACCACAATCTCTACAAAACATCCTTACTGATCATGCTCCAAAGAGGCACAGATCACTAGGTAGCAACATGAACACATGGCATAAAAATAAGGACAAGACAAAGACTTAGAATATTTCTAAGTCCCTGAAATCAGCAACATTAAGTAAGCTACTTTGCATGCTTATGCTAGTCACCACAGAGATCACAAAAATACATGTCATACACCCCTGTAAAGATGGCATGGCATACTTCAAAACTCATGTAGGGCTCAAGTTCATAGGAGGCACACATTAATCATGACAAAAATGACAAAAGTTCATTTAGTAATATGAATCTGAAACTAACAGAAACTAGCACTCTTCCAACATCATTTAGGGCATCAAGATGAATTCAAATGAACATGATGCAATGAGATGAAATGAAGTACTCGTCGAGACGAACATTTTGATATGCTACATGCACGAATCGGAGCAACGGTGGTGAAGTTATGACATGATGAACATATGCAAAAATACTGAAAGAGAGGGAAAAGTCAACCCCGGCTAGGGTTTACTGTAGCGCGGATCAGATTTGGTGACTCAGCACGGACCCCGATGTTCGTCAGCGCGAGCTCATCAGAGATGCTGCGCGGGGTCGCCGGAGAGGAGTGCGGCAGGAGTGGGGCTTGGCGGCGCCGACGACGACGATGGAGGCGGCGGAGGCTTCGGGCGGCGCGGCCTAGTGAACAGGCGGCGTCCGGCAACGACGGGCGGCGGTGGTCGGCACGGTTGGGGGCGGGGTCCGGCGCCGGGGCAGGAGAGGAGAAGCGACGCGGGCGGCGGAAGACGCGGGCCGGGGAGGGCCTGCCCTGGGCCCGAGCAGGCTGCGGCGGCGGCGGCCGGCTGGAGCCACGTGGCGGCTCCTGATTCGCCACGTGGCGGCTCCTGATTCGCCACGGGCGGCGGCGGGGCTTTGTACGGCGCGGGCCGGACACGTCCGGTGTGTGGAGGAGCGGGGAGCTAGGGTTAGGGGGTGTTTTGATCCGGAATCTCGGGGGAGAGGGCTATATATAGAGGTAGAGGGAGCTAGGAGGCTCCAAATTGAGCACGGTTTGCGGCCACGCGATCATGATCGAACGGCCTAGGTGATCTAGGATGTTTAGATGGGTTTTGGGCCACTTTGGAAGGGTGTTGGGCTGCAACACACACGAGGCCTTTTCGGTCCATCGGTTAACCGTTGGAGTATCAAACGAAGTCCAAATGGCACTAAACTTGACAGGCGGTCTACTGGTAGTAAACCAAGGCCGTTTGGCAAGTCTCGGTCCAATCCGAGAATGTTTAACACCCGCACATGAAAAGAGGTAGAAAGGGACACCGGAGGACATAGGAGCGCCAGAATGCAAAACGGACAACTGGGAAAATGCTCGGATGCATGAGACGAACACGTATGCAAATGCAATGCACATGATGACATGATATGAGATGCATGACAAAGACAAAAGCACACAAAGAAAAAAACCCGACAACGAGCAAATAACATAACTTAGTGCCGGAAATGGCAAGAGTTGAAATACAAATATGGAAAGTTACATACGGGGTGTTACAACACTCCACCACTACGAAAGGATCTCGTTCTGAGATCTAGGACTGGAAAAACTCCGGGTACTCAGAACGGAGGTGGTCCTCCCGTTCCCAGGTGGCTTCACGGTCGGAATGATGTGACCACTTGACTTTCAGGAATTTGATAGACTTGTTGCGAGTCTTGCGCTCAGCTTCTTCAAGAATAGCAATGGGGTGCTCGTGATAAGACAGGTCTTCTTGGAGATCAAACTCTTCAAAGTTGATGGTGCGGTCAGGAGTCTTGAAACACTTGCGGAGCTAAGAGACATGGAACACGTCGTGCACATTTGCAAAGTTGGACGGAAGCTCAAGTTGATAGGTGAGATCGCCTCTTTTGCAAATGTTCTTGAAAGGACCCACGTATCTAGGGGAAAACTTCCCTTTGATAGCGAAGCGACGAGTACCTTTCATTGGAGAGACGCGGAGGTAGACATGGTCTCCGATCTCGAAAGCCAAGTCATGATGCTTGCTATCATAGTAACTCTTCTGGCACGATTGCGCGGCTTTGAGATTATCACGAATGACTTTGCACATTTCTTCTGCCTCTGTGATCAAGTCATTGCCAAGAAGTTGGCGTTCACCAGTTTCTGACCAGTTTAGAGGAGTATGGCACTTCCTACCATAGAGAATCTCGAATGGGGCCTTGCCCGAACTCGCTTGGAAGCTGTTGTTGTAGGAGAACTCGGCATATGGAAGACAATCTCCCCACTTCATACTGAAAGAAATGACGCAAGCCCTAAGCATATCTTCAAGAATTTGATTTACTCGCTCGACTTGGCCACTAGTTTGAGGGTGAAAAGTTGTGCTGAAGAGAATGTTGGTGCCCATGGCCTTCTCAAAAGAATCCTAGAACTTGGAGGTGAAGATGCTGCCATGATCTGAAGATATCAACTACGGAATGCCGTGCAAGGAGACAATCCTAGATGTATATAGCTCTGCCAACTGAGCTGTTGTGATAGATTCTTTGATAGGAAGAAAATGAGCCACTTTAATGAGCTTGTCAATGACAATGAAGATAGCATCATTGCCACGCTTGGACTTTGGAAATCCAGTCACGAAGTCCATCTCAATATGGTGAAACTTCCATTCTGGAATGGCAAGAGGTTGGAGGAGACCAGTTGGTCATTGGTGTTCTGCTTTCACTCTTCTGCAGACATCACATTCGTTCATGAACTGAGCAATCTCACGCTTCATTCGAGAGACTGGAAGCTCTTCTAGAAAGACGTCTTGATATTCACAAACGACTGGAATCCGAGAGATGGCATCCAACTCGCCCTTCTCATTGAGAGAAAACAGTCGGATGGTATCATCACGAGCGGCAAAGACGATAACATCCTCAGACGAATGTGTCAATTGAATTTGCCTGGCAGCACAATCAAGCTGAGCCTTGTGCTTACAAAGCCAGTCCATTCCGAGAATAAGATCAATATCTGAGTTAGCAAGAACTATTGCAGAAGAAAGAAACTTATAGTTGGCCAACGTGATAGTGACATCCGGAGCCATCATTTTGGTGTTCATGAACAAACCCGGAGAAGAAACCGCTATCGGCTTAGGCAAATCAACAGTATGCAAATCGTGCATGGATGCAAAAGGCTTCGATATGAATGACAAAGATGCACCAGTATCAAAAAGAACTCTTGCAGGGAGATTGTTAACAGGAAGGTTACCCATAATCACATCTGACGAGTCCTCTGCCTGAGCTGCGTTCATCATGTTGATCTTAGCAGACTTGGGGTTATGCTTGACCACTGCGGTACTAGTAGATCTCACAGGAGGAGGAGGAGGAAGACGCCTTTGATTGAAGCATTTGTTGGCATAGTGACCCTTCTGCTGATACTTGTTGCACGTGACCTCCGAGAGCGGATGGTGATACGGAGCACTTGATCTTGGAGCATGAGACGAAGTCTTGTTCTAAAAGCCTAGTTTGGGTGGGTGGGAAGATCCATTGCCACCTTTGCTCTTCTGCTAATGAGGCCGACGGAACGGAGGAGGAGGAGGCAACCAATACTTTTGCTGCTTAGTTACCACTTGAGTTGAGGAAGAATGAGTTGCATCTCTGACTCGCTTCTTGGAAGCATCGCACTTGAGTTGAGCAGTCTCTTGTTTCAGTGCCATATTGTAGAACTCATCATACTTCTGCGGCTCAAAAAGCATGAGAGCTAGTTGAAGATCTTCTCTGAGGCCACCTCTGAATTGATAAATCATGCTCTTCTCGTTGGGGACGTCCTGCTTGGCGAAACGAGCGAGCTTCTGGAACATGATGTTATACTGGTAAACAGACAAGCTGGCTTGCTTCAGGTTGTGGAATTCCTCACGCTTGCTCTCAACAACACTCTGAGGATTGTGGTGAGCTTTGAAGTCTTGACAGAATTCATTCCAGGTAGTCACACGGCCTCCTCAGGAATCTTTGTATTGCTGAAACCATTCTGCAGCTTGGTCTTTGAGTTGGAACAAAGCAAACTTGACAAAGTCCTCAGGCCTGACATTGCTGCACTCGAAATGCTTGCAGATATCCTTTTCATGAGCCAATCATCAGCGTCTGTTGCCTCAACAAAGGTTCTGAAGGTCTTTGGCTGGTTAGCGAGGAACTAGTTGAGTGTCACAAACTAATTCTGATTGTTTCCATGGCCTTGGTTGCGCTCTTGCAAGAGTTGCATGATCAGCTGCGTGTTTGCATTGGTAGCGTCCATCACAACTTGCCATGCCTCCGGAGGTGGAGGTGGTGGTGGTGGTTTAGGATTCTGACATGTTGGAGGAGCCATCCTGAAGAGGGTGACATCCGTTAGCATCTTGACAGACAAGTATTCAAGCTGATTCAAATGGATCAAAATTGCAACATATAGTCTCAACATCCGAACAAAATGAACAAATGCATTCCAATTGAAATGGTCACACTTCCATAAATTGAGAAGCCACTTAGATAGAGGTAGAAGAATAAAACAACAAGGTACGGACAAGAACAAATACTTGGAGAGGATTACCCAACCACAAATCAAATATCCACGAAAAAAATTCTAGAGCTACAAGAATTCCCACCTATGAAACTCCCGAACCTTTCCGGTTATGCAATTAGGTGTTGGGGATACAGGGGAAGCATAATATCTCACCCAAAGCTAGCAAATCCTACATCTAGCTATATCCATCCTTCAACTCATAACCAAGAAACCTTCGGAAATCATCTACCTCAACCTTCGAAAAGCATCCGTTATACGAGTTATGGCGATACTCTCGAACTCCCGCCCCAGTATTGGGTGGCGTCGAGGTTATCTCACCAACAACTGCATAAAAGAGATTTTCAATGTCGGCGAAACTCAGGTATTCCAGAATTGCAACGATAAAATTTTGACGATAACACCTCGGAGCTCAACTCCCCGGGACACTGCCACAACCCCTAAATTTTAGGAGGGACCAAGAACAATGTTCTCGTCACAAAACCATCGGAACGATTCCAAGATACCCGCGTGATCCTCAAAAATATTTAGTGAAATTTGAGAAGAGAAGAGTCAAAACTCTACGTCAGGATGCCTCACCAGAGCGACGAAGGGACTGAGGAGTAAAAAGAATCCTACTCTCCGATATATATAATCCTAAATGACTCAAAACATTTTTCTAGACTCAACAACGCCAGTGATTCGATCAAGCAGGGGGCTCCTAAGGTCGGCGAAGGCTCTGATTACCAACTTGTAACGCCCAGGATGCGGCTATATCTCCCACGTGTCGAAGCACGACTTAGAGGCATAAATGCATTGTAAGCAATGTCGCAAGTGAGGTAATCTTCACAACAACCCATGTAATAATAAGGAAAAGAGATACATAGTTGGATTGCACTCGCCATGTCACACAAATAGCATAAATATCATTACATTCATCCAGATACACTCAAGCTCCGACTACGAGACCAAAATAAAGACCAACCCCAAATGCGACAAAGTCCCCGATCGCCCTAAGTGGGCACCACTACTGATCGTCTGGAAAGGAAATGTAGTATTGTCCTGAGTCCTCATCGAACTCCCACTTGAGCTCAGTTGAATCTCCAGGAGCGGTATCATCGGTCCCTGCATCTGGTTTTGAAGTAATCTGTGAGTCACGGGGACTCAGCAATCTCACAGCCTCGCAATCAAGACTATTTAAGCTTATAGGAAGGGTAAAACATATGATGTGGAGCTGCAGCAAGCGACTAGCATATTTGGTGGCTAGCATACGCAAAGGAGAGTGAGAAGAGAAGGAAAAGGCACGGTCGAGGAACTATGATCAAGAAGTGATCCTAGAACAACCTACAATCAGGCATAACTCGAGACCGTGTTCTCTTCCTAGACTCCGTCGAAAAGAAACCATCACGGCCACACACTCTATTGATTCATTTTAATTAAGTTAAATTTAAGGTTATCTACAACTGGACATTAACAAATTCCCATCTGACCATAACCGCGGGCACGGATTTCGAAAGTTCAAATCCCTGCAGGGGTGTCCCAACTTAGCCCATCACAAGCTCTCAGGGTCAACGAAGGATATTCCTTATCCCAAGACAATCCAATCAGACTCGGAATCCCGGTTACAAGACATCTCGACAATGGTAAAACAAGTCCAACAAGACCACCCGCTATGCCGACAAATCCCGATAGGAGCTGCACATATCTCGTTCTCAGGACACACCAGATAAGCTAAGCGTATGGAAGCCAGCGTAACCCAGGTTGCCAAGGGGCGGCCCCGCATGGTGCTCTGGGTTGGACCTATACTGAGAGAAGCACTGGCCCGGGGGTTAAAATAAAGATGACCCTTGAGTCCGCAAAACCCAAGGAAAAAAGGCTAGGTGGCAAATGGTAAAACCAAGGTTGGGAGCTTGCTGGAGGAGTTTTATTCAAGGCAAACTGTCAAGGGGTTCCCATTATAACCCAACCGTGTAAGGAACACAAAATCAAGGAACATAACACCGGTATGACAGAAACTAGGGCGGCAAGAGTGGAACAAAACACCAGGCATAAGGCCGAGCCTTCCACCCTTTACCAAGTATATATGTGCATTAAAATAGGCAAGATATAATAATGATATCCCAACAATAAACATGTTCCAACAAGGAACAAACTCTAAACTTCACCTGCAACTAGCAACGCTATAAGAGGGGCTGAGCAAAGTGGTAACATAGCCAAACAACGGTTTGCTAGGACAAGGTGGGTTAGAGGTTTGACATGGCAATATGGGAGGCATGATAAGCAAGTAGTAGGTATCGTAGCATAGGCATAGCAAAAGAGCAAGCATCTAGCAAGCAAAGATAGAAGTGATTTCGAGGGTATGGTCATCTTGCGTGCAAAGTTCTCCGAGTTGATGTTAGCTTGATCCTCGTAAACGTACTCAACAGGCTCCTCGATCACGTAATCGTCTCCCGGCTCTACCTAGGAAAGAACAACAAGCAAAGGGAGACACAATCAACCACGTGCAATGCACAAACAACATGATGCAAAACATGGCATGAGATGCGGGATGTGATATGCGATGCATATGCATGTTTCGGAAAGGAAATATTGAACCTGGCCCCAACTTGGAAAATCAGGAGTGCCACTGGAAAGAGGAGTTCATTTCGGTCGAAATCGATATAAAGATCATCGGAATCGGATGCATGGTTTGGAAATGACAGGCAAAACAAATATGGCACCGATCTGCGATTAACAGCACGAGGACATATAAATGCATCAAGAACAACATTCTACAGTACTCTAACATAGCAACAAAATACATGGCAGGGATCCACTCAAGATGCTTACAAAATATGAACACTGAGCTACGGCTAATTCACTCAATAGCAGGTTCAAAAAAGCATGGAAAAAGTGCAAAAGATATTAGGTTTCAGACTTAGTGAAATTAACAACCTGCCAGGAATTTACCATCAGGAAGCAATATTTAGAGCACGAAAACAACATGCTACAGGAACATATCATGGAAAATCAAGGCATGGCATGAAGCTACTCAAAGCATACAACAAAAGTCCCTTACTGACCATAAGCTAAAAGGGATCAGAAAATACAATGGTAACCATTTGAACATAGCAATTATCGTTAACAGATTCAGACTTAGTAGAAAACTGGAACATGGCAAAACAGATATCAAGTAGGCATGTTTACGAGCTCGATGCACTCACCACAAGGTATTGCATGATAAACTAAGCATACACCCAGCAGGTAGACATGGCAAGAACAATAACATAGCATGCATGGATCAACTATAACAAGCTCGACAAAAATGCTTAACATGTAAGCATTCTGCCAAGAACATTTTATAGCAAAAGTAGAGCTCGATTGACTCAAGATAGGGTGCTCCATAAATGCAAACAAAGACATGGATGGATAGAGCACCACAATCTCTACAAAACATCCTTACTGATCATGCTCCAAAGAGGCACAGATCACTAGGTAGCAACATGAACACATGGCATAAAAATAATGACAAGAAAAAGACTTAGAATATTTCTAAGTCCCTGAAATCAGCAACATTAAGTAAGTTACTTTGCATGCTTGTGCTAGTCACCACAGAGATCACAAAAATACATGGCATACACCCCTGTAAAGATGGCATGGCATACTTCGAAACTCATGTAGGGCTCAAGTTCATAGGAGGCACACATTAATCATCGCAAAAATGACAAAAGTGCATTTACTGATATGAATCTGAAACTAACAGAAACTAGCACTCTTCCAATATAATTTAGGGCATCAAGATGAGATCAAATGAACATGATGCAATGAGATGAAATTAAGTACTCGTCGAGACGAACATTTTGATATGCTACACGCATGAATTGGAGCAACGGTAGTGAAGTTATGACATCATGAACATATGCAAAAAATACTGAAAGCGAGGGAAAAGTCAACCCCGGGTAGGGTTTACTGTAGCGCGGATCAGATCTAGCGACTCGGCACAGATCCCGAGGTTCATCAGCGCAAGCTCTAAACATGGAGGAGTGCGGCCGGAGTGGGGCTTGGCGGCGCCGGCAACGACGATGGAGGCAGCGGAGGCTTCGGGCGGCGCGGCCCGGTGAACCGGCGGCATCCGGCGACGATGGGCGGCGGTGGTCGGTGTGGTTGGCGGCGGGGTCCGGCGTCGGCGCGGGAGAGGAAAAGCGGCGCGGGCGGCGGAAGACGCGGGCCGGGGAGGGCCTGGCCCGGGTACGAGCGGGCTGCGGCGACGACGGCTGGCTGGAGCCACGTGGTGGCTCCTGATTTGCCGCGGGCGGCGACGGGGCTTTGTCCGGCATGGGCCGGACACGTCCGGAGCGTGGAGGAGCGGGGAGCTAGGGTTAGGGGTGTTTTGATCCGGAATCTCGGGGGAGAGGGCTATATATAGAGGTAGAGGGAGCTAGGAGGCTCCAAATTGAGAACGGTTTGCGGCCACGCGATCGTGATCAAACGGCCTAGGTGATGGAGGAGGTTTAGATGGGTTTTGGGCCACTTTGGAAGGGTGTTGGGCAGAAACACACACGAGGCCTTTTCGGTTCCTCGGTTAACCATTGGAGTATCAAACGAAGTCCAAATGGCATGAAACTTGACAGGCGGTCTACCGGTAGTAAACCAAGGCCGCTTGGCAAGTCTCGGTCCAATCCGAGAAAGTTTAACACCCCCACATGAAAAGAGGCAGAAAGGGACACCGGAGGACATAGGAGCGCCGGAATGCAAAACGGACAACGGGGAAAATGCTCTGATCCATGAGACGAACACGTACGAAAATGCAATGCACATGATGACATCATATGAGATGCATGACAAAGACAAAAGCACACGGAGACAAAAACCCGACAACGAGGAAATAACATAACTTAGTGCCGCAAATGGCAAGAGTTGAAATACAAATATGGAAAGTTACATACAGGGTGTTACAGCCACCCGCTAGGCCGTAGGTGATGTCATGGGCTGCATGGCAATAGTGTCGCGCCAGGCAGGGGATGCCTGCCTGGTACGGAGCACTGTGGCTACATTTCATCCTGGATTCGAGGGTGGCAGGTTGTACTATAGCCACACCCAGTCTTGTCATCGTTATGAGGTGCTGACTGCAAGGGAAAGGAGGGGGCCGCCTTCCAGGAGCCGGCCCCTCCAGAGGCCGCCTGCTAGGAGTCGGCCCACCTCACGGCCGCCCTCTGGGCTCCGTTGCCTTCTTGCAGCTGGCCGCTTGGACCAGCCGACCCAAAGAAGGCGGCTCGTCGTCTATGAGGCTTGAGGGGTGTGGCTGGCCCCGATGCCTTGAAATACCAAGGGTAGCAGATGAGGCTACCCGTGGTTATTTACTCGGATAGTAGTCCCCAAAGCTGGTGGGGCGCCGCGGCTAAGAAGGCGAGAAGCCTCAGCAGCTTCTGTCTCCGAGTGGTCTGGAAGTATTGCTTTGTCCGTCTTCTGAAGTGTCGACAGTTAGGAGTCAGCCATATTCAAGCAGGCCGCCTAGTGAATTCGAAACGTCCGCGAGGAGTCGGACGGCTCGCCAGCCGGATGGTTGTCCTGCCGCCCATTACTTGCCCGCCATGTGGAGGCAGTAGGCCGGGGCCCGCCACTACAGGGCCTCATCACACGCGTGGATCCGCTGCGGCCGAGGTGAGCTGTTGGGCTCCCACGGTAGTTATCATGCGCCTTTATTGGCGAGGTAATCGTGGAATCATGGGGGGTGTGGGCGTAGTTAATAAGTAGGGGGAGGAGGGGGCGACAGACGCACGCGTGCCCTCCTCTCCCTTCTCCTTTCCTCTTCCTCTCACTTCTGCCGCAACAGTCCCATCTCTCACCGAAGTGCTGCCGCATCCCGTCGTCACTGAGCTTGTCCTCTCCGCAACACTGATGCTCCGCCGCGGACTCGCGCACTCGTCGTCTCACCGTGGCTCGGTCGAGATCGAGCTCTCATGGCGCGCGAAGGAGCTGGCGCATGGGACGGCTCTAACGTCCACGAGGATCACCTCGCCTTCCTCCGACAGACGCGACGGTTGCCCGGCGAGAACTATGTACGGGTACGCATTTCGCTCGAGACGGAGATCTCACCGGCGCCGGAAGATGGCGAACGCATCATCTTCCAGTCACATTTCCTTCGCGGCCTCGGCCTATCGGCGAGAAGTTTCTTTCGCTCCTTCCTCTACTTCTATCAGCTCCAGTCGCACCACCTCAAACCAAACAAGGTGGTGCCGCTGTCCGCCTTCTTCACGCTCTGCAAGGGCTACCGTGGCATTCTCCCCACCCTCGAGCTCCGGGGGGAATTCTTCTACACAAATCTCGGCACTGCCGCCAAGAAGGAGGCGACTCAGTGCGGAGCTTTCATCGCGGTGCGGCCGTCCGGGC
Organism: Triticum dicoccoides; assembly: GCF_002162155.2. NCBI lineage: Eukaryota > Viridiplantae > Streptophyta > Magnoliopsida > Poales > Poaceae > Triticum > Triticum dicoccoides. The sequence goes on along the minus strand of NC_041390.1, from coordinate 266,785,163 downwards.
GCCGAGAACTGTTTCCGAGCCATCAGCTTGACACAGTCGGTCAAGCTGTGGCAAAAATCTTACTTCTACATGAAGAATGTCCACCCGACGCTGAACTTCGTTAATCTGCCGGCTTATACAGTCGGCCCGCTGACTGAGCCCCGCACTAACTGGACATTTCGGCCTAACACGCTGTCGTCCGCCTCGGACATGCTGACCGCGTTTGTGGCGCGCCGGGTGCTCCCTCTTCAATCCCGGCCTCACAAGATCAGCCAGATGAGCGGGCATCGAGACCCATGCCATATGTGCACCAAAGAGATGTCGGACACGAAGGTGGCCCGGCTGGTGAATCATATCTCGAACTCAAAACTCTTGGACGCGGAGTGGCAGTTCGGCAAGAGGTCGTACTCCCACGCACACTCGCCGCGTGCGTTGAGTCCTTAACTCCTTTTTCTTTTTTTATTTGCCGGGTTTTGCTTTGCTGCGTGATCAGTCGGTCCTGATGCAGATCTTCACAACCTAGTCAGCAGCCGATGCCCTGGAGCAGGGTCACGAGTACCTGTTGGACCGGGCAGTGAGTGACGCAGCTGACCCTGACTTGGGGGCGGCCGCCCTGGAAAAGGATGACGCCACAGGCGGTGGTGGCGGAGCAGGCGGCTCCAGAGGAGGCGACATCAAGGATTGGTCGGACGACGATGAGGAGGAGGCCGAGCCGCGCCGCCCGCACGGTGTCGACAAGGCAGGCGTTAGCTCCTTAGCCGTGCCGGCTGCACAAGGTGGCGCGTCGAAGCGCCGAGATGGCTCGCTGTTGTTCGGTAGCCGGCCAAAGAAGCTGAGGAACACGGCTGCCATGACCAGACGGTAGGAGGCCACCGCGAAGGCGTCCCAGTTCCAGAGGGCCCCAAAGAAGACACCGATGGTGTCCGCGTAAGTTCTTGCTTTCTCTTGCGTTTTCTTTTCTTCTTTCTTTTCTTCCTTTCTGCGTTTCTTCTTATCTTGTTCGAACAGGGCCCCGCTCTCGCTTGAGCGGGCCACCTCTGCTTCCATGATCGGGGCGGCGAAGAGCTCCAGCAACACCCGCCACATGGACCCGCTTGCCGACCTTCAGGAGGCGACGGAGAGGAATGCGCGGGATGCATGTGAGGAGCTAGAGGAGGTGAAGCGGCAGAAGGCAGCGGCCACCAGGGCGGCGCAGGCGGACGCCGCGGCCAAGGCACAGGCGGACGCCGCGGCCAAGGCACAAGCGGAAGAGGCCACACACGGCCAATCTCCGCAACTTATCATCTCTCTACGTGCTGCGCCACCAGCGTCAGAGACCCAGGCGCCGACTGGAGGAGCTGGCGACGAACAACCGGTCGTGGAGAGGGGAGGGCGCGACGTCATCATCTTGGGGGCAGAGGCGCCCCCGCAACCGACGACTGTCGAGGCCCATGGCAGTCGGCCTAACATGCCACTGGCGCCGCCAGTCGGCGGTGAGCTTGTGGTGGGGGCGACCCCCGAGGTCCGTACTCCGGTGCATTGGCGCATGGCAAAGGCGATATCAGCGCCACGACCGCAAGAGATCGAGGCTGCGAGCTCATCGGCCCTAGACGCAGAGGCCACCAACGTCGTCCCGCTAGAATGGACGCCTGGGGGTGGGACATGCGTGCTCAACAAGGCGGCGCAGGACGTCCAGGCCCAGCTTCAGGCCCAAGGTGCCGCCCTCCAGCAATATACGAAGACATTCCTGTCGACGCGAGCAGCCGTCCGGGTACGCTCCTTTGCTTTATTTTTGATTATTGCA
>NC_041390.1:266747416-266783123 GCF_002162155.2 Triticum dicoccoides | reverse complement strand
TTAAAGGTAAGTTCCGAGTGCCAAAATTTTCTTTTCTTCTGTTGTCTTTGTTGCAGGACTACCACAACATCCGCACAGCCGCCTTCAACTCCCAGGTCCAGGAGCTGGCCCAGTGGACTACCGCCTTGTCCGACAGCCGGAGTAGGCCTCCAACTTTTCTCTCTTGCGGGGGCGCGTCAGTGCACCCACTGGGTGTAGCCCCTAAGATTCAGGCTGACTGCTGAGCAGTCGGGCCGGATCTCCCGGCAACCACTTCTCTTCTTTGGTCAACTTGTTGATTGTCTTCTTTTCTCTGTCTTTGCAGGAACCAATGCCGCCTTGCAGCAGCAGCTAGGCCAAGCCCAAACTACACTGCGCGCCAAGGAGCAGGAATGCTGGAAGGCGGCCCAGGAGCGCGACCGCCTGGTCAAGGAGTCGGCAGGCCGGGCGGACCGACACAAGGCGGAGCTCCAGATGGCGAAGGACAGAGAGGCCGCCCTCCAGGATGTGTTTGAGACTGAACGCTCAGGATGGGCCGAGAGGGAGAAATCTCTGTCCGACGGCTACGGCGAGATTGAGGACATGCTCAATGGTAAGTTATCTTTTTCCTTTCTTTCATCTGCCGACTATCATATGAGTCGGCTTCCAACATCATGCTTCTTTTCTCTTCATGAGCAGAGTACTTCCCCGGCCACACCGTCTCCGCCAGCCAAGCCATCGAAGCTTGCTACGACGAGCGAAGATGAGCTGGAGTAGAAATTGCACCCAACACCCCTCGGACCATTGTCGAGCAGCTTCTCGCCTTTCAAGCTCGTCTTCGGCTGGCTCATCGGGCGCTCCGCCGTTTGCAGCGCGTCGGAGCCTAGGCGGTTTCTGCCCTCTAGCCAGGCGTTCCAGCTTTGCGCACCCCCAGTCGGACCGTCGACTGGTTAGAGGTGGCTGTCGGCCGCTTCGAGGCGTGGAAGAGCTCCTCAGCCTGGGCAGGCGCATTGCGGGCCTTGGAGTTTGTCAAGGCGTGGTATCCTGGGCTGAACCTCGCCCAGTTGGCCACGTTCCAGCAGGAGGCCATGGAAGAGCTGGCGGCGGTGGGGCCTGCGCTCACTCGACGCGCGACGGTGATCGCCGAGTACACCAATACCGTTGTCTTCCTCCCCGAGCTGGACGAAGAGAGTGCCGAGGTGCCGCCGAACTGGTTTGGGCTGAACCCGAATGACGACGAGGACTCGGTGGAAGAAATCGCCTCCAGCGATGAGGGCAAGGATGAGAAAGGCGCGTATGGTGAATACGACGCACCGGAGGACGGAGCGGACAACCAGCCTCAGGTTGATCGAGCATCGAGCAATGAGCCGTGTGTGAGTTCGCCGACTGCTGCCGATGGTGACCAAGCCATGACTCGCCAGACGGCCACCCCGCCAGACGGCGCTGCCGACTCCACCAAGCTACCGGACCCGGCTGCTGCTCCTCTGGCCTAGGCAGCCAGTTTATTTTATCTTTTCCTGTTTTAGTAGTCTTTTGAAAAACTAGTTAGATTTGCGCAGTTCCACCTGTAGGGGGTGTATTCAAACTTTTTTTGAATGCCGGCGAAGGGCCTTTTGCTATGTAAATTAATTTCGCTGAGTTCTAACTCGTCTTGCTTCTCTGCTCCTTTGGCTTTTTTCCTTGGCCGCCTTCCCTTGGCTTCTTCCTTGCCAGCCAGACAGCCGCTCTGCGGTCTGTGGCTGGGTCAAGTACTTGGCCATTTTTTGAGAAGGCAAGTACTTCAGCCGTTTGGAATGTAGAAAGTTAAGTGAGAAACCATCGGCTGGCTGATCAGCAGCCGGTCGTCGAGGTGAGGAGCCGGCTTGGCCTATGTGAGTGCTTTGGTCCTTAGCCATTTTGCATGTGAGCACCAATTCCTGCCTTTAACTCTTGCCAGCCGAACAGTCGCTCTGCGTGCTGCGGCCTATGGCAAGAGAGGGCTTAGGTGCCAACCCATTACTCGTCCGACTGCAGGTAGCACCGACATAGTAGAAGGCGGCAAGCTCCCGGGCCGACTGGTTGAACCCGGTGCCAGGCAAAACAATGAAATAACACATTCATACGCACAAAACTTATCATATAGAGAAAAAAGGGTAGCCCCGAGTGCTCCTCGAGGGCCCCGATTTCTTAGCTCTTTAATACAAAAGGTGTGTGGTACATATTGGATTGACTGTAAAATCTTCGGAGGAGATTTGTATTCCATGGACGCTCCAATTCCTTGCCAGAGTCGTCTCTCTTGCGCGCTCTGGGCTTCTAGGCGTCGATGAGGTAGTAGGAGTTGTTGCCCAAAGCTTTGCTGATGATGAAGGGGCCTTCCCAAGGGGAAGAGAGCTTGTGTTGGCCGGCTGTTCGCTGGATCAGCCGGAGCACAAGGTCTCGTTCTTGGAAAGATCTTGGCTTAACCTTCCAACTGTGGTAGCGGCGCAGACTCTGTTGGTAGATGGCGAACCGGCTGAGTGCCAATAGCCGGCCCTCTTCCAGCAGATCAACGCCTTCTTCTTGTGCTTCTTTTGCCTCCGCCTCCATGTACATGGTGACGCGAGGTGAGTCGAACTCAATGTCAGTTGGGATGATGGCCTCCGCCCCATAGAAGATGAAGAAGGGGGTGAAGCCGGTTGACCTGATCGGAGCGGGGCGGAGGCTCCACAGTTCGGCCGACAGCTCGTCGATCGAGCAGCCAGCCAAGCGCTCTAGTGGGTCGACCAGTCGGGGTTTGATGCCAGAGAGGATGAGGCCGTTTGCACGTTCATCTTGGCCGTTTGACTGCGGATGGGCAACGGGCGATAAGTCTAGTCGGATGCCCTATGTCGCGTAGAAATGAGCCAAGGCGCCTTTGGCAAAGTTTGTGCCATTGTCGGTGATGATGATGTGTGGTACACCATATCGGTGATATCTGCGATGAAAGTCACAACAGTCCAACCAGTCAGTTTCTTGATTGGCTTTGCTTCAATCAACTTGGTGAATTTGTCCATGGCGACAAGCAGATGGGTCATGCCCCTAGACGGCAAAAGGCTAGGTAAGGGGGGTGGTCTTGAGTGCAGAAGCCGGTAGATGTTACTTGGAGCTGAATTTCTAGCACCTCTTGCAACGCTTAACCAACTCCTTGGCGTCCTCCAAATTAGTCGGCCAAAAGAAACCATTGCGAAAAGCTTTGGCAACAAGGGATCTAGAGGCCGCATGGTGGCCACACTCACCTTGGTGGATATCTTTGAGGATTGCTTGGCCCTTCTCTAGTTCTACGCAGCGCTGGAAGACCCCAGTCATGCAGCGTCTGACAAGCTCTCTATTGACTATCGTGTAGGCTCCTGCTCGGTGCTGCACCTGCGGGGCCGAGATCTCATCAACCGGCAACTCTCTGTTCACTAGGAAATTGAGGATGGGCTATGCCCAGGATGGTGCTTGGACTTCGTCCACCATCATCACCTGTACTGGTACTAGGGTAGTTGGGTTTGGAGGCGGCAGGGTGAAGTCGGCCACTGCTTGCTGTGTTGTTGGAGTCTCCGGTCGACTGTTGCAGCCCCCGAGACATTGGTGAAGTCCCCGAGCCGGCTGCTGCAGCCCTCAGGCCGGGTTGTGAAGTCCCCAGGCCAGGTGCGACTGCTGCAGTACACGTGCCGCTTGCCGAAGTCCCCGAGCCGGCTATCGCAGACCCTGAGTCGGATCCGACTGCTTCAGGAGTAGCTGGCACGAAGATGGACTCGGATTCTACAGAAGGCTTGATAGATGGCTTGCGGAGGCACTGAACGGAAACATCGGCTGGTATTGCTTGGTGGGTGGAGCCGATCCGTGCCAGGGCATCAACTTGCTCGTTGTCATTCTGTGGCACGTGAAGGAACTCACACCCGTCAAAGTATCCACTGATCTGCTTGACAGGGAAGCGGGAACTTGCCATGTTTGTATCCTTGGCATCCTAGTCGCCAGACGACTACTGGACCACCAAGTCCGAGTTGCCATAGCATAGGATCTAGCGGATGCTGATTTCTTTGGCCAGCCGGAGTCCGTGTATTAGCGCCTCATATTCGGCCTCGTTGTTGGAGGTGGCAAAGTGAATTTGCAATATGTATCTGAGCTTGTCGCCCTTGGGAGAGGTGAGGACAACGCCGGCTCCCAAGCCAGATCGCATCTTCGAGCCATCAAAGTGCATCCACCAATGAGTGGAGTCCGGAGCTGGCGGCAGGTACTGGGTCTCAGCCCAGTAGACGAGGAAGTCGGCCTGTGCTTGGGACATGGTGGCAGTGCGTAGCTAGTAGGAGATGGTGTTAGGGGCCAACTCAATGGCACATTTGGCCACCCGACCTGATGCATCCCTGCTTCCTATGATTTCAGCAAGTGGGGCAGTGCAGACAACCATGATTGGGTGCTCTTGAAAGTATGGCTTTAGCTTCTTGGCGGCAAAGTGCACGGCGTAACACATCTTCTGGTAGTGGTGGTAGTTCTGCTTTGAGGTCGACAGCACCTCGCTTAAATAGTACACAGGCCTCTGGACCGGCTGTGCCCTGCCGGCCTCTGGTCGTTCCACCACAATGACAGTGCTGACCACCCGGCTGGTGGCGGCGATGTAGAGGTGCATGGGCTCTTTACCATCCAGGGCCGCCAGGACAGGCAGTGTAGTCAGCATCTTCTTCAGCTGGAGAAAGGCCTCGTCTGCCTTGTCGTTCCACTCGAAGTGAGTGGTTTTATTCATGAGTTGGTATAGGGGAAGAGCCTTCTCACCTAGCCGACTGATGAAGGGACTGATGGATGCCAAGGAGCCGGTGAACTTTTGGACATCTCGCAGTCAGGTGGGTCTCTCAATCCACTCAATGCCCTTGATCTTCACAATATTGCACTCAATGCCGCGCTCTGAGACCAAGAAGCCAAGGAGCTGGTCAGTTGGTACCCCAAAGACGCACTTCTCTGGGTTGAGCTTGATTTGAAAACGACGCAGATTAGCAAAAGTTTCCTGGAGACCTTCCAAGAGGGTACCGCGCTTCTCCGTATTCACCACAGTATCATGTACATAGACATGGGCATTTTTGCTGAGTTGCTTGAGGAGGCACTTCTGCATGCAACGCTGGAAGTGGCACCGACATTTCTCAAGCCGAATGTCATAGTCAGGTAGCAGAAGGCTCCAAATGGTGTGATGAAGGCGATCTTCAAGTGGTCGGGCGGGTCCAACTTGATCTCGTGGTACCCTGAGTAGGCATCCAAAAAACTCAGCAGCTCTCATCCGGCCATGGAGTCTATTCCTTGGTCAATCCGAGGCAAGGCGAATGGATCTTTGGGGCAGGCTTTGTTGAGGCTAGCATAGTCAATACACATGCCACTTGTTGTTCTTCTTCAGTACAAGGACTGGGTTGGCAAGCCACTCTAGAAAAAATACTTCCAAAATGAAGCCGGCTGCCAGAAGCCGGGATATCTCTTCACCAGCAATTCTTCTCCTCTCTTCCGACAGTAGGCAGAGGGGCTGTCCAACTGCTTTGGCATCTGATTTGACATGTAGCTTGTGCTCGGCGAAATCTGTCCTGATTCTCGCAGAGGAAATTGATGAGCTCGCTTTCCTATTTGTTGTCAAGGTTGGCCCCTATGACAGCGTGCCTCTCCAGGTGATCGGGGTCCAAGGGATCTTCTTTGTTTCTTTGGCCGGCTGGAAGGAGCCCTGAGTCTCCGACTCTTTGGGATCTGGTGACAGGTCTACCTGCTTGCTGACCATGGCCACTACCCGGTGCAGGAGCTTCTTCTCAGCTGCAATCATAAGGGACTCAGCCAGCTGGCTGCTGGCCGCGGCACAGGCGGCCGACTTCACGTAATCCCCGGCTATTGTGATAATGCCCTTGGTTCCCGGCATTTTCATCTTGAGGTAAGCACAATGAGGTACTGCCATGCACTTGGCTAGAGTTGGCCGGCCTAGGAGGACATGATAAGGACTCTCTTGGTCAACCACCTCGAACCAAATTGCCTCACGGCGGATATGATCCTTGTCTCCGAAGAGGACATCTATCTTGATCTTGCCGATTGGTGAGCAGGAAAGGCCGGGCACAATGCCATGAAAAACAGTCCGACTGGGCTGAAGTTGTCTCTCTTTGATGCACAACTTCTCCATGGTGTCACGGTAGAGGATGTTGATGCTGCTACCGCCATCTATCAGAATCCAGGAGAAACGAGCAGCTCGCCTCTTCGTTGTAAGGGTGGCATCCAACACCAGCGCATAGGAACCCGGAGAAGGCATTACTTCCAGGTGGTCCGCACGGCTCCAGCTGATAGGCTTCTCAAACAAATGCATGAACTCTAGGGAGGCTGAGGCCACGACGTTTACTTCATGGCGCTGCTGATGTCGGCAGTGCCGGTCACTAGCCATACTGGTGAAGACGACGTAAGATCCATGCTCCTCAGGGTATTCATCTTGGACATCATCGAGTATTGGACGGGCCGCCGACTGCTGGGGACGAGGCGGCGGCTGGCCAGCAGGCGGAGGAGGCAGCAGTCCTTCTCCCTTGGGGATTTGAGTGAGCCAGTGGCACTTCTGGGTGGTGTGGTTGGACGGCTTCGTGCCACTGTGGAACTTGCAGGGAGAGTCAAGGGTTTACTAATAGGAGAAGGCGGACAGCGAAGCAGGCTTTCCGCCCGTCTAACGCTTGGGGCTGGGTTGGCCTTCCGGCTGCTGGTCCTCAACTGTCGCCACCTGCCGGCTAGTGGGAGCCGGCTGCGGGGCCTTGCGCTTGTTGTTGTTCTGCTGCTGGCGCTGATTGTTGTCACCAGACTGCGTCTGGGGAGCCAGAGGGAGCACCTTTCCGGTCGCGTCTACTTGGAGCTCTGACTTCATGGAGGAGTCAGCCGTGGCGTACTTCTCTGCTATGTTCAGCAGCTTGTCGAGTGTAGCCGGCTCGTCGCAGAGGAGTCGGTGTTTGAGCAAAGTGCCCTCTCGGCACCCTGCTGTGAAGTACTCAATGGCTTGCACCTCGTGCACCCCTTCACGGGAGTTGCACAGTTCGGCCCACCACGTCAAGTAGTCACGTGTGGACTCGATGAGGCCTTGGATGCACAAAGAAAGCTGGCGAGGCCTGGGCGGCCGCTTGTAGGTGCTGGTGAAGTTGCAGATGAAGACTTCGGTGAAATCTACCCAGCTCTTGAAACTGCGGGGCTTTAGGTTGTCCAGCCACGTCCGGGCCGTGCCGTGGACCATGAGCGGAACATACTTCACGGTAACGCGCTTGTTGCCATTTGCTAGTTGACGGCCGTGGAGTAATCCACGAGCCAATCCTTCGGCTTCATGGAGCTGTTATACTTGGGCGTGTCTCTTGGGAGCGAGAACCCTTTCGGAAAGGGCTCACCGCGAATGCGGGGGCCAAAACAAGGCAGGCCGATTGCATCTTCTTCTTCCAGTGCCAGGGATCACAGCAGATGGTCAATCCGGTGGCGGTCGTCGTTCTCTCCGACTCCTTCACGGCGGCCCAACCGGTCGCCGAGAGTCGGGTGATCAACAAGCGGCGGGGAGGCGCGCCTCTCCCGGTGAGGAGGGGGAGGAGGCGGATAATCGTCCCGCCGTTCCACCACTGGTGGATGACCGTCCGGGTCGCGCTCGATGGTGATATGCGTCCGACTGCGGCTACCAGCTGGCTCTTTGTCTCTCTGGTTGCGATCGCCGCCTGTCGGCGACCGGGAGGTCGCGCCATGCTCTCTGCGAGGGGGAAGGTTTTCGGCATGCTGGCCAGGTTCTTCCACGCGGCAGCCGACCTCTTGCTGTGTGGTGGCCACGTCGATGAGTTGCTGAACGTGCTCCTTCATGCAGCGCCACTCGTCACCCTCCAGGTAGCCCAGCTTATATTCTGCCGCCTGGGCAGCATGTTCTTTCTCCATGGGCATGGCGTAGACAGGGCGGTCTACCCCAAACATGCTGGCGACGGCAGCACCGCGCTGCTGGACCATGCCTATGCGGCTGGGCCTGCTAGCAGCCAGTGTGCCACAGACGGCGCGGTCGATCCGGCGGTCCATCGTGGCTGATGACAAGCACCTCCGTGACGGTGATGCCGCCGCTATCCGCTCGAGGAAACGGGTCGTCGATGACCACCACATTGGCAGGGAAGCAGTCAAAGGGTGTCGTGTCGGAGTCGACAAGCATCGGGTCGGTGGAGCTAACTGACTCTAGGTCAGTGGCTGGCTGGTTGGCGATGTGGAGCTTGCCAAGGAGGTCGATGAAGCAGCTCTCAGAGCTGGCTGCTCCTGCGTCAGGTGCGAGCTCATCGGAGAGGCAGATCTCGCGGATGAGATCAGCGAGGCAGGCCGCCACGCAAGCGACTTCTGCGCCATGCAGCGCGTCGGCGAAAACGTCGTCGGGCGTGCCGGGCTGGCTGCACTCGCTAGGAGGAAGAGGGTTCCCGTCTAGAACAGATCTCCGGATGACAGTGGACCTCGCCCCATGGTGGGCGCCAAATGTCGGGGGTGTCATTCGACATATGCCCAAGGATGGCTTATCATGGTGGGGGAGAGTAATACATCGCCGGTGCCTGGAAACGGGATAAGGCATAGATAGCTACGCCGATGCATCTTACCCAGGTTCGGGGCTCTCCTAGGAGATAACACCCCAAGTCCTGCTCTGCGGGGTCTCCGCATGATCACTATCTCAACAAGTAGCTACAAGCTTGCTCCTTGAGCTGTTTGGCTAGAGGAGGAAGAAGGGCAAGGCTAGCTCTACTCCTCTCTCTATGTGTGTGTTATCTAAGAAGCCGAACCCTTTGCATGGGTGCCCTAGGGGGTTTATATAGGCCTACCCCCAGGGGTACAATGGTAATCCGGCTGGGTGTAGGTCCCAGCCGTTAGTGTCTCTTGTGGCCGGCGCTGGGGCCCGCCGGCAGTCTCGTACTTAGCCGACAGACCATGCCAAACGCTTGTGAGTCCTGCCGGCTGCTTAGCACTGTGGCAGCGCCACTGTGATGTGTGCTTTGTTGGGGGAGCATGGCTACAGTGCCTCCGCCTGGCTGGCTCTTATTGTAGCCATTCCTCGTCTCTTCTGGTTAATGGTGGACAGACTTTGAGGGGGGGGGAGGGCTTCCTGCTAGGAGTCGGCCTCCCACGCGCCGACTGGTCAGGGCATGCCGTCTGCTGGCTTCTCACGAACAGATAGGGCCCGCCGCCTACGCGTCGTAGCGACAGCCCGTCGTGGGGGCGCCGCCCCCTCGGCCGTAGGTGATGTCACGGGCTACGTGGCAACAATGTCGCGCCGGGCAGGGGATGCCTGCCTGGTACGGAGCACTATGATCACATTCTGTCCTGGATTCGAGGGTGGCAGGCTGTACTGTAGCCACGCCCCGTCTCGTCCTCGTTATGAGGTCCTGCCTCCAAGGGAAAGGAGGGGGCCGCCTGCCAGGAGCCGCCCCCTCTAGAGGCCACCTGCTAGGAGTCGGCCCACCTCACGGCCGCCCTCTGGGCTCCGTTGCCTTCTTGCAGCCGGCCGCTTGGACCAGCCGACCCAAAGAAGGCAGCTCATCGTCTTTCAAGCTTGAGGGTCGCGGCTGGCCCCGATATCTTGAAATACCAAGGGGAGCAGATGTAACGCCCTCAATGCGGCTATATCTCCTACATGTCGAAGCACGACTTAGAGGCATAACCGCATTGAAAGCAATGTCGCAAGTAAGGTAATCTTCACAACTACCCATGTAAATAGATAAAAGGGGAAAATGATACATAGTTGGCTTACACTCGCCACGTCACACAAATACATGAATAACATTACAATCATCCAATACACTCATGGTCCGACTACGGTACCAAAATAAAGATCAACCCCCACATGCGACAAAGTCCCCGATCGCCCCAACTGGGCACCACTACTTATCATCTGGGAAAGACACATAGTAACGGCGAGAGTCTTCGTCGAACTCCCACTTGAGCTCAGGCGCATCGTCTGGAGCGGTATCATCGGTCCCTGCATCTGATTTGGAAGTAAATGTGAGCCACGGGGACTCAGCAATCTCGCACCCTCGCGATCAAGACTATTTAAGCTTTTAGGTAAGGCAAGGGTATGATGTGGAGCTGCAGCAAGCGACTAGCATATATGGTGGCTAACCTATTCGCAAAAGAGAGCGAGAAGAGAAGGCAAAAGCACGGTTGAACAACTAATGATCAAGAAGTGATCCTAGAACAACCTACGTCAAGCATTACTCCAACACCGTGTTCACTTCCCGGACTCTGCCGAGAAGAGACCATCATGGTTACACACGCGGTTGATTCATTTTAATTAAGCTAAGTTTCATGTTATCTACGACCGGACATTAACAAATTCCCATCTGCCCATAACCGCGGGCACAACTTTCGAAAGTTCAAATCCCTGCAGGGGAGTCCCAACTTAGCCCATCACAAGCTCTCACGGTCAACGAAGGATATTCCTTCTCCCGAGACATTCCGATCAGACTTGGCATCCCGGTTTTACAAGACATCCTCGACAATGGTAAAACAAGTCAAGCAACACCGCCTGAATGTGTCGACAAATCCCGATAGGAGCTGCACATATCTCGTTCTCAGGGCACACTCAGATAAGCAATCCGTACAACTAAAACCAGCTCTCGAGTTTCCCCGAGGTGGCGCTGCAAGGGGCTCTAGTTTGGACCAACACTCAGAGGAGCATTGGCCCGGGGGGCTTTAAATAAAGATGACCCTTGGGCTCCGGAAACCCAAGGGAAAAAAGAGGCTAAGTGGAAAATGGTAAAACCAAGGTTGGACATTACTGGAGGAGTTTTATTCAAGGCGAACTGTCAAGGGGTAACCATTATAACCCAACCGCGTAAGAAACGCAAAATCCGGGAACATAACACCGATATGACGGAAACTAGGGTGGCAAGAGTGGAACAAAAAACTAGCAAAAAGGCCGAGCCTTCCATCCTTTACCAAGTATATAGATGCATTAAGATAACAAGATAATATAGTGATATCCCGACAATAAACAATGTTCCAACAAGGAACGATCTCCAATCTTCACCTGCAACTAGAAATGCTATAAGAGGGGCTGAGCAAAGCGGTAATATAGCCAATCAACGGTTTGCTAGGACATGGTGGGTTAGAGGTTTGACATGGCATTTTGGGAGGCATTATAAGAAAGTGGTAGGCATCGTAGCATAGGCATAGCAAAAGAGCGAGCATCTAGCAAGCAAAGATATAAGTGATTTCGAGGGTATGATCATCTTGCCTGCAAAGTTGTCAGAGTTGACTTGATCCTCGTAAGCGAACTCAACGGGCTCCTCGTTCGCGAACTCGTCTCCCGGCTCTACCCAAACAAGAACAACAAGCAAACAGAACACAATCAACCACGTGCAATGCTCAAACAACATGATGCAGACATGGTATGATATGCGGGATGCGGTATGTGATGCATATGCAAGATTTGACAAGGAATGATTGAACCTGGCCTCAACTTGGAAATCCAAGAGCTCCACTGGAAAGATGAGGTGATTTCGGTTGAAATCGATATAAAGATCACCGGAATCGGATGCACGGTTTGAAAATGGCAAGCAAAACAAATATGGCACCGGTCTGCGATAATCAGCAAGTAGCCATCTAAATGCATCAAGATAAATATGCTACAACACTGAAACATGACAACAAAATGCATGGCATGGATCCACTCATGATTCTTGACAAAATATGAACACTGAGCTACGGCTAATTCATCCATTAACAGGTTCAAACAAACAGGGCAAACGTGCAAATGATAACAGGTTTCACACTTCGTGAAATTAACACAAGTCTGGAATTTATCATCAGGAAGCACACTTTAGAGCATTAAAACTACATGCTACAGGAACTTAACATGGCAAAGAAAGGCATGGCATGAAGGTACTCAAAGCACTTAACAAAAGTCCCTTAGTGACCTTGAGCCAAAAGGGATCAGAAAATACAATTGCAAGCATGTGAACATGGCAAAAACATAAACAGATCTCAGACTTAGTGAAAAACTAGAGCATGCAAATCAGTTAACGAGTAGGCATGTATACGAGCTCGATGCACTCACTACAGAGCATGGCATGACAAACTAAGCATACACCCATCAGGAATACATGGCATAGAAGATAGACATGGCAAGAACAACAACATAGCATGCACGGATCAATAGCAACATCCTCGACAAAATCGCTAATCATGTCAACAATCTGCCAGGATTCACGATATAGCAAAAGTAGAGCTCGATTGACTCAAGCTAGGTTGCTCCATAAATGCAAATAAAGACATGGATGGATAGAGCACCACAATGTTAACAAATCATCCTTACTGATCATCATCAAAATAGGCACGGATCACTAGCAAACAACATGAACATATGGCATACCGACAAAATCAGGACAAGGACTTGGTGAAATTCTATGTCCCTGAAATCAGCATTACCGATTACGCTACTTTGCAAGCTTGTGCTAGTCACCACACATATCAAAAAAATACATGGTAAGCACCTCTGTAAAGATGGCATGGCATATCATGCACACATTAATCATGCACACATTAGGAGCATATGAGGAGCATATCATGCACACATTAATCATGGCAAAAATGACAAATATCTATTTGATAAAACAGATCTGGCAAATTACCACATAGCCCTCTTCCAACAGCATTTCGGGCATCAAGATGAGCTCAAATAAAAATGATGCAATGAGATGAAATGATGTACTTGTCGAGGCGAACATTTTGATATGCTACACACGCAAATCGGATCTACGATGAAAGAGTTACAACATGATGAAAATTGCAAAAAAATGAGGGGAGAGGGGAATGTCAACCCTAGGTTTTTTTGGATCTGAGATCTGGCGTGACACTGTTCACCGGAGCACGCAACTCGAGGTTCACCGGCCGGATCTGAAGAACTCGCTGGAGCAGGAGGTCGACGTCGCCGGAGTTCCCACCCGTGGCCGGAGAGGGAGAGGAAGAAGGCGGCCGGACTTGGCGAGGGGGCGGAGTGGACTTGGTGGCGGCGAGCGGAGGCGGCGGGGCGTCGGTCCGATGTGGCGGCGACGTCGGTCGCCGAGGCGGCGCGGCGGCTCGCCGGTGTTGAGGCGGAGGAAGGCGGCGGCTCGGGCGCCGCGGAGGAGGAGGACGAAGGCACGCGGGCGGGGCCGGCCTCGGGCCCGGCGGGCTTCGGCGGTGGCGGATGGCGGGAAGCCACGTGGCAGTTCCTGAGTGGCCGGGCGCGGCGGCGCCGGGCATGTCTGGCGGGAGCGGACACGTCCGGCGGCGGAGGGGACGAAATTTTAGGGTTAGGGTGGTTATGGATCCGGGATTTTCGGGGAAGACCTAGTTTTATAGGTAGAAGGAGTTAGGAGGCTCCAAATTGAGCACGGTTTGTGGCCACGCGATCGTGATCGGACACTCTAGAAGATGGAAGGGTTTTTGGTGGGTTTTGGGCCAAATTTTAAGGGTTTTGGGATGGAACACAAACGAGGCCTTTTCGGTCCCTCGGTTAACTGTTGGAGTATCAAATGAAGTCCAAATGGTACGAAACTTGACAGGCGGTCTACCGGTGGTAAACCAAGGCCTCTTGGAAAGTCTCGGTCCAATCCGGAAATTTTTGACCCTCACACACGAAAAGAGGTAGAAAGGACCACCGGGTGACATAGGAGTGCCGGAATGCAAAACGGACAACGGGGAAAATGCTCGGATGCATGAGACGAACACGTATGCAAATTCAATGCACATGATGACATGATATGAGTTGCATGACAAAGGCAACAACACACAGAGACAAAAACCCGAACCCGAGAAAAACAAAATAACTTAGGCCGGAAACGGCAAGAGTTGGAGTACATATAAGGTAAATTACATCCGGGGTGTTACAACAGATGAGGCTACCCATGGTTTTACTCCGACAATTAGGACGTGAGAAATGAAAATTCATTTCTTCATGATTAGCTTGCGTCCTTTCAAGCATATTCAGGTCTCTAGCAAATTCTTCAGACGTTTAAGTTCTTTTGGAGACCTGACCCTGCATAAGAGATTAGTTATTTTTCTTCACCACCCACATCTGAAGGGGTGGCGAGGAGTTCATCATTCTGTGAGCTCCATAAGAGAAAGGTGGCATAGATGCCAATCCACTTCGTTTCACATGAGAGGGGTTAGAGTAAGCATATGAATAAGAATATAAATTCTTCGAGGACTTATGAACATAATGATTTGAATAGTAATGCACATATTCTTAACCCTTAGTCTTTCCCTGTGAAACAGAGGTGTTAGCATGATGATGTTCATATGAGGACTTTGATCCAGATGAGGTATTTGATCCATATGATGACTTGGATCCATATGAAGACTTTGGTCCGTATGAACAATTTGATCTAGGGTTCCTATTCTTCACAGGTGGTGTCATGATGACATTCACCTAAGAGTTTCAAGGCACTTTTTGGGAACCCAGATTTTCTTCATAGGGGGACCGTTCCTGTAGTTAGTGCCAACATATCTAGCAAATACTTCACCATTCTGATTTTTGAACAATTTATAATTGGAGTCAAATGACTCATCAGAAGAATATGAAGATTCACATGTAAAGCCAGATTAGGTAGATGGATCCAGTGAAGGCCCCTTTGCAGCAACCCATGAGGTTTTGGGATACTGCTCAGGTTTCTAGTAGGTCCCATCAGCATTGAGTTTCCTCTCAAAGGCAATACCCTCTTTCCTAGTGTTCCTGTTGAGGATCTGCTTTTTAAGCACATCACAAAGTGCCTGATGCCCTTTGATGCTTTTGTACATGCCTGTTACATACAATTCCTTCAGCCCTGCATGGTCAGTGATACTAGCAGCATCTTCAGATGAGGAATTAGTGATAGCAGAGACAGTTGAAGAATTTGCAGCAATAGAAGCATTTGAAATTTCAGGTGAAGAATTAGCAGATTCATGCCCAATGCATTTCAAACATGGTGGCATGAAGACAACTTGAGCGGAACTGATCTGTTGAGCAGGCAATGAATCACGTTCCTTCTGAAGATCTTCATAACTCACCCTTAGCTGCTCGAGATCTTGCTTTCTTTGAAGAAATTCATAAGAAAGCTTCTCATGATCAGATAAGAGAATGTTATGATGACGCTGAAGATTATCAAACTTAGTCTGATGTCTCTGAAGATTATAAAACTTAGTCTGAAGTCTCTCAAGATTTCCAGTCAAAGTTTTAGTACGATCCATTTCTTCACCCAACATATCATCGCTTTTCTCTAGCATATTTTGAATCTTTTCAAGAGCCTTTTGTTGTTTCACAGCAATCTTAGCAAGTTTAGAATAGCTAGTGTTGAGGTTTTCATCAGATTCATCCTCACTTGATTCAGAGGAGGGACATTTGAGTACCTTTGTACCTTTTGCCATGAAGCAATAGGTGGGAGCGTAGTCATCATCGCCGTTGTCAGCAATGTTGGGGAGGTCATTTTCATCACAGTTGAAGATATTCTTGCTGGCGAATGCAGTAGCGAGGGCTAGGCTCGCCACACTAGAGTCTGATTCCTCGGAAGCCTCTTCTTCCTCATTTTCCTCAGATTAAGCCTCAGAGTACATTTCCTTGCCAATGAATGCCCAAGCCTTCTTGGAGCTGCTCTTCTTGTGAGATGAAGACCTTGAAGGATTAGATGAAGAGGACTTTGAAGATTTCTTCTTCTTCTTTGACTCATTAGAACTGTAGTCCTTGTACCTCTTGTTCTTTGATTCCTTTTCCCACTGAGGACAATCTTGAATGTAGTGACCGGGTTTCTTGCATTTCTGGCAAAGTCTCTTCTTGTAATCATGGGATGCGGAATCTGATCTTATGTCATCACTTCTTGAGGATTTTCCAAAGCGACCACGTCTTGAGAACTTCTGGAATTTCCTCACGACCATTGCTAGCTCCTGACTCAGTTCTTCAGGATCACCAAGGTTGCTACCAGAATCCCCACCTTCAGATTCAGACCCTACCTTGGCCTTCAAAGCTCGTGATCTGCCATAGCTCGGTCCATAGAGATCTCTCTTCTCAGCAAGCTAGAACCCATGAGTGTTTAGCCTCTCGAGGATATCAGCGGGATCAAGTGACTTGTAGTCTCCACATTCTTGTATCATCAGTGCAAGGGTGTCAAATGAGGAATCAAGCGATTGAAGCAATTTCTTCACCACCTCATGGTCGGTGATGTTAGTGGCACCAAGTGCTTGAAGCTCATTTGAAATGTCAATGAGGAGATCCAAGGTTTGCTGAACATTTTCATTATCGCGTCTTTTGAAGCGGTTGAAGAGATTGCGAAGAACGTCAACTCGAGATTCACGCTGTGTTGAGACTCCTTCATTCACCTTGGACAACCTATCCTAGATAAGCTTTGTTGTCTCCAAAGCACTCACTCTGCCATACTGCCCTTTGCTCAGATGGCCACATATAATGTTCTTCGCTTGAGAGTCAAGTTGCTTGAATTTCGTCATATCAGCAGTATTGATGGTAGGAGTGACAGAGGGAACGCCATTTTCCACAACGTACCAGAGATCGTTATCAATTGCCTGAAGATGCATTCGCATCTTATTCTTCCAGTAGGGGTAGTACGTCCCTTCAAAGGTAGGACACCCAGCAGAGACCTTGATCATACCTGCGGTCGACATAACTAAAACTTCAGGCGGTTAAACCAAAACCACACAGAACAAGGGAGTACCTTGCCGTAATACCAATTGAAAGTGCGTTAAGTCGACTAGAGGGGGTGAATAGACGATTTTTATGAATTCTTCACTAAGGAATTTCAGGGTGAGGAAATTCCTAAGCGAAGAACTACATGCAGCGGAATAAGTACTGAGGTGTAATCATAACAGAGTAGTAGCATAGTCATCATGAAGAAATGAAAACAAGCGCAGAGTACATAAAGCGTAAACACAGGATAAGCAGGCTGGAGACTGACTGACTAAAGAAATTGAACTGAGGAAAAGAGAAAGTCTTCAATCAAAGTTTTCAAATAGTAGTGATCAAGAACACAACACAGTAATGAGGAAATGAAAGGATTGAGGAAATAGAACCAGTTAGCTTGGTGAAGACAATGATTTGGTAGACTAGTTCCAACTTTTGTGACAGTCGTACGTCTGGTTGGAGCGGCTAGGTATTTAAACCTGAGGACACAAAGTCCTCACTGTATTCTCCTTGAACTAAGGTCGCATAGATCTCGCCCAATCACTCGTGGTAAGTCTTCAGGTTACTTCCAAACCTTCACAGACTCGGTCACTCGGCAATCCACAATTTCCTCTTGGATGCTCCAGACCATGACACCTAATCGTCTAAAGGACGCATAGTCCTCAAAGCTAACAAGCGTCGGTTCCACTCAGGAACAATATCTTCAGTGATACTCAATCACTTTGGGTCTATAGGTGTTTGGTTTGGGGTTTTAGGTATTTCCTCACTTGATGATTTTCTCTCAAAGTCCTCATAGGATGGGATGCTCTCAATGACAAGTGTCAGTTTCTCGCGGAGCAGCTAGCCAGCTAGTGGTTGTAGAGGGTGACTATTTATAGCCTTGGGAGAAGCCACACATGATAAGGCATAAATACCCTTCAATGATATGACCGTTAAGAGGATAAGATATTTTGGGACAGCTGGCGCATAGCACAACAACGGTCAGAAATTTGAGGTTCAAATTCCTCAGGGCTATCATGTTCCTCACTTATAGGCAATCCGCACTGGTAAATTCTACCTCCTCAGTCACAACAAATTCCTCAGAGACCAGAAGAACTTTGTATCTGTCACTGAAGAAATTGACTGAACTATATGAGATTTCCAATGGCTTGACTCGAAGGGATTAGTAGGTGTAGGATTTTGAGATGAGCATCACTTGGAAACTTTTCCTTAGTTTTTCCTCGACCCCGTTTAACAGTACGGTGTTTCCTATGACTCAAGAAAGAGAAAAATAAACTACGAAAACAAAAGTCTTCACGCTTCATATTCCTCGCATGAATATCAAGTCTTCACGGTCACACCAATTTCTTCACTTTCATAGTCTTCAGAAATCCAAAGTCTTCAGTTGAAGACATTAATTTTTAGGGGTCGACTTTCTGTGTAAATATCGAACTCCTCATGGACTTATAGACCTATGTACACTCGCAAACACATTAGTCCCTTAACCTATAAGTCTTCAATACACCAAAATCACTAAGGGGCACTAGATGCACTTACAATCTCCCCCTTTTTGGTGACTGATGACAATATAGGTTAAGTTTTCAATGGAAATAAACATATGAAGTGTAAATACTAATATTGAGGAATTTCATTGCAAGATGTAGAGGAACTCCCCCTGTAGATGCGCATAGTGAGGAATTTGCTTTTGAAGCAATGCACATTTGAAGAGTAGAATCATGGAGATCTCCCCCTATATCTTGTAATTCATACACACATTTAACAAATGATATGAAGAATTTGAAATGCATGATGAAATAAGGTGACTGATGTAATCCCGCATGCGTGCATTATCATGCATGAGGAAACAACATGCATAAGAACGTGGAGGAAGTATCAGACCACCATTGGAGTGAAGATTACAACTAGACCCAACAAAGTTTTCAGAAAAACGAGAGTTGTAACTTAGCAAAAGAAACGCCCATATAGATAGACCCGTTTGAAGACTAACTCAAATTTCTACCCCTTTGTCATCAAATGACCAAAGGGACGAAAAGTGGGGACTAACGCCCCTGAAAATATCATCATGAAGTCGATGGGGGAGCGCCAACGTTGTTGGGCTTGGTTGTTGAAGTAGGGCCTGCCGCAGTGACATCCATGTCTTCATTTTCATCAGTCTCGTGCGATGAAGAATAAGAGCAGGCCACCAAGTGAGGACCTTTGACCTTCTTGAATTTCTTTGAAGGTGGATAAGACCAGTCAAAGTCTTGCTTGAAGCCCATCTATTTTAGATCTTCTTCACTGAATTCTGAGTGATGGTCATGTTCTGAAGAATTGAACCAAACTGTCTTTTTACACAATTATGGTTGCGATTAACCTTCTGGTGAAGACTGAGGAGAAGTTTACGCTCAGTCATCACCCTTTTTACCCACTTAGGAACAGTAAGGTGTTTCCTATGACTCAAGAAAGAGAAAAAGAAACTACGAAAACAAAAGTCTTCAAGCTTCATATTCCTCGCATGAATATCAAGTCTTCACGGTCACACCAATTTCTTCACTTTCAAAGTCTTCAGAAAGTCTTCAGAAATCCAAAGTCTTCAGTTAAAAACATTCATTTTTACGGGTCAACTTTCTATGTAAATATCAAACTTCTCATAGACTTATATACCTGTGTACACTAACAAACACATTTGTCCCTTAACCTATAAGTATTCAATACACCAAAATCACAAAGGGGCACTAGATGCACATACAGAGGCGAAGCCAAAGGGCAAGTGCAGAGCGCCGCGGGCCCCAACCGCCTGCAGCCTCGATTGACGTGTGGCGATTAATGGGACGTGGGCGTCTCCACTTACCCATGCTGCCTCGGCAACCATTCGACTTGACAAGACCCTGCTGCATGTACAGAAAACAATCATTACGCGCGGCCGTGGAGGCCGACGGTTGGCCTCCTTCCGGCTATAAATGTGGGGAGGGGCGTAGCCCCCTTGCTCATCTCTCTCTTCTCGTAGTCCGCTTCTTCTTCTTCTTCTTTCTTGTCTCTCCATCTTATCGTAGTTCCCATGACACCGATCAGGAGGTTCTCTACGGTGGAAAAGGGAAAGGCCCCTCAGGAGGAATCTAAACCACTTCCGCCGAAGAAATGGTTTAGCCTCCCTCGCGATGTTGGGGAGGGGCAGGAGGTGACGCGGCCCTGGTACGAGCGGCCACTGCCTGGCTTCCCGCTCCCTCTATATGCCCGTGCGCAGGGCCCCGGAGAGGGCGGCAGCGCCAAACACCGCGCGGGCCATGACCACGGTGGCTAGGCTGAGGCTGTGTGGCCGGCCGACCCGCGAACCCACGTTGAGGGCTCCTCGCGTGAGTTCTTGATATGGGCGGCAATGCCGCCGCGCACTTGGATCCGATTCCCGCAGTTCTTCGCTAAGGAGATGCCGCCGAGGGGGCCGCTATAGTTGTGGCTGCAGGACGCCGGGTGCTGCATCCTAGCCACGGGGGCGGAGGTCAAGGCTGTCCCTCCGCGTGGCAACTTCGTGACCCGAGGATGGGGCGAGGTTGCTCACGCCTGCCGCACGGACGGGGCCGTCGCCATCCACTTCGAGTACGATGGCGCCTCCACGCTGTTCTTTAAGGTCTTTGACGAGGAGGGTCGCCGCCTAGAGTGCTGCCCTGGAGGAAGCAGCTTGCATGGCGCAGCTGCGGGCACCGGGCCCGCCTCCGGTCCTACAGATAGCTCCTCTAGAAGCAGCGAAGACTCTTGGGAGACCAACGACTCTCTTGAGCCTAGAAAATCTTCGATGTCGAGCGACAATAGCTACGTGCCGCCGAACTCTCACCGTGCCTGGAGCACGGCAACGGTATCTGCTAGGCGTCGACGATGATCTGGATGGTGTTGGCGCCAGCCCCACGTGGCCGATTGTTGATGATGGCGTCGATGGCGGTGCCCGTAGCCAAGGCTTCTTGAGGTTTTTCTCATTTTGTTCACTGCGAGGAATCGAGACAAACCCCGTGGGGGTATGCATTAACTTGTAATGCTTTTGCTCCGATGTTTATCATTCTTAGTGTAAGGTTGTAGCTTTGTGTCCCGCTTCGGCATTGTTCCCCCTTTTCGCTCTCGCGGTAGCTTAGCTCTCTACGCCGGCAAGTCCCAGTCCTCAGGTAGGCTTCGGTCATCGTTGGTATGCCAGGTCGCGATATCGTGGTCAAGGCCAGGAGGTGAGCGGCCTGAGGTCCAGTAAGTACTCCTGAGGCGCGATGCTCAAGAGGTCCCCTTTGGCGTGCAGGTAGCTCCCTGAAGGTCGAAAAGGGAAGCGGCATTGCCGGAGCAAGATTACGAGAGTCGAAAATTCCAGGCTGTGGATTCACGCTGGTTCATATAAGTAACTTATCTTCAGGAGACTGAGGTGATTCCTTTGTGCGGCGCTCGATTTTCGCTTTAGCGGTAGTGCTACCACGCAGGGCTCACGCCGGCCTCCGTTTTCCTCGCTCATCTAAATGCTTTGCGTCCTTGGGTCCCGACCCTCGAGCGAGGCTCAGCCTTCGCTGGTATGCCAAGTCATGATGCCATGGTCAAGGCCAGGGGTGAGGGCTAGAGAGTCAGTAGGAGCTCCTGAGAGGGCGATGCTCAGGAGCCCCCCTTTAACACGCAAGCGAATCGCGTAAAAAGGCGCCACCGGCGGGACTTCCTATAGTTAAGCTCTAGAGATTCCTGCTGGTTATTCCGAGAGGAGAATATAACTCATAATCGTGTTTCCTATCCTGCCATTGATCTTTCCGCAAGAAGATGAAGGCACTGAGGATTTGGGGAGGTGACGTGCGTGGGGCGGGCCGCAGGCCAGAGCTCGATCTGTCAGATTTGTCAGCATTGCAGGGATGGACCAGAGCACAACCGTTGTGCCACCATGTGTAGCCTCCGTTGCAGGATGAGCAGGAGGCCGTTCAACAATGCGGGATGCCGTGAAGGGCAACATGCAAGCAGGTGACAACATAAAACATCTCATGGAAGGAGATAACACTAGTTCTAAATAGATGCAAAGAACGATACATGCCGCAGGGATGGACCCACGTGGCCTGGGGATGATGCAGCCCAAGGGGCACTCCCAGCTGAACAATTAGAAGATGCAAGAACGATACACGTCGCAGGGGCAAGCCCATGCGATCTACGGATAACGCAACCCGACGGGCGCCCCCAACTGAATAAACCAGAAAATGTCACCTGGCACCATTCCTGAAGAGATGTTGGAGTAAATGAAGATGTGTGCTGAAGAAGTCGCTCCTCATGAGCCGCCTTGGTCCTGAACCTTAGGAGGCTCTAGGTGCTCAGGGCACAACTGGTACAAGCTATCCCGACAAAAGTAGTCTTCGCGTGTAAAAGGCTCTAGGGGTGACGCTGTGGTGGGCTCCGCGATGATCTTCGTCCTGCCGTCCTGGCGGATTTGGTCTTGTTGCACCGATATGGAAACCTTTGCTTGATTCCTCGAGACCCCGTGCCTGCGCTTGCCTCCTTAGCACCAAAGAGCAAGCTAGTACACTGCACCCACTGGCACCCACCTAGCTTGGTCTTCACGGCTCACATCATATGAACCTTGCGAGGTGCGTCTTGCATAGATATCTCCGCTCCTCGGGAGCCAGCCTGGTGAGGCTGCCCCCAGGGAGGTCTTGGTGTCGTCTGCCACGCGAGGCTTGGCCCTTCGCGAGGGTCTTGTGTTGTTGACGTTGAAGCTGGGCCATACCGGGTTGTCGATGGAGCCACGCCGTGGGCCACTGGCAGGCAAGTCTAGGTACTCCCGTTCCCAGGACGCTGACAGAGGAAACACCTTCTACCTGCTTGTAAAGGAAGGATCGCTCAGCCTCAATAGCGGCCCGAGCATCCCCCGCGGCTTTCTTGTGCTGCTCCGTCGCAACAAGCTTCTCCTTGAGGCCGTCAGCCTCGCCCTTCAGCTCGTCACGCCGCGTGCAGAAGTGAGCCTCCTGGAGCTCTGGCTTCCGACAGTATTACTCGGCTAGAGTCCTGCGGATCCCCGCCACCTTCTCATCGGTCTCCCTCTAGATCTTAACCTCCCGGGAGGCGTGGGTTTCCTCAACAGCGACCACTTGGTGCTCCATCACATCCAGCCACTCGCGCTCCAAGCTTTGCTCCATCGCCTCCAGCACCAGCGCGTCCTCGAGCGTGCGGGGCCTGGCCTCACTCATGGGTGGCCCATTCACTAAGGTAGCAAGCGCGGCTGTGCGCGCCTGGACTTGTCGCTCGAGGATTGTGCTCCAACTATGGATCTACTTCTCATGCCCATCGGTCGCCTTGCACTAATGATCTGCAGCTCAGGCCTCCTCCAAGGCACGGTCCAGAGCCACCCTCGCCATGGCCAAAGACCCCTCCGCCTCCGCACGAGCATGCTCATGCTGCAGGCAGCCAAAGTTGATGGTGACTTCTAGCTGGCGCCATTCACATGCCGGGAGTAGGTGCTCCGCCTCGAGGCGTGCATCGACGTCACCAAGCTCCACCCTGAGGCGGCCTAGCATGCTCACTGCCTCTTGAAGAAGGCCGCGCCAGACGGTGCTGCGCCCGCATGAGAGCTCCAAGTACCGGCATGGGCTTTCCTCCGTGCCTTGATCAGCTAGGGAAGCATGTGAGGACTCGCTCACCTCTGGCAAGGGCCTAGGCACTAGAACTCCTTTGCCCACTCCTCTGGCCCGAGATGGGGTCCAGTGCGGATTCACCCTGCTGCTTGGGGATGGCACGTCTCGCAGGTCGCCCACTATCAGCAAGGATCAGTGGGGGCCCTTAGAACGCCCCCCACACTCTGGAGGCGCCCCAAAAAAGACACTAGGAATTAGTCCCAAGACCCCTCAATTACGGCCTTGGTTCCGGTGCGGCCGCCCCCTTGTGCACAACTGCGCGGCTCACGAGGCCTGAGGTCACGGCGGGACCAGTGCCTACCGGTGACGGCGCTCAGAACACACTTGTTCCCTCGTCAGAAGGGATCCTGGGAATAAGAATCACGCAGTGGTATGATATGCGAGAATCAAGAGGAAGGCAAGACACTTACACATCCACAACGACCCACTTCCACTTGTTCAGGGTCCTTGGGGCAGGACTGCGGCGGCTCCCGAGCTCCTTCCTATTTCGGGCTACCCTAGGGTCTGGAGGGGACGTGCTGGGGCCTGGCGTGTAGCCCTCCACGACAAGGACGTGGGCTACATCCACAGGCGGGGAGCCTCCCACGCCACCCGCGGGGATGAAGGCGGATACCTGGGGAGCGCATGGTGGGGTGCGCTCCCCCACGGCTACCCGAGAGCGCTCACCTGAGGGCCCTCGTGCCTCGGGGTCACCGACAGGGGGTTGTCACGAGGCCCCGCATGGCCCTTGGGCGCTCCCCCGCGGCAACCCGGGGAGTGCGCACCTCAGGGCCCTCATGCCTCGGGGTCACCAAGAGGGGGTTGTCACGAGGCCCCACATGGCCCTCGGGCGCTCCCCCGCGGATACCCATGGAGCGCGCTCCTCAAGGCCCTCATTCCTCGGCGTCACCAAGAGGGAGTTGTCACGGGATGCAGGAAGAGATGAGCAACGGGGGCTTCGCCCCTCTTCTCATTTATAGCCAGAGGGAGGCCAACCAGCAGCCTCCATGATCTAAGGTAATGATGGCTTTCTTCTGCATGCAGCAGGGTCTTGTCAGGTCAGGCAGTTGCCAAGGCAGCGTGGGGAAGCGGAGACGCCCACTTCATGTCAGTCGCCACACGTCAATCAAGGACGTTGGTGGTTGGGGCCGCGGTGCTCCGCACTTGCCCTTGGGGCCGGGGGCTACTATCGGCATCCTGGAAATGGGGGTACCTAGACTTGCCTGCCTGCAGCACAGGGCCTGTGTGACGCCCCAAGACCGACGCTCCAGAAGACTTCCATATATTTTCGTGTCTGCCTGTGTCTTATTTGTATATTACATTTCATCATAGCATCATGTGCATTGCATCTACATGTTTTCATAAAGCTTGCATCGGCTCGTATTTGCCGCGTCTCCCCTTGATTTTGTTCACCGTTCTGAGACCAACCTTGTTCTTAGTTTTCCCTCTTGTCTAAACCGAAGTCTCTCTGCATAGTGCATAGACCCACTGGTACGCATCGGTCCTAAACAAACGGTTTTTAACCACTTCCTGCGATGGCATTTGGAACCGTCGCCATGTGAGTGTGGGCAATAGGGGGGGTTCCTTCCCGCACGACCCAAAAACCATCGGGGATATGCCTGTCGGAGTAATGGGCCACGGGTAGCCTAACCCGAGCCCCCGAGCCTTTCAAGACAACGGGGCCGGCTGCGCCCCTCAAAGACGTCAAGATAAAGACTGCGCCTTCTGGCGGCGGGTTGGCCAAGCGGCCGACTGGTCGAGGGCGGCCGAGTTCCGGAGGGTAGCATCCCAACGGGCCGACTCCTAGATAGCGGCCTCCAGAGAGGCCGGCTCCAAGCAGTCGGCCCGTGGCGCACTCAAAGTCTACGCCCTCTTCAAAGAGACAAGACGGGTATGGCTACAGTGCAAGCCTTCCCCCCGAATCCAGGGACCGGCGTGGCCATAGTGCCCCATACAGGCGGAGATCTCTGCACGACGCGACACTGTTGCCTCTTCCCCCACACGTCACACCTGACAGGCGGAGTCCTGTTCCCACGAAGGCATGTCAGGTACGGCTTGCAGACGGCGGGCCCTTCCTGGCAGCCAGAGCCCTAAAGTCGGAGGAGGCTGGGGCAGCCGGACCTTGGAGGAGCCGGCTACCAGCAGGCGGCCAATCCCTCCCTTGGGCCCCATGCGCCATCAACCAGATGAGACACAGAGTGGCAACAGTGATCGCCCACTAGGCGGCGGGACTATGGCCACGCCTCCCCGACCAAGCCTGCGTCATTAGCGTTACTGCTACAGTGATCAACAGCCGGCAAGACCCGCAAGCGGCGGGAGCGGCTTGTCGGCTCCGTACAAGAACAGGCGGTGGGCCCTAACTGTCGGCCAAGAGGCCGGCGACCAGAGGGAATGACAACCGGGCCCTACGCCTGGCCAGATTACCATTGTACCCCTGGGGGCAGGCCTATATAAACCCCCTAGGGCACCCATGCAAAGGCGTTCGGCCCCTGTTAGGACTAGACTCATATCTAAAGGAGAGAGCGTGCCTGCCTTCTTCCACCTCTAGCAAACAGCTCGAGGAGCACCGTTGTACCACTTACGCATTAGTGATCATGTGGAGACCCCGCAGAGCAGGACTAGGGGTGTTATCTCCTAGGAGAGCCCTGAACCTGGGTAAAGTACGCCGGCGTACGTGTCTACGCCTCATCCCGCTTCCAGGCACCGGCGACATTCTACTCGCTCCCACCATGATAAGCCATCCTTTGGCATATGTCGCACCCAACCCCCGACATTTGGCGCCCACCGTGGGGCGAGCTGCACCGTCTCCCAGAGACCTGTTCTGGACGGGAACCCTATCCCTTCCTGGCGAGCACAGCCAGCCCGACACGCCAGACGGGTTCTGCGCTGAGGCGCTGCACAGTGCAGAGATCGCCTGCACAGCGAGCTGCCTCGCCGATCTTGTTGGCGAGATTCGCCTCTCCGACGAGCCTCGTCCGATATGGGCACCAATGGCCCCGAAGGCCGCCTCGTGGGCCTCCTCGATCAGCTCCACATCACCAGCGAGCCTGCTGCTGACTTGGAGTCGGTTGGCTCCACCCACCCGATATTGGTCGACTCTGACACGGCTTCGCTCGACACGTTCCCCTCCAATGTGGTGGTCTACGATGAGTCACTTCCTTGACTGGACAGCGGTGGCAGCACCGTCACGGAGGTACTTGTGATCGGCCATGACGAGCACTCTGGCGGGGGCGGTCAGGACCCGTTGCAGACGACAATGCAAGACTTGGCTGCGCTAATCCCGGAGGACGCCGATGCCGAGACGCTCCAAGCGTGTCGCGTCCAGCTCGTCGAGAGCGCTAGCCGGCTGGCCAGCATGAGACTCCTTTTGGAGGCCTACCAACGGGAGATGGACCGTGCTGTAGGAGGCACTCCGGCTCCTAGTGGGCCTAGCCGCGTTGGCTTGTTCAGGGAGCATGGTGCGACCATCGACAGCATGTTCGGGACAGACCGTCCCGTATATGCCACGCCTGCAGAGAACATACGAGCTGCCCAGGCGTCAGCAGACGAGCTAGACAAGCTCGAGGGCGATGAGCCTCATCACATGACGGAGCGAGTTCAGCAGCTCGTTGACACGGCTGCTGAGCAGCAAGATGCCGGCTGCCGCACTGAAATGCCCAACCGGCGAAATGACGACCCACCACCTCGCCGAGACCAAGGCGTGATGTCCCGGACGCCGACTGCAGCCGGACTCACATCACCATCGAGCGCGACCAAGATGGCTGCCGAGAGCAGTGTAATGGCGAGACGACTGCCCCCCACCTCCTCCTCGCAGGGAGAGGCGCATCTCGCCACCGCCTGTTGACTACCCATCACTCGGCGACCGCCTTGGCCACCAAGAAGGAATCGGAGAAAACGATGCCCGCCACCGGATCGATCGACTTAATCGGTCCCTGGCGCTAGAAGAGGAAGACGAGCTGGGTCCGCCTTGTTTTGGCCCCCACATCCTAGATGAGCCCTTTCCCAAAGGGTTCACTCTCCCAAGAGATACCCCCAAGTACATCGGCTTCGTGAAGCCGGAGGACTGGCTGGTCGACTACTCCACACCCGTCAGCATCGCCAATGGCAACAAGCGCGTTGTTGTGAAGTACGTCCCCCTCATGCTCCAGGGCATGACACAGACATGGCTAAACAGCCTGAAGCCCCGCAGCGTCAACAGCTGGGTTGACTTTACTGAATCGTTCATCCGCAACTTCACCAGCACATACAAACGGCCACCCAAGCCTCGCCAGCTCTCCCTGTGCATCCAAGGCCCCAATGAGTCGACTCGCGACTATCTGACACGCTGGGCCGAGCTGCGCAACTCTTGCGAGGGCGTGCACGAGGTGCAGGCCATCGAGTACTTCACTGCCGGGTGCCGAGAGGGCACACTCCTCAAGCACCGGCTCCTCTGCGATGAGCCAGTGACCCTTGACGAGTTCTCCATGAAGACGGAAATTCAATTCAATGCATCGGGTAAGGTGGCTCCCCAAGCCCCTCGGACCCCGACTGGCGATGCCAGTCGGCGGCAGCAACCGGTTTCCACAAGCCGGCAGGTGGCAGCAGTTGAAGATCAACAACCAGAAGGGGAGCCTCATCCCAAGCTTCAAAAGGGCGGCAAGCCTAATTGGCTGCCCGCCTTCTCGTACGAGCAGACTCTTGATGCCCCCTGCAAGTTCCACAGCGGTGCGAAGCCATCCAATCACACCACTCGAAAGTGCCATTGGCTCACCAGGATTGCCAAGGGTGACGGACTCCAGCCCGCTCCCCCTGTCGGCCCGCCGCCTCATCCCCCGCAGCAGTCGGCGGTTCGGCCAGTCGGCGCCGTGCAGGATGATTATCCAGAGGAGCAGGGGGCCTACATCGTGTTCACCAGCATGGCCGATGATAGGCGCAACAGGCGTCAGCAGTGGTTGGAAGTGAATGTAGTAGCATCAGAGACCCCGGAATTCATGCATTGGTCTGAGAAGCCCATCAGCTATAGCAGAGCCGACCACCCGGAGGTGATGCCCAGTCCTGGCTCCTATGCTCTGGTATTGGAAGCCATGTTTGCCACAGAGAGGCGGGCTGCCCGTTTTTCCCGTGTCCTGATAGACGGCGGGAGCAGCATCAACATTCTGTACAAGGATACCATGGAGAAATTGGGAATCAAGCAGAGACACCTTCAGCCAAGTCGGATTGTTTGCCATGGCATAGTTCCTGGCCTTTTCTGCTCACTAATCGGCAAGACTCAGATAGATATCCTCTTCGGGGCCAAAACTCATTTCCGCCGAGAGCCAGTCTGGTTTGAGGTGGTGGACCTTGAGAGCCCTTATCACGCACTGCTTGGCCGGCCTGCCTTGGCCAAGTTCATGGCTGTTCCCCACTATGCTTACCTAAAAATGAAGATGCCAAGCTCTAAGGGAATCCTGACCATAGCAGGAGACTACAAGAAGTCGTCCTCCTGCGCAGCGGAGAGCAGCCGGTTAGCCGAGTCTCTCGTGATCATAGCAGAGAATCGACTTCTTGACCGGGTTGTGGCAATGGCAGTCAAGTAATCGGAAATGTCACCCGACCCCAAGGAGTCGGAAGCCGAGGGCTCGTTCAAGCCGGCCAAAGAGACAAAGAAGATACCTTTGGACCCGGAGCACCCGGAGAGGTATGCTATCATTGGTGCAAACCTTGATAGTAAATAGGAAGGCGAGCTCGACGGTTTCCTCCGTGAGAATTGGGACATTTTCGCATGGTCCCCCAAAGACATGCTAGGTGTACCGGCGGATTTCGCCGAGCACAAGTTACACGTCTGATCTGATGCCAAGCCCGTCTGGCAGCCCTTGCGCCACCTATCAGAAGAGAAAAGAAGAGTTGTTGGGGAAGAGATAGCCCGGCTCCTGGAAGCCAGCTTCATCATGGAGGTGTTCTTTCCAGAATGGTTAGGCAATCCAGTCCTAGTACTGAAGAAGAACAAGCAGTGGCGCATCTGCATTGATTATACCAGCCTCAACAAAGCATGCCCCAAAGATCCATTTGCTATGTGCAGAATCGACCAAGTGATCGACTCCACAGCCGGATGCGAGTTGTTGAGTTTTTTGGATGCATACTCCAGGTACCACCAGATCAAGCTGGACCCGGCCGACAGGATGAAGACCGCCTTCATCACGCCATTTGGAACCTTCTGCTACCTGACCATGACGTTCGGCTTGAGAAATGTCAGCGCCACCTTTCAGCGTTGCATGCAGAAGTGTCTCCTCAAACAACTCGGCAGAAACGCTCATGTCTATGTAGATGATGTGGTGGTGAAGACAGAGAAGCGTGGACTTACGCCGATTTCAGATCAAGCTCAACCCGGAGAAGTGTTTCTTTGGCGTACCAGCCGGCCAGCTTCTTGGCTTTCTGGTCTCAGAGCGCAGCATAGAGTGCAATCCTGTGAAGATCAAGGACATCGAGAGGATGGAGGTGCCCACCCGACTGCTCGATGTGCAAAAATTCACCGGCTGCTTGGCATCTATCAGCCGTTTCATTAGTCGGCTGGGTGAGAAGGCCCTTCCCCTATATCAGCTCATGAGGAAAACCACCTTTTTCGAGTGGAACGACAAGGCGGATGAAGCTTTTCTCCAGCTCAAGAAAATGTTGACCACCCCGCCTGTCTTGGCGGCCCCTACTCCTAAGGAGCCCATGCTCCTCTACATTGCCGCTTCCAGCCAGGTGGTTAGCACCGTCATAGTGGTGGAACGGAAAGAAGAAGGCAAAGCTCTACCAATCTAGAGGCTGGTGTATTACCTAAGCGAAGTACTGTCCGCCTCCAAGAAGAACTACCCCCACCATCAGAAGATGTGTTATGGCGTGCACTTTGCTGCCAAGAGACTGAAGCCATACTTCCAAGAGCACCCAATCACTGTGGTCTGCACAGCTCCACTCGCTGGGATTATTGGATGTGTTATGGTGCGAGTTCCTTCATGTGCCAAGAAATGACAGTGAGCAAGCCGACGCCTTGGCACGAATCGGCTCCACCTGGCAAGCAATACCAACCGGCGTTGCCTTGCAACGACTCCTCAAGCCATCCGTCAAGCCATCACCAGAGTCAGATTCTATATTTGTGCCGGCTCCTCCTGAAGAAGTCGGATCCGACTTGAGAGCCCCGCCAACCGACGCGGGAACTTCGGCGGACAACCCGGGGACTGCAGCAGTCGGCCCGGGGACTTCATCAACTCAGCAAGCGGCGGCCGACTCCAACCCACCGCCTCCCAGCCCAGCCGCCCTCGCACAAGTGGCAGTCCTGGCAGTCGAAGAAATTGCAGCATCTTCGTGGGCCCAGCCCATCCTCAATTTTTTGGTGAAAAAAGAGCTGCCAACCGACGAGATCTTGGCCCGGCAAGTGCAACGCCGGGCGGCAGCATACAACATAGTCAACAGAGAGCTTGTGAGGCGCTGTGTCACTGGTTCTTACCAGCGCTGCATTGAGCCAGAGCAAGGCAAGGAAATCCTCAAAGATATCCATCAGGGCGAGTGTGGTCACCACGCGGCCTCAAGGGCTCTGGTGGCCAAGGCTTTCCACCATGGTTTTTTCTAGCCGACTGCCCTAGAAGACGCCAAGGACTAGGTCCAGAAATGCAAAGGGTGCCAGAAGTTTCGTTCAAAGGCTCACCAGCCGGCTTCTGCACTCAAGACAATTCCCATCGCTTGGCCCTTTGCCGTCTAGGGCCTTGATATGGTGGGACCATTCAAAACAGCAAGAGGTGGCTTGACTCATCTGCTTGTCGCGGTGGACAAGTTCACAAAGTGGATAGAAGCAAAACCAATCAAGAAGTTGAATGGTGCGACATCACCATCCGGTATGGCATACCACACAGCATCATCACCGACAATGGCACAAACTTCGCCAAAGGTGCCTTGGCCCATTTCTGCGCGACGCAGGGCATCCGACTGGACCTAGCGTCTGTTGCCCATCCGCAGTCAAACGGCCAGGTGGAGTGAGCAAACGACCTCATTTTATCTAGCATCAAGCCCCGACTGGTCGAGCCTCTAGAGCGGTCAGCCATCTATTGGCTCGACGAGCTTCCGGCCGTCCTCTGGAGCCTGCGCACAACTCTGAACAAGGGAACCGGCTTTACGCCTTTCTTTCTCGTCTACGGTGCCGAAGCCGTCATTCCGACGGGCATAGAATTCGACTCCCCTCGAGTCACCATGTACACCGAAGAGGAAGCAGAAGAAGCACGACAAGGCAGCGTCGATCTGCTGGAAGAGGGCCGGCTATTGGCACTCAGCAGGTCCACCATCTACCAGCAGAGCCGGCGCCGATACTGCAACCAAAGGTCAAGCCAAGATCCTTCCAAGAAAGAGACCTTCTGCTCCGGCTGATCCAGCAAACAGCCGGCCAGCACAAGCTCTCGGCACCTTGGGAAGGCCCTTCTATCGGCGTTCTGGGAACGGGGGTCCCTAGACTTGCCTGCCTGCGACCCATGGAGTGCCGGAGCCAGCAGGCCGTACGGCCCATCTTCACCAACAAGGCACCCAAGATCCTCGCAAGGGGCCAAGCCTCGCGAGGCGGACGACGTCAAGAACTCCTCAGGAGTGATCTGGTTAGGCAGGCTCGCGAGGAGCGGAGATATCAAGGCAAGGCGAACCTCACGAGGCTCTAATGATGTGAGCCATGATGATCGACGCAAGGCGGGCGCCAGCGCGCGCAGCGTCCTTGTTTCCTCTTTGGTGCAAGGGAGGCAAGAGCAGCCGCAGAGTACCGAGGCCTCAGGCAAAGGTTGCCATTTCGGTGCAACAAGACCAAGACCATGGACTACAAGACGGAGGTCATCGTGGAGCCCAAGATGGCATCACCACCAGAGCTTTGTGCAGGCGAAGACTACCTTCTGTAAGGATAGCTTGTACTAGCTGTCTCCCTTCAAATTAGCCCGCCATTGTTGGCTCCCTTCCCACTCGATATTTGGGAAGAGGACCAGGGCCACTATAAATAGGACTAGCCACCATAGAGAGGCCAGAGGCCGGAGAAACACACAAGTTCATACGCACAAGAACACCTCAACCTCAGGAGGCAGTTCTTCTCTTGTACTGTTCATCATTAGCCCAAGAGGCAATCCACCACCACACTGGAGTAGGGTATTACAGCACAACCGCGCCCCGAAACAGTATAAACCATGTGTCTTTCTATGCTGCGAGTTCATCAAGTTTGTCCGCAAGATCTTAGCGAGCTAGAGCGCAGATTGGTAGAAGGGAAAGACTTCGCGTGCAACCCAGTATTCAAACCTTAAGGGTAGCCCGAACCCCACGTCTGACATTTCGCGCCACGTACGGGGTGCGCCATAGCTTCTTTTCCGTCAGTCCGTCGCTCCGTCGCCTCCATGTAGGACGCTCGCCGTGCCCGAGCTGAGCGTCGGGCCGCCCTCGCCGCCCGCGTCGCTCAGACGGCTCCCGTCGGTGGGCCACCTCGTCGTTCTCTGTCCCCCGCCGCCAACGCTGCCACCGGCCCAATGGGGAACGAGCAGCAGGCGTCCTCGCTGCATCCTTCAGTGCGACAGGACGGCCGCACCGCTACTCCATCACTCACCCCTGCCAGTTCTTCGTCCCACGTGCACCGCGCTCCCATGGATGCGTGGGCCACGATCATCGAGGCGAACGAACTCCTGCGTTACCGCCCCATCGACGACCTCTATGAGGAGTGGCTCGACCGTGTCGCCGAGCTCGTCCGCGCCTTAGGGGGCTCTCCGACGCCGTCCCACTCTCTGCCTCCCCCTCAACCAGCCACGGGTGACAGGGCTCATGGCGTGCCTCCATTGCCTCGTCCCCAAGACGGTGCCTTGGCACCAAGGCGCACACCTCTGCGGCGTGATCCACCACACCCAGCGCCCACGCATGAAGAAAGGAGCTGCCAAGAAATCCCGCGGCCGCGAGAAGCTGCACTGGCGCTCCCTGCGCCATCTTGTCAAGACCGTGTGCCGCCTACAGTGGCGCATCGCGGACCTCGCCATGACCAAGCTCCACCTCAGAAGCGAGCCCCGGCAACCACAGCTGGCTATTGTCCCTTCACCCCCGAGGTGCGTAGCGTTGCCTGGCCAGACATGTTCAATCCAGGTCTACGTCCTTGATACGACGGCACCGCCGACCATGCAGAGTTCCTGTAGCTCTATGAGCTGAGCATCGAAGCGGCTAACGGCGATGAAAAAGTCATGGCGAACTAGTTTTGCCATGGCTCTCAAGGATGGGGCCCGCTCCTGGCTCCTGAACCCATAGCACGACTCGATCTCCTCCTGGGACGAGATGTGCGACCGCTTCGTCGCCAACTTCCAGGGCACTCACGACCGCCCACCGGCCGCGTGCGATCTATGCCGCATCAAGCAACAGCCAGGAGAGACCCTCCAGAAGTACATCCAGCACTTCAACATCACCCGCCTCAAGATCCCCAAGGTCACAGATGAAGCCATCATCTCCACCTTCTCAGACGGTGTCCGTGACATCAAGATGAAGGAAGAGCTGGCTATCCACGAGGAGCTATGCACATCTCAAGAGCTGTTCAACCTGGCGACCAAGTGCGCAAGAGCTGAGGAGGGGCGCCTCTCTCTCCTTGAGCTGCCAGCTACAGGAGTGGAGGAGAAGAAGGCCAAGGCCAAGGACGTGAAGTGCAAAGAGGCATTAGTGCTCGCAGCGGAGCCCCACACCAAGCGAGGCAGAGATCAGCCCGAGTCATCCAAGAACGGCCGCCCGTTCTGCTCCTTCCACAACCTGAACACCCACAACACCAGCGACTGTCAAGATCTCAGAGCCATTCAGGAAGGACGCTTCGGTCGACGCCCCGAGCGCAACGAGCGGGGCTACGACCGCAGAGGAGGACGCGGAGCCAGACGCTAGGATGATTGTGGCCTGCGCGAGGAATGGCGCGACCGACCTCGTGAGGACCGTTGGTAGGACCAACCTCGCGAGGGCACCTGGAGGGACCCGCCTTGTGAGGATCGCCTACAGGGAAACGCCAGTCTTCCCCCGTTGCCGCCTCCAAGAAGGAACGACGACCACCACCAAGACGAGGGGGCTGGGGGCTTCCAGGAGCCGCGTGCGATCACTTGCATCTTAGGCGGTGCTCAGGCCCCAGCCTCTCAGGGCATCTTCTAACAGTTCGCTCGCGAGGTGAACGCGATGCTCCCCAAGCTTGAGGCCACGCACCCGCTCAGGTGGTCCCAATGCGCCATCAACTTCAACTCGGCAGACCAGCTCAAGTGTGCAGCCACCGCTGGCACCCTGCCTATGCTATGCTACCTAATCATCAGCAATGTGCAAGTCACCAAGACTCTCATCGACGGCGGCGCAGGGCTCAATGTCCTGTCCGTCGACACGTTCGACAACCTCCAGGTGCCTTATGAGCAGCTCCAGCCAACCAAGCCTTTCTCAGGAGTGACTGACGGCTCCACCACATCGATAGGGCAGGTCCGCCTGCCTGTCACCTTCGGGGAGCGCAAGAACTACCGCAACGAGCTCATCGACTTCGACCTCGTGCACATACGCCTGCCGTACAATGCCATCCTCGGGTATCCAGCCCTGGCCAAGTTCATGGCAGTCACTCAACATGGCTACAACGTCCTCAAGATGCCAGGAAGCGGGGGAATCATCACGGTCCCATGTGAAGAAAGGGATGCGGTGTGCTCCCTTGGGCGCGCCTTCCAAGCTACAGCAATCGACAACCTTGGCAACAGAAGTGAAGGCCCTCCGGAGACCATCCCCAACAAGAAGCTGATGCGCCGCGCACGACCCCAAGAAGATGGCGTCGCATCAGGAGCCTCGTCAGGATCAGCGCGCACTCCAGGGGCGCCTCCCTCCACCGCATAGGAAAGCGTGTCCGGCGCCCTCCTCCGCCTGTGGCAGAGGTTGGTACGACGAGCTTCAGTCCGAGCTGTGGTCCATCCACACCACCGCGACCAAACCGACTAGAGAGACCCCGTTCTTCCTAGTCTACGGAGCGGAAGCGGTCCTCCCTCACGAGGTCAGACGTCACACCGCGCGGGTCCTGGCGTTCGGCGAGGCGCAGCAGGACGCCATGCGGGGGATGGACCTCGTGCTGGGGGAGGAACGTCGCCGAGAAGCCGTGCTGCGAGCGGCGAGGTACCAGCAAGCGCTGCGGCGATATCACTGCCGCAACATCCGTCACAGGACTCTCGAGGTAGGAGACCTCGTGCTCAGGCGGGTTCTCTCCAGGGAGGGACTGCACAAGCTCTCTCCCATGTGGGAGGGCCCGTTCAAGGTTGTTCATGTTTCCAGGCCCAGCTCCGCGTGCTAGGAGACTCAAGAGGGAGTGCCAGTCCAGAATGCATGGAACATCCAGCACCTCCAGAGGTTCTACCCTTGAAAAGGCCCGGAGCCTGTGAAGCAAGGCGAGTGCCTATGAAGCTATCGCGTTTTGGAAAAGGCCCGGAGCCTGTGAAGCAAGGCGAGTGCCTGTGAAGCTATCGCGTTTTGGAAAAGGCCCGGAGCCTGTGAAGCAAGGCGAGTGCCTGTGAAGCTATCGTGTTTTGGAAAAGGCCCGGAGCCTGTGAAGCAAGGCGAGTGCCTGTGAAGCTAT
>NC_041390.1:266615633-266747133 GCF_002162155.2 Triticum dicoccoides | reverse complement strand
CGTTTTGGAAAAGGCCCGAAGCCTGTGAAGCAAGGCGAGTGCCTGTGAAGATACCGCGTTTTGGAAAAGGCCCGGAGCCTATGAAGCAAGGCGAGTGCCTGTGAAGCTATCGTGTTTTGGAAAAGGTCCGGAGCCTGTGAAGCAAGGTGAGTGCCTGTGAATCTATCGCGTTTTGGAAAAGGCCTGGAGCCTGTGAAGAAGGCGAACGCCTGTGAAGATCATCCTCTTTGGAAAAGGCCCGGAGCCTGTGAAGAAGGCGAATGCCTGTGAAGCCCGTCTCCCCTAAGAAGAAAGGCCCGGAGCCTGTGAAGAAGGCCAACGCCTGTGAAGCTCGCCGCCCGTGACACTCTCACGTAATAATGAGTGGGGCTGTACATGCCCCGGAGTGTCAGGAGCGCCGGCCTCAGGCCCTGGGGCTCCCTCCCACGCCCAGAGGCAGCACTTAGCTCCACGCTGGTGAGAAGACGTCGAAGACTAGATTAGGTGCCGGACGCGGCTTTTTCATTTGCTTTCCGCAGTTGGCTTGTTTGTTCGCATTTGAAGTTTTATTGAAGCTGTTGCCATCTTTGGCTTGCGATTCTTCAGCTTTCCACTCTCCTGCCTCGAATTTCTTTTGCACAAGGCCTCACGAGGGGGGGGGCAGTTGAGCGCTCTCGCGAGCGTTCCTATCCTAGTCATTCAAAGAGTTCGCGACTTGGGCCCCTTACAGGAGCACCCCTCCAGTCCGTGCCCCATGGGCACCGCGACACAAACAAAGGGCCTGGGTCGGTCGCCCCCCTTACGGCCGGGTCGGGAACTATCCATGCTCGGGCACATAGCCGGAAGGAACGGTAACGAAAGCAAAACGATGATCAACAAGCAATAACCCAAACACGCCGCTGCGGGGCTCCACACTATTGTCTTTGTTACGCAGGAAAAAGGGAAAAGGAAGAACAAATTCGGAGCGGCTCGCCTCACACCGGCCCGCGGGGAAGGCCCGAGCTGCCTCCGGAGCTCCGGCGGACTCCCTCTTGCGCTTCACCAGGGCGCGGCGGCGTGCGGACACGTTGCCGCCCCCCAAGCAGACACGGTGGCGTGGAGACTGATCGCGGCCACGGCTAGAGGAGTCGCCGCCTGAAGAAGAACCGGAGAAGCTTGAGGAACCCCGAACGCCGCCAGCCGCGTGAGCGCCACTCCCTCCATCGTCACCGGAGCTGGGTTCCCAGCCGCGGTCGTCACCCTCGGGGCAACACCCCGCGTGGCGACCATCTTCCCCAAACACCCTAACGTAGAGGGTGGCGTCGCCGTCAAACTTGAAGTGAAGGGTGCACCGACGGCTTAGGCCACGCGCACGGGCAAACGTCTGCCAACCTCGGGCCAGGGACAGGCTCCCGGCCGCGGAGACCTCCAGGCAGACCCATGAGGCCCGGCTGCAGCAGCCGTCGGCCTGGAGCCAGAGGCCGCCCGGGGCGCCGGTCGGGAGCTCGCCGAGGAGGAAGCGAGGAAGCGGGAGCCAGGTGTTAGTCAGCTCCGCCGACCACACGATGAACTCCGGCAGCGCTTCAGCAGCGCGAATGCGCGGCCTGGGGTGACGCGCAGCCGGAGCGCGCCCCCCGGCTGCAGC
Source organism: Triticum dicoccoides (assembly GCF_002162155.2). Taxonomy (NCBI): domain Eukaryota; kingdom Viridiplantae; phylum Streptophyta; class Magnoliopsida; order Poales; family Poaceae; genus Triticum; species Triticum dicoccoides. The sequence goes on along the minus strand of NC_041390.1, from coordinate 266,745,530 downwards.
AATCCGCCCATCGCCGAGCTGAAGATCGCCTCCACGGCCGCGGGGAGCCACCATGGTGGCCACAGGATGCTTGCGAGGGCGCCCTCGGCCGCGCTTGGGTGGGGGAGAGGCGGGCTCAACCCGGCAAGCCTTCCCCTTCTCGGCGGCCGAGAACCTCCTCGACAGGGCCATGAAGAAAAAGGAGAAGCAAGGGGGGATGAACTGGAGGGGCGCGCGCCGGCCCGTACTTATGGCTGGCGATGGCCAACCAACGGCCCCCACGATCGCAGGTAATTATGACCCGCTTTGCATGCAGGGACTTGTCCAATCCGTGCGGTTGCCGAGGCACCATGGGGAAGTGGAGACGCCCACGTCCAATCAACCGCCACACAGTGCCCAAGGCCGCAGGCTGTTAGGGCCCGCGGCGCTTCGCACTTGCCCTTCCGCCTCCCTGCACGGCCAAGTCCAGGCGCGCCTTGGGCCCAGGGGCTACTGTCGGTGTTCTGGGAATGGGGGTCCCCAGACTTGCCTGCCTGCGGCCTGCGGCGTGGCTCAAAGGGGGCCCAACACGGCCCATCTTCACCAACACAAGACTCAAGACCCTCGCGAGGGGCCAAGCCTCGTGGGGCGGACGACGTGGAGCTTCCTCAGGCGCTGCCTCGTCAGGCTGGCTCACGAGGAGGCGGAGAAATCAAGGCGGGGTACCTTGCGAGGTGCCCGTGACGCAAGCCATGACGACTCAGGGCGCTAGGCGGGTGCCAGCCCGCGCAATGTCCTCCTTTCCTCTTTGGTGCAAAGGGAGCAAGCGCAGCCGCGGAGTACCGAGGCATCAGGTAAAGGTTGTCATTTCGGTGCAACGAGACCAAGACCAGGAGGACTACGAGACGGAAGTCACCATGGAGCCCAAGACGGTGTCATCGCCAGAGCTTTGCGCAGGCGAATACTGCTTTTGTCAGGATAGTTGATACTTGCTGTCCCCCTTCAAATTAGCCCGCCATTGTTGGCTCCCTTCTCGCTCGATATTTGGGAAGAGGACTAGGGCCTCTATAAATAGGACCAGCCGCTCACGGAGCAGGGGTCGGTCAGTTGGCTAGGAAGAGAAAGAGAGAGAAAGAGAAAGGCGGCTGAACTCCTCCCAACAGTTCATCGCCCCATCCGAGAACAGACCCTCGCGAGGCTGTTCTTCCTTGTATTGCTCATCATCATTAGCCCCATGAGGCAATCCACCCACCACACACTGGAGTAGGGTATTACACCACAACGGTGGCCCGAACCAGTATAAACCTTGTGTCTCTTGTGCAGTTCTTTCAGTAGTCTAGATCTTTGCGAGACGGAGAGGTAGAAGACGTGATCTCCGCGCGCACCCCAGTGTTCGAACCTTAAGGGTCTGCCGGAACCCCGAAATCCGACAGATGTGCATAAATATCTTCTCTATATTGGAAATGGGGCAAAGGTATAAAAAAGGCAAGGTATAGTAGTTAGTACCATCTTGTTGTGAACTGATGTCTTCTTCATTGTGGAGACAAAGATCTTGTTGTTTTTTGTCGCTAATTTCTTTATCCTAACAATCTTTCTGAGTTTCTTGATTTGATTGATATTCATGGACAACTCATTTCCCCATATGCAAAAAGGGTCGAATAGTGGGTCAAAACCTCTGACAGCAGGACCTACATGTGCTAGACCAAATTGTTAAAAAGCCAAATATTAGAATGGTTCCTGCAATTGCACAATAATGTGCTATTAGACAACGGACCATGCACGTGCTAACCTCGATTGTAAACCTCAGTGCTTCCCATTGTTTCCCTGCAACACATATAAGGTAGTTAGTCATCAGGTTAAGTATCTACTACAGCCAAATTCAATTTATTCATCACATGGTATACAATAAGAGAATGCACCCACAACTATTGAACATCGCATTGCAGAATTGAACCAAATAATTAACTAAACACCACAACACAAATGAACCAAACGTTAACTGAGCACCACATTGCACAATGTATAACCAAACCAAGCATGCTTAACAACTTGGAAATATAGCAATTGTTTTCGTTTCTCATGTATTTTGTAAAGATAAATTCGATTTATTTCTCACATGGAAGACAATACAAAATTGCAGCCTGAAGAATTGAACATCACATTTGCAGAATTGAACCAAATAGTTAACTGAAATGACAACTAATTAACAAAACAATTAATAAGTGAGCACCACACTGCATGACATATAGAACATATACACTAGAGCAACATATTGCATGGTAAAATTAGATAGCACAATTCACTAGAATTTGTGAAGGAAATGCAGGAGCAGCACACGCAATGGGTAAACCGTGCATGCGTAATCGGCGTAGCTAGCAAATGTCAAGGTGCTCCTCCAACATCTTGGGGTCGGCACGAATGGCAGCAATCGTGACCTCATCCGCGCGTGTGGCCGTGATTTGCTTCTCCGCTGCCAAATGCTCCTTGAAATCCTGGCTATATTGCATGCACCATGGCTTAGGGCCGTGCTTATTTGGTGGAGGGTCGGTGATTTGGGTGGAAGGTGCCGCGCTCGTGCTGGCGGTCGGGGCATGTGGGATGTGGAAGGAAGAGGAGGATGGGGGTCGGTGTGGATTACCTGCTTGGATAGGCGAGGTCGAGCAGCGTGAAGGAGGGTCTCCGGTGAGGAGGCGCCGGTGCTGCAAGCATGGAGTGAAGGTTTCAACTTGGAAAGGAAGGCAGAAGCATGGGAAATGTGGCTTTTGGTAAGGGGGGTGGGGGGGGAGGTAGATATTTCCGCGGAAGCAGAAAATTTGGAATCGCTTCAGCCAAAAAACTCGTGCGCAATGTGTCATCAGACACGATCCCTTATTTAGAACTGTATATGATATGTGAACATCACAAACAATTCAGATAGCTTAACCCGTGTGTGATGAGTTTGAATGTCAAAAATTTTGGTTCGAATTTACCTGGTTATAGTGGTCATCCACGTCATTGCATAACTTGGGTACACAAAGGAGACTAACTTCTTAATCGAGCAAGTTCAGCAATTAAACAGAGCTAGTTGACCTAAACATTACTCTAAGAAATTAAAGACCGGCGCTCTTAATTAAACAAAACAAAGAGTACTACTACGGCTGGTGCTCCTCGATCTCCGTCGCCGCCTCCATGTCCAGCTCCTGCCCGACAGTCTCCTGGGGAAGGGGCTCCATGGGATCCATCACACCATACTCGGCAAGCATATCGTCATCCATCTCTTTGGAAAAGGCCACCACAAGCTGGGCATGGGCGGACGCGATCTGGGATTGGACGGGCTCCGTCGTCGCAAGGTATGCGACAGAGGACCGGACGGCTGCTCGAACGCTCTCGGCGATTGCCAGCGCTTCAGCCGTGGGTTGCCGACCGTTGTCGGAGAAGCTTTGTTCGATTTGTGCGGTGACCGCCAGGGACTGGGCGTGGGCGGCCTCGACATGGTCGTGGGCGGCCTCCATCAGGACTGAGGCTGCCGCTGCGGAACGGAGAGCTACGGTGCCGCTCTCCCCAGTTGTTATCCCCGAGCCAAATGTTGTTTTTGCCACATGAGAAGCAACAGTGGCCGTTGGGGCTGCCATGGCCGCCCGGTCGCAGATTGCGGCCACGCTCATGCACCTTGTTAGCACGCACATGGCGGTTGTGGCCGCACTCTCGCCGCAGTGGGCCACCGAAGTTGCCCTCACGACGCCAGTCCATGTTCCCATCTTTCACTAGCACTGATTGAACAGTGAAATGATATTTGGGGAGCGAGCTAGTGTGCTTGAGACGCCGGCTGTGGACTGTAGCCGACACACCTTCTCGTGTAAGCCATAGGCTACCAAAAACACCGATGGTGCTCCAGGATATTTTGTGTTGCATCTCACACGGTTGGTGATAATAAACTGTGTGTGATCTACTTGATTTTTCATCTTGATTTGAATTACATAATGGGGTCACAGCAGCAATGGATGGTGTTTGAATTGCTAGACCTTTTATCTGGAGTGAACATGCAACTATATGTGTGTCGTAAAAGAATTAGAATTATTCAGGGTTTGTTTGAACATTTTATACATTAAATTGATTTTCTAGCCATTTCAAGTCCACGATTCAAAATTAAACTACATGCACATGCTCCGGTGCACCAACATGGGTTGTAAAATCATATATGTGTCCATGAGTTTATGCTTATCTCCCATGCAAGAAATGCGGATGAAATTCAAACACCACGGCACCGTGGCTCTCCATCAAACATTGACGTACTTGCTTTTGTAATTCTAGTAAATCCAAAATTTGTTTGAAATTCATGAAACTTGGCATGCTATCATGGAACGGCATCACCATGCCTTGGTAAAATTTTTGTCCCATTTGGGGCAGGTTTGGGAATAAGCTTCTGCTAAACCAGAGCTTCTCACACAACAAGTGTGATGGTTTCGGTAGCGAACGTTTCACCTTTCTGGACAAAATGATATCCGTTGCCTCTTCTTGATTCCAAATTTTTTTCCTAGTGTCAACATTGACACAATAGGAGTGTTGTGTCATTTTTTGAGATTTTTTGGGGTTCCCTTGGACATTTTTATACATTAATTGAGTTTTCTGTGCATTCATGTGCATAATTCAAATTTGAACTATAGGCACATGCTCTAATGCATATAAATTAGTTGATAATTTAAATTTGTGTCCTTGGTTGCCTGCTTAGGTCCCATGCAAGAAATGGGAATGAATGTCAAACACCCTGCCACCGTCACTCGGCCGCAAACATTGAGATACCTGGTTTTTCAATTCTAGTAAATCCAAAACTCGTCTAATATTCATGAAACTTGGCATGCTATCATGGAGCGGCATCAACATGCTGTGGTAAAAATTTTGTCCCACTTGGGGCAGGTTTGGGTATATGCTTCTCACAAAGCAGAGCTTCTCACAACAAGCATGATGGTTTGGGTAGGGAATGTCCCACCTTTGGGGACGAAACAATATCCATTGCCTCTCATTGCTTCCATATTTTTTCTTGTTTCAACATAGAACAATAGGAGAGTTGTGTCAAGTTTTGTGATTTTTCGGGGTTTGTTTGGACATTTTTATGCATTAACTGAGTTTTCAATGCATTTATGTGCATAATTCAAATTTAACTACATGCACATGCTCGAGTGCATATAAATTGGTTGAAAAGTCAAATCTATGTCCTTGGGTGCATGCTTAGGTCCCATGCAAGAAATGGGAATGAATTTCAAAGACCAGGGCACTGTTGATTGCCGGCAAAACATTGAGATGCCTGGTTTTTAAATTCGAGCAAATCCAAAACTCTTCTGAAATTCAGGAAACTTGTCATGCTATTATGGAGCGGCATCAACATGTCGCGGTAAACTTTTTGTCCCATTTGGGGCAGGTTTGGGTATATGCTTCTCACAAACCAGAGCTTCTCACAGCAAGCATGATGGTTTTGGTAGGGAACGTCCCACCTTTGGGGACGAAACGATATCCATTGCCTCTTATTGCTTCCAAAATTTTTGTCGTGTCAACATAGAATAAAAGGAGTGTTGTGTCATTTTTTTTGATTTTTCGGGGTTTGTTTGGACATTTTTATGCATTAACTGATTTTTCAATGCATTTATCTGCAGAATTCAAATTTGAACTACATGCACATGCTCCAGTGCATATAAATTGGCTGAGAAATCAAATATGTGTCGTTGGGTGCATGCTTAGGTCCCATGCAAGAAATGGGAACGAATTTCAAAAACTAGGGAAACGTTGATTGCCGGTAAAACATTGAGATGCCTTGTTTTTAAAATCTAGTAAATCCAAAACTCGTCTGAAATTCATGAAACTTGGCATGCTATCATGGAGCGGCATCAACATGCCGTGGTAAAAAAATTGTCCCATTTGGGGCGGGTTTAGCTATATGCTTCTCACAAACCAGAGCTTCTCACAACAAGCATGATGGTTTGGGTAGGGAACGTCCCATCTTTGGGGACGAAACGATATCCATTGCCTCTTGTTGCTTCCAAAAATGTTATCATGTCAACATAGAACAACAGGAGTGTTGTAATTTTTGTTATTTTTCAGGGTTCATTTGGACATTTTTATGCATTAACTGAGTTTTCAATGCATTTATGTGCATAATTCAAATTTCAACTACATGCACATGCTCCAGTGCATATAAATTGGTTGAAAAATCAAATATGTGTCCTTGGGTGCATGCTTAGGTCCCATGAAAGAAATGGGAATGAATTTCTGTTAGAGTAAATCCGAGACGCTCCGTCGATCTACCGAGGATCAAGCAATCACACAATGCACGAGACCGAGATTTGTTAACGAGGTTCACCGATATGGCTACATCCATGGGGCCTGACTACGGGCGCTCCTCCCCGTGACACCGTCACAATACCGCACACCGGCCACCCGGGCGCCGACACACGCCACTGGCTCCCCCTTGCGCGCCTATGATATTATGTTGGCATAGGTTACATCATGTGTCTACCCCCGCTATATATGAGCGGCCTAGGATACAAGTGTCCTATTAGGACACGACTCCATGTCCTATCTAAACACAATACAACTACAAGTCGAACTGTAACCTACCTTGTACACTATATTCGACACAACTCCAACAAACTCCACCTTGGCGAATATACTCCACCACCCAGGATTTGTCCATGCGTCAAACTTCCATGTACATTGGACTTGAGTTTATCCCATGAGAACCGCTGCTTGTCCAAAGACTCCATGTGACTCCACCTACAACTTGTAGTCCCTCCTTTTCTTGACCACAGTCAACACTCGAGCAAAATTAAGTTCCTTGTTACTCTAGTTTGTGCTCCCAACTTTCATAGCAACAGTCCAACGCCATCACACACTGATCACTGACCTGCGTGAAAGTGAACAACTCACATATTGGGTGTCACACATAAGAGTTACCTAAACTCAACATCACTGCTCCTTTCTTGATAGCCTGTCCGAAACTTGCAGGAATTTCACCATTGCTTGTAGTCATCCTGAGTCAAATTCGCAGTTGTCTCACCACATGTATGACCACCAGAGCCCTGGGCCGTCTCCATGTCCCATGCATACCGCATACCTCGCCGCTATTACCGTGTCGAGCCTCCGCTATCCCAGTTGAGTCTCAAGGGTCACGAAACCACACCACTCAACCCCCATTGCAGAGTACCACCGATCATCACCGACCGATGACGAGTTTCACGCTTCCATCAGACCACTAGGCTCCAGTCCGAATTGCATGTCACTCGCTTTTTTCCCCTGCTGAATAGGCTTCGACTCTCTGCCGACTTATGCCGTAGCCCCTCAATCCAGCTCCACCTTCAACATGACTCCATGGTAGATGATCAATCCACCCCTGCGCCTCATCGACTTCAAGATCCGTGTATACACCACCTTGAATCAATCCCGCGCCATAGTCTTGTCGAAGCCGCACAAGCCTCGGGCATGTACACCACGTGTTTCCACGCCCAGAAGTTGGTCACCATCAGCATCACGCTCCTATGTCGTCGTGCCGATCCCACCACCGTCTTCTGTACCAACCGACTTGCGTCGATCCGTCAGACTGTCCAGTCCAACCTAGCCGAACTTACTCGACTGCATGACATGCTCCAGACTCCATGAGCCTTATACGCACATCACCATCCATGCCACACACGGACCAAGCTATCTCAACAAACTTTGACACAAAAAAGTCTTCCATGCAAAGTTGCCCCATTGGATTCATTCTGCACTGCTTTTCTATCTTCTTTTGCTAGTAGCTTCTTCTTGTAGCGTAGACTCTTCTTTTTACCAAACAAATCTCAAGCATGTACCTTGCCTCTGGTGTCTCCATCGAATCTACACAGCAACGCTTCCGCGCATCACCCTTTGTCTGTGCACCAGAAGCTAGCACAGGCAAACTTGCGTCCTTGTCTACCAAGCGTGCCCACGCCTGGGACTTTGTTGCGCGGATGCTCAGTTGGGCTTCACAATTGCTGCGCCAACGCGCACCTACCAGGCCGCTTCTAGGCTCTGCGTCAATAGACAGTCCTGCTGCCATATGTCGTTGAATCTGATTCGTATCGATATCTCCGAGGTCTAGATCGCTCTTTTCCAATCTCGTCGAGAACCACACCGCACTCCGTTGCAATCTCAAACTCGATATTTCCTCTAGATTGACGATCCACAACCTCCGAACAACCTAGCTCATGATACCACTTGTTAGAATAAATCCGAGGTGCTCCGTCGATCAACCGAGGATCAAGCAATCACACAAGGCATGACACCGAGATTTGTTAACGAGGTTCACCGATATGGCTACATCCCCGGGGCTTGACTACGGGCGCTCCTCCCCGTGACACCGTCACAATACCGCACACCGTCCACCCGGGCGCCGACACATGCTGCCGGCTCCCTCTTGCGCGCCTGTGCTATTATGTTGGCATAGGTTACATCGTGTGTCTACCCCCGCTATATATGAGAGGCCTAGGATACAAGTGTCCTATTAGGACACGACTCCATATCCTATCTAAACACAATACAACTACAAGTCCAACTGTAACCTACCTTGTATACTATATTCGACACAACTCCAACAATTTCAAACACTAGGGCACTGTTGATTGATGGCAAAACATTGATATGCCTGGTTTTTAAATTCTAGTAAATCCAAAACTCTTCTAAAATTCATGAAACTTGGCATGCTATCATGGAGCGGCATCAACATGCCGTGGTAAAACTTTAGTCCCGTTTGGGGCAGGTTTGGGTATATGCTTCTCACAAACCAGAGCTTCTCACAACAAGCATGATGGTTTGGGTAGGGAACGTCCCACCTTTGGGGACGAAACGATATCCATTGCCTCTTATTGCTTCCAAAATTTTTCTCGTGTCAACATAGAACAACAGGAGTGTTGTGTCAATTTTTGTGATTTTTCGGGGTTCGCTTGGACATTTTTATGCATTAACTGAGTTTTCAACGCATTTATGTGCATAATTCAAATTTGAACTACATGCACATGCTCCAGTGCATATAAATTGGTTGAAAAATCAAATATGTGTCCTTGGGTGCATGCTTAGGTCCCATGTAAGAAATTGGAATGAATTTCAAACACCAGGGCACCTTTGATTGCCGGAAAAAATTGCGATGCCTGGTTTTTAAATTCTAGTAAATCCAAAACTCGTCTGAAATTCGTGAAATTTGGCATGCTATCATGGAATGGCACCCGACATGATGTGGAATTTTTCGTGTCCATTTTGAGAGAAAGCTCACTTGAATAATGACCTCCAATAAAGGCATTTTGAAAAAATAGCTCCCACTTTAATATCTCAAACGTTTGTATAATACAAACCGTGTGCTTTCTGTTAACCATTCACATGACACCATGTGTCTTGGTTTTAATGGTTGTAGGATGTGCTGTCCGGACAGCTGCTTGACCTTGACTATACGGGAGGCGTGCGAGCGCAGTCCGGTGCGCAGGCTCACCGAGAGGAGTGCAAACTATCCTCCAATGGGCAGGCTCACCGAGAAGCATGCGAGATGTACCATGCGCAAGCTCATTAGGAAGCGAGCCCTTTGACTTTCATGGCTTCCCGCCTTCCTCTCCGTGCGTGCGCCCCCCTCAATGGCATGGGACGCCGCTGTCGAATGCTACTTCCTAGCGCCGCCAGCTGCTGTCCTCCCGCCCCATGCCCGTCGACCCCGGGACGACAGGATGCAAAGTGAGAGCAGGATTTGTGCATCTCTTCAACGCAAACGGTTCTTTTGGATGACCCGTGTGCAACCACTTACAAACAATTTGGTGCGATTTGCATCTATCATATTGGGTATGTTACAATTTGTCAAACTAGAAAGATGATATTTGTTTACCTAGCAACATTGCCATTTGTCAACCTTGTAACACTGTGATTTGTGAAAATATGATGCTAAAAATCACTAGCAGTATCTAATTTTTGCAACTAAAATTTAGTAATTAAGCATAAATTTCATTCATAGATTAAGCAATTGTTCTTAATTTATACAAACAGTTCAACTCGACAGCTGAACCGACCAAACTTTTTCCCAATTGTTGCCAACCACATACTGAAATAGCTAGTTCAACTATATATACTAGCTAATTTTAAGTACGTTGTACAGTTCCACCACATCTATAGTCAGATGAACTGAACAATATCGCCTCTAAATACTACTACTACTGCGGATGGGCTTTGTACTACTTTCGGCTGCCTCTCCTCTGCTGAGCGTGCTTAGTAAGAGGCGGAGGAGGACGAGCCTACCGACGAGCTGGGCAACCACAATACGGTGCCTGCCGCTGTTGCAGCTTCGGTGACGCTCACTGAGGGAGTCCTAGATTAGGGGGTGTCCGAATAACCGGACTATACCTTCAGCCGGACTCCTGGACTATGAAGATACAAGATTGAAGACTTCGTCCCGTGTCCGGAAGGGACTTTCCTTGGCATGGAAGGCAAGCTTGGCGATAAGGATATGTAGATCTCCTACCATTATAACCGACTCTGGGTAAACCCTAGCCCTCTCCGGTGTCTATATAAACCGGAGGGTTTTAGTCCATAGGACGGACAACGATCATACCATAGGCTAGCTATTAGGGTTTAGCTTCCTTGATCTCGTGGTAGATCTACTCTTGTACTAACCATATCATCAATATTAATCAAGCAGGACGTAGGGTTTTACCTCCATCAAGAGGGCCCGAACCTGGGTAAAACATTGTGTCCCCTGCCTCCTATTACTATCCGCCTATACGCACAGTTCGCGACCCCCTACCCGAGATCCGCCGGTTTTGACACCGACATTGGTGCTTTCATTGAGAGTTCCTCTGTGTCATCACTTTTAGGCCCGATGGCTCCTCCGATAATCAATGATGATGCGATCCAGGGTGAGACTTTTCTCCCCGGACAGATCTTCATACTTGGCAGCTTTGCACTGCGGGCCAATTCGCTTGGCCATCTGGAGCAGATCGAAAGCTACGCCCCTGGCCGTCATGTTAGATTTGGAAGTTTAAACTACACAGCGCCGCACTGTCACGATGGGCATGATCTAGCTCTGCCGCCGAACAGCGCCCTAGAGGCCGCACCCGCATCAGCTTCGACCCTTAATTCGGAGCCAACTGCGCCAATCGAGGATGGGTGGTTGGACACCGCCTCGGGGGCTGCAATCTCTATGGCGATCGAGCCGAACACCAGCCCTATTCTGTGCGAAGCCCGTGACTCCAAGGATCCGGACTCCTCTCCAGACTCCGAGCCCTCCGTGCCCCTGCCAATCGAACCCGATTGGGCGCCGATCATGGAGTTCACCGCCGCAGACATCTTTCTGCACTCGCCCTTCGGCGATATTCTGAATTCACTAAAGTCTCTCTCTTTATCAGGGGAGACCTGGCCGGACTATGGTCTGCAAGGTTGGGATGCGGATGATGAAGAAATTCAAAGCCCATCCACCATCCACTTCGTAGCCACTATCGATGATTTAACCGACATGCTTTACTTCGACTCCGAAGACATCGACGGTACGGACGCCGATGCAGGAGACAATCAAGAACCAGCGCCTATAGGGCACTGGAAAGCCACCTTGTCGTATGATATATACATGGTGGACACCCCAAAAGAAGTCAATGGCGATGGAACAGCAGAGGATGACCCCTCCAAGAAGCAGCCTAAGCGCCGGCGTCAGCGGCGCCGCTCTAAATCCCGCCAAAGCAAAAATGGTGATTCGGGCACGGGAGATAATAACACCCCGGACAGTGCCGAAGACAACTACCTCCAGCAAGATTCAGCACGGGAGGATGGAGAAGCCAGCCCTCATGAGAGAGCGGCAGGTAGAGAGGTCGAGGACGATAATTATATGCCTCCCTCCGAAGACGAGGCAAGCCTCGACGACGACGAATTTGTCGTGTCGGAGAATCCCGTCGAACAAGAGCATTTCAAATGCAAGCTTATGGTCACGGCGAGCAGCCTCAAGAAAAAACAGCAACAACTTAGAGCTGATCAAGATTTGCTAGCCGATAGATGGACTGAGGTCCTTGCGGCCGAAGAGTATGAACTCGAACGCCCCTCCAAGAGCTACCCAAAGCGCATGCTGCTACCCCGATTAGAGGAGGAAGCACCTAAACCTACATCACCAGCGCATGATGCGGCTGATCGGCCACCCCGCGGCCGCGACAGAGAAGCCTCTCGGCCCTCCACTCAAGCCCCACCCCTGCGATGTTCAAAAAATACCAAGGCACGGGAAAATGCACCAAACCTGCGAGATATATTGGAGGACAAGGCAAGGCAAACAAGATCGATCTACGGATCGCGTGGGCGCTCCACGGCACGAGACGGTAATCGTCACTCCGGATACAGTCAATCCGTCCGGGCCGAACACAGTAGACAAAGCTCGTTTGAGCTGCGTCGTGATATTGCCCAATACAGAGGCACCGCACACCCACTGTGCTTCACAGATGAAGTAATGGATCATCAAATCCCTGAGGGTTTCAAACCCGTGAACATCGAATCATATGATGGCACAACAGATCCTGCGTTATGGATCAAGGACTATCTCCTTCGTATCCGCATGGCCCGCGGTGATGACCTACACATCATCAAATACCTCCCACTCAAGCTTAAAGGACCAGCTCGGCATTGGCTTAACATCTTGCCAGCAGAATCAATTGGTTGTTGGGAGGACCTAGAAGCCGCATTCCTCAACAATTTCCAGGGCACTTATGTGCGACCACCAGACGCCGATGACCTTAGCCACATAATTCAGCAACCAGAGGAATCGGCCATACAATTCTGGACACGGTTCCTAACCAAGAAAAATCAAATCATCGACTGTCCGGACGCAGAGGCCCTAGCAGCCTTCAAGCAAAACATCCGCGACGAGTGGCTTGCACGACACCTAGGACAGGAAAAGCCGAAATCTATGGCAGCCCTCATGACACTTATGACCCGCTTTTGCGCGGGAGAAGACAGCTGGCTAGCTCGCAGCAATAACATGACCAAGAGCCCTGGTAATTTGGATACCAAGGACGGCAGTGGCAGGTCGCGTCGTAACAAGCAAAAGTGCCGCATTAACGGCGACAATGCTGAGGATACGGCAGTTAATGCCGGATTCAGAGGCCCTAAACCCGGTCAGCGGAAAAAGCCATTCAAAAGAAATACTCCGGGCCCGTCCAGTTTGGACCGAATACTCGACCGCTCATGCCAGATACATGGCACCCCCGAAAAACCAGCCAATCACACCAACAGGGATTGTTGGGTGTTCAAGCAGGCAGGCAAGTTAAATGCCGAAAGCAGAGACAAGGGGCTGCATAGCGATGACGAGGAGGAGCCCCGGCTGCCGAACAATAGTGGACATAAAGGTTTTCCCCCACAAGTGCGGACGGCGAACATGATATACGCAACCCACATCCCCAAGAGGGAGCGGAAGAGTGCGCTAAGGGACGTATACGCGATGGAGCCAGTCGCCCCAAAGTTCAACCCATGGTCTTCCTGCACGATCACTTTTGATCAAAGGGACCACCCCACTAGCACCCGTCATGGCGGATTCGCCGCATTGGTTCTAGACACAATTATTGACGGATTTCACCTCACTAGAGTCCTTATGGACGGCGGCAGCAGCCTGAACCTGCTTTACCAGGATACAGTGTGGAAAATGGACATCGATCCCTCGATGATTAAACTCACTAAAACGACCTTTAAAGGCGTCATACTAGGTGTAGAGGCTAACGGTACAGGCTCAATTACACTTGAAGTGGTCTTCGGATCTCCGGATAATTTCCGAAGCAAGGAGTTAATCTTCGACATAGTCCCGTTCCGCAGTGGCTATCACGCACTGCTCGGGCGAACCGCATTTTGCCAAGTTCAATGCGGTGCCGCACTACGCATACCTCAAGCTCAAGATGCCAGGCCCTCGAGGAGTAATCACGGTCAATGGAAACATCGAACGCTCTCTCCGAATGAAGGAGCATACGGCGGCTATCGTAGCGGAAATACAAAGCAGCCTCTCAAGGCAATTCTCCAGTCCGGCCATTAAACATCTGGACACCGTCAAGCGTGCCCAGAGTAACCTACAACCAGACCGCCTGGCATGATCCGAGCAAGCGTAGCAATGCGGCCCCAACCCCAGCCCTCGCGAACTTGCGAAACCAGTGTTGCGCGTACATAACTATGCTCTGGAAATGCCATGGGCACAAGGGGAGGGGCACCATCACGGCATGCCCGACACACGTCTTAAACCACACTAGGGGTTGCCGATTTCTTAATTTTCTCTTATTTTCAGGACTCCATTCTTCGGAAGGCCTGTCCGGCAGTACAATGGCCGCACAAACGATACAACCAGGGAAGCAGAAAGCTACGCCGCACTATGGAACTCTAAGGTGGTCTCTATAACAAGCAGTATATCTGTTTCACATCATTCCGCAGCTCGCCCCTGGAAGGGACATGTTAAATAGTCCCATCTTTTGCTTATTGCACTATTTGTATCGTTCTGTTTGATTGCAGCCTTTTTAAATAAACAATGCATAGCTTCCGTCTATTATTGCATTACTATTTCTTACGAATATATGTTCATTAATGACATGTTGCACCCGTACACTTTGGTACGGCCAAATACGCTAGGGGCTTAAGTACCCCACAATACGGTGTGAGAAGTCCGAACACTTTTACAAGTGCGGCACCCCGAACTTATAGCATTATATCCATCAGCTCCGAATCATGTCTTGGGTCAATAGTTGGGTTTGCCCGGCTCCTATGTTTTGGTACCTTACGTTCCGTTATATCGGCTAAGGTAGCACTAGGAGAACTACTGCGATTGTGCCCCAGTTGAGGTGGGCTAAGCACCTTAGTAGAGAAAGCTAAAACTGATTGTCATGATGAGGCGAGAGATGGTCGTTGTTCGAGTGGTTTTAGAGTCCCTAAAGACTTATGCCGCTTAGAGCGAGGAGTCGGCTTTGTCCAGCCTAGGCGTGGATTGCGTCCCGAACTCGGTCTTCCAAACACTAGGGGCTTCGCTGAAATTTAAAATTATAGAATTCTATGGCTAAGTGAGAGTGTTCAAGCATTATAGTCTGATTGCCTTGTTCGTTGTGTTGAGCACCTCCCTCAAAGGACCCAAGAATGGGAAAAAGAGATCTCATGTTTATCCCGAACACCCCAGCACTCGCGGCATGGGGGCAGAAGCCGACGACTCGCCATCTCTCAAATTCGATAAACGGCCACACAGAAGGTAATATTTTAAATTCAACAGCGTTGCTCAGGTCATATGAACAAGTTTTCAGCGTACAGGATCACAAAAGCAAGTTTACTCAGATATTACATTTTTGGAGCATTCATCCGCTATAAGGCGGGCACCCTTCAGGACACCCTCATAATACGCTTCCGGGACGCGATGCTCCTTGCCCGGTGGCGGCCCGTCCTTCACCAGCTTCTCCGCATCCATCTTGCCCCAGTGCACTTTAGCACGGGCAAGCGCCCTACGGGCACCTTCGATGTAGACAGAGCGCTTGATTACTTCAAGCCGTGGACAGGCATCCACCAGCCGCCTCACCAGCCCGAAGTAGCTCCCAAGCAGAGCTTCTCCGGGCCAAAGCCGAACTATGAGGCCCTTTATGGCCTGTTCGGCCACCTTGTGGAGCTCGACCATTTGCTTCAGCTGGTCGCTCAAAGGCACCAGGTGTCCGGCCTCAGCATACTGAGACCAGAACACCTTCTCCGTCGAGCTCCCCTCCTCGGGTCGGTAGTAGGCAGTGGCATCAGACGCACTACGGGGCAAATCTGTGAATGCTCCTGGAGAGCTCCCGACTCGGGTAAGTAACAAGTAATTCACTTTCACGTGCTTGCTTTGCATAATGAATGCCTTACCCGTTGCTATCTTCTTCATATCTCCAATTTCTTGGAGGGCTTTCTAGGCTTCGGCCTTGGCAGACTTCGCGCTTTCAAGAGCTGCCGCAAGCTCGAACGCTTGCGTCCTCGAGTCAAGCTCCATACTCTCGTGTTTTTTCACGAGCACCTGGAACTCTTTCTACACCTCCTCCACCCGCGCCTCCTGCTTACCTCTCTCTGTGCGCTCCGCGGCCGTTCTGTTTTCGGCCTCGGACAGCGCTTTCTTAAGGGTTGCCACCTCGGTCGTGGCCCCTATAATAGCACGTCGATCCTGTAATTTTTTGCAACCACAACTTCTCTATATACCTGCGCAAGGTATTACTTACCTTCCTTCTCCTCGAGTTGCCTCTTGGCATGGCCGAGCTCGTTCTCAGACCGCGTGAGATTTTGCTTCAGCGTATCCACCTCCGCAGTTAGTGCGGCGGAGGCCAGCAGCAAAGCTTGCATACGCATATTGACTTGATTATGTTAGACTCCTGCGAATGTTATTAGATCCTCTATTCAGCTTTTCTTTCCGAACACCGAACAGAGCATCAGGGGTACTATCTATGCGGTAATATTTTTACATATTCTTTACTTACCTCGAAGCCTGTTAGAAGGCTGGCACAGGCTTCAGTCAGTCCGCTCTTGGCGGACTGAACCTTCTGGATCACCGCACTCATAATAGTGTGGTGCTCCTCGTCGATGGAGGCGCCGTTAAGCACCTCCAACAAATTGTCCGGTGCCTCCGGTTGGACGGAGGTCACCGGCTCGGTAGGCTTGCTCCTCTTGGAAGGAGGTTGCCTACCGGAGTCCAGAACCGTTGAAGGTTCTGGCGCGGTGTCCGGCACAAAGCCAGACTTGGAGCCCTTGGGGGTTCTATCCCCTTCACGCTTGGAGTCCGGGAGGTCGCCTTGCGGCGCCTCCGGGACCACCTCCTCCTGGCTTGGAACCTGTTGGGACGCAGCCTCGGCGTCGTCCGTAGGGTGGGGGGAGGTAGCCGCCGGAAGCAAATTCACATCCGACGAATCCAGGGAGCCACTCGACGACTCGTCAAGCCCGGCCTTGGGCGGACTGCATAGACATGTTCGACATAAGGAAAAGTTGTGCAATGGGGGAATACTATGAATCACTCTGGTATCCAGATACTTACGATCTCGCCAGGGGCTTGGCCCTGTGCGGCCACTCCTCTTCGCCGTCGTCGACGTTGGTGGAGTAGTCCGGAGGAGGGGTCTTCCCCTTCTTGGACCCTTCGGCCTCCCCAGTTGGGGCGGCCTTCCTTTTCTTCCATCCCCCCGCTGGAGGGGGAGAGGTCTCTTCTTCCTCCTCCTCGTCTTCATGGGAGGAGTGGGCCTTGGAGTTGTCGGATGATGAATCCGACACCTCCTAGCGCCGAGCACTCTTTCGAGTCCCCGTGGCCTTCTTCTTGGCCTTCTTCTCCGGCACCACATAGAGTGCCGGAACCAGCAGCTTCGCCAAGCGAGCGTCTGCTGGGCCTTCGGGCAAAGGAGCCGGACAGTTGATCTGTCCAGACGTCTCCTGCCAATCCTGTCAAAGGTAAGGGAGCTTAGATCCCGCATGGAGGCAAACTACGAAAAACTAATACCCTGTAAAAGGTAAAAACAGCTTACCGCACGAGCGTGACGTTGCATGCTGAATCCGCGATCCTCGGTAGCGGATGCAGGGGCCTCGGCGCCCTCGAAAAGCACCTTCCAGGCATCTTCGTACGTCGTGTCGAAGAGCCTGCTAAGATTTCAGTGCCACGCCGGGTTGAACTCCCATAGGTTGAAAGCCCGTTGTTGACACGGGAGGATCCGGCGGATGAGCATAACCTGGACTACTTTGACAAGTTTGAGCTTCTTGCCCACCAGGGTTTGGACGCATGTTTGGAGTCCGGTCAGCTCTCCTTTTTTACCCCACGACAGGCCCGTCTCATTCCAGGAGGCGAGCCGCGTAGGGGGTCCGGATCGGAACTCGGGGGCTGCGACCCATTCAGGGTCGCGTGGCTCGGTGATGTAAAACCACCCCGACTTCCACCCCTTTAGGGACTCCACGAAGGAGACCTCGAGCCATAGGACGTTGGGCATCTTGCCCATCATGGCGCCTCCGCACTCCGCCTGGGTGCCGTGCACCACCTTCGGCTTGACATTGAAAGTCTTGAGCCATAGGCCGAAATGGGGGCGGATGTGGAAGAAAGCCTCGCACACGATGATAAACGCCGAGATGTTGAGGACAAAGTTCGGGGCCAGATCGTGGAAATACAGTCCATAGTAGAACATGAGCCCCCGGACAAATGGGTGGAGAGGGAAGCCCAGTCCGCGGAGGAAATGGGGGAGGAACACCACCCTCTCATGGGGCCTAGGGGTGGGGATGAGCTGCCCCTCTTCGGGAAACTAGTGCGCAATGTCGTTAGACAAGTATCCGGCCTTCCTCAGTTTTTCGATGTGTCCCTCCGTAACGGAGGAGACCATCCACTTGCCTCCCGCTTCGGACATGGCTGGAGAAGGTTGAGGTGGGGTGTGCGGACATGGGCGCTGGAGCTCGAGTGCGCGGAAACGGATAGGCAAAGGAGGAAGAAGGCGTGGATGAAAAGGTGGATCCTTATCCCCTTATATGGGCCGACGCGACTATGCGTCCCCACCAGCCTGGTAAAACTCGCTTATCTCCCAAGCGCCGTAATCAATGGCGCAGTTGGGTTACCCACGCCCGTATTGATGAGAATCCCAGAATAAGGGGACACGATCTCTGCTTTGACAAGACGTGCCAAGGAAACCGCTTCGCTAAACGCGCTGAGGTGGAATAGTAAAACGATTCGAATAAAGACTTGGCCGTGGCGTGATGTCACGCTATGGAATACGTCAGTAGATTAGATTTTTGTAAATATTATTCTCTCTATGGCAGTATGTGGAAACTTATTTTGCAGAGCCGCACTCTACCTTTGTGTTCAAAATATTCTATGAAGTACTTGGAGGAGGAACCCGCCTTGCAATGCCGAAGACAATCTGCGTGCCGGACTCGTCATCATTGAAGCCTGGTTCAGGGGCTATTGAGGGAGTCCTGGATTAGGGGGTGTCCGGATAACCGGACTATACCTTCGGCCGGACTCCTGGACTATGAAGATACAACATTGAAGACTTCGTCTCGTGTCCGAAAGGGACTTTCCTTGGCGTGGAAGCCAAGCTTGGCGATACAGATATGTAGATCTCCTACCATTGTAACCGACTCTGGGTAACCCTAGCCCTCTTCGGTGTCTATATAAACCGGAGGGTTTTAGTCCATAGGACGGACAACAATCATACCATAGGCTAGCTTCTAGGGTTTAGCCTCCTTGATCTCATGATAGATCTACTCTTGTACTACCCATATCATCAATATTAATGAAGCAGGACGTAGGGTTTTACCTCCATCAAGAGGGCCCGAACCTTGGTAAAACATTGTGTCCCCTGCCTAGACGCACAGTTCGGGACCCCCTACCCGAGATCCGCCGGTTTTGACACCGACACTCACCTCGAACGTCCTCTGCCGCTCCAGACGATCCCTCTCGAAGTGGTGGTTCTCCTTGTAGATCTCCTGATTCCTCGCCTCTGAGGCAGCGTGTGCCGCGGCCACGACGGTGGTAAGTCTCTTTGCATGCTCGACGAGATGCTCCTCCTCCTCCCGTAGGAACTTGGTGTAGCGCGGAAGGTCCCTGACACATGTGCAGGCATCCACCTCTACCTCCCACCTTCGAGCGGCGGTGGCAGAGTGGGTGATGACCCTGGCGGTCGACGGTGGGCTG
The DNA here is from genome assembly GCF_002162155.2 of Triticum dicoccoides. Classification (NCBI taxonomy): domain Eukaryota; kingdom Viridiplantae; phylum Streptophyta; class Magnoliopsida; order Poales; family Poaceae; genus Triticum; species Triticum dicoccoides. The sequence continues at coordinate 266,725,957 of NC_041390.1, read as the reverse complement.
GTGGCCACGGCGGCCGACGACGGGGCGGCCACCACGACCACCACCTCCCGCTTTTGGGCCACGGTAGCAGAGCGGGCGATGCCTATGGTGGCCGGCAGTAGAGTGGCAGCCACGAAGGCCACCTCCCGCCTTCGGGCCGCGGTGGCGGAGCAGGTGATGGCCCTGGATTTCGGTGGTGGTGTGGCGGCAATAGTGGCCGGGAACAGCTGCTGATGGGCACCGGCGGAAGAGCTGTGGTGGGTGTTCCGCGCACACCCAACATGGACGCCACGCGCACTACACTATGCTGGGGACTGCGTCGCCGCCACGGTGTAGCATCCTACATGGAGCTGTCCTCTGATGACGGCGGAGTGGCTGAGCGACAACGACGTACCGGTGCCATTGGCGATTGTGGGAGAAGCAGACGAGATAAGCTACAGGAAGGGAGCGGAAAATGCGATGCAGGACTCGCCGGCCGTGAGGGTTTTTATAGCAGGCCGGTAAGGATTGGGATTTTGGGGGATTTCACCGAGTCAGGCAGGAAGCTTGCGTGGGAACCTGCGAGGTTGCGCAGGAACAGGCTCACCGACAATTCATTGGCGCCACTGTTTGGCCAAAGGAACACCCCCGCGCGCGGCGCAAGCTTGCGCTGTAAGCCGTCTGTGGCAGTGGGGTGACAAGACATGCGAGATGAGGAAGAAAGGCCACGTACACATACGGTTAATAAAAGAACGTTTGTGATTTAATTACCTACCATACCCCCATCCTTGTTTATAAGTATGATTTAATTAATAAAATACGAATGCATGTCACCAAAGATTATATAGTTGGATTCGTATTTGAGCATAGTTTCCAATTATATAATTTTTATAACATGCATTAACATTTTGTTGGTTAAATTCGAGGGCAAATTATGGCATAGAATATAAAGGGGACTATAGACTAGATGGAGGTGGTAGCACGCAGCCACTCTCTACGCAGCGACGCAACTGTCGGTCGGCTTGTAGGCGACCATTTCCTGCCTGTTCAACTACTCTGTGCGTGTGGTTGCTTGCGGTTCAGGCAGCCGCGGGGCACTCTGCTCGCTTCCCGCCGCGCGCGCTCTACTCTCGCGTCCCTCCGGGTGCTCTGCCCTCGTCCCTCCACGCGCGCTGCCAGTGTTTGGGGCCGGCGCACAATCATGCACGTTCGTGTGCATGCGGGTGCGCCGGGCACGGCGCGATGATGCAGTTATCCGCTACAAAAACTGCCATGCGGATGCGCCGAGAATCCATGCTGCCCGGCCCCCTTTTATTCCTGCGGCCATTTACATTCATCTCTCGTCTCACACGACACAATAAGCACACCCACGAGGACACATACAGAGAGGATATCCAGCGGTTCCAATGGCGCTCCCCTGGCTCCAATGGCGCGCCCAGCGGCCGACCACGACAACGGTGGGAAGTTCACCATGCAACATGTCGTGGACATCCATGTGAGGGGGAAGGCTCTCTCGGTGGTGTACACGAACGATCCGGTCTTGGTTGAGCACTCCATCCAAACTATGGAGTAGTTCCATGCCGAGGACAAGTACCAAGTGGTCTCGGCTTCGACCTCGACTACACCATGGGTCGTGTGGGGCACAATCAGAAGGTTGTCGTCGCCCAGTTGTGCGTGCGACATGACGACCTTGTCTACCACTACCACCTAGACACAACGCCTTCAAGCATTTCTCCAGGTTTATCAACAGCTCCGACTACAGTTTCGCTGCAGTCGACACCACCAATGATCTAAAAGCTCTCAAGGTTTCGTGCTTGAAATGCCTGAATCTTGTCAACATCCAAAGCCACTACAAGGTCTAGGGCAGCGATAAAAACAAACTAAACTCCCTGGTTGACCTCGCCTCGGCCATCATTGACCCCTACTACATGAAGATGAAGAATGAGAGCAATAAGGACAGGAACGCCTGACACAGTGTGTGGCATAAGGGACTAGATGAACAACATGTCAAGTATGCGACCATGGACGTGTACACAAGCTACGAGATGTACAGGCGGATCTAAGGTTGTCAGAATCGTGATTCTGTTATACGATTCTACGACTTTACGGTCCAAACTAACCCCTATGATTCTATGATTTTAGTTCTTAGAATCTATGACTTTACGATCCTGATAGTGAAGATCCTATGATTTGCGATCCAACCATCAAAGCTCCGACCCGATTCAAAATCATGATTCTGGCAACCTTGGGCGGATCATTGACATGAGGAACTTTCTTCTTCCTGACCCAGACGAGGGATCGAGCCACCTAGCAGTGGCGGGAGCGATACAAGAAGTAGATGACTAGACGATCGTTTCTCCTACTTTAGAATGCACGCAATTGTTTATTGAGGTGTGTGCGAATGATCTGTATAGTCACTTATGTAATTGGATGTTTATTTCAGTTATATATATACATGTTATTCTACTATAGACAAAGAAAATCACATGGCTTATTAGCAGCAATCGTCTATGTTATTATTGGTGTTCTCACACATTTCTGATTACAGACCTGTTTGCTGCGTATCACACAAATCTTGTTCAGTTGAACCGTTTCCATTGTGTTGCCTAATCACATACGGTTCATCCTAGTGAACCGTATTCTATATATCGTACACACCTTCATCTGGCTGCCTATTTCTTTTGTTCCTCCTCATCCCAAATAGTTAATTGAACTGATCCATATGCCCTGCATCGCAGACGCAACTAAAATGTTAATCGTGTTTGATGCATCCGTCATCACAAACGTTTTGCACCTCTTTGACAGTTTTTTACGCCCTCGTTTGCGATTATGGCATCGCACACAGTTTTGTCGAAGGGTCTCTGATCATAGTGTCACGTTTGGACCATCCTGCAATAGTGACCCCTCGCGTGTGCGTCCGAAACTTACCCGAACCCGACCCGGGCAGTCGTTACCGATGGGTCCGGATCATCTCCAAACATCCCTAAAATATCTTCTATTTCTCATTTGAACTTTCCTACCTCTTTATTCTCGTCCGTTGAATTTCGATCAGATTATCCAACTCCTCTCTTTTCCATATATATAGTCCACCCCTAGTCTAATTTTAGACCAAACCCTAAAACCTAGGGATCCTGTACCATCCTTCCACCCAATCCCGAGATGCGCCGCCACCCCACTGCACTCCCCTCGAAATCCGTGCCTGCCCGATCCCCTACCGCCCCCGGATCTACTCCACCAACCACCGCAACCACCTCCCACTTGTTCTGGATCGCCAGAATTCTGATCCGACAGCCCAGGAGGCTCTCAACGCCCTAGCCTCGCCGCCCGCATCCTCCCGTAGAGGCAACCGCCTCCTCACCTCGGCCTCGAGCGCCACCACTCACCAACGGCCTCGCCGGAGCCAGCTGGCGCCCGTGACAACCCTGCTGGACCCAGGTCGCATTGCCCCACTATCCCTTCTCTTTCTCCCTTCTTCTTCTCTCTCTAACCCTCCTCTCTCCCCGTCATGGTAGTAGCAGCCAGGAGCGCCATGGAGCCTCACAGCAGATGCTCATCGTTGTCGCTGCTCGCCCCGCCGTCCAGATCAGGCCGGGAACCGCCTCCCCGCCACCCTCTCGTCCGGATACAGCCACCTGTGCTTCACCGCGCTGCCGCGCGCAGACACCTCTACTCTCCCTGGTGGCCAACCGCCTTGACCTCTGCAAGGACAAGCCGCCGCGCCAAGTTCCTTGCTCCATGCCGGGCTCGGCTTCATCATCGTCTTCATCGACGACCAGTGCGCCAAATCCCTCCGCCTCACCCCGCTGGTCCACACCGCCAGGCCACATTTCGCCTCGGCCTTGACCTAAGGAGGACGAATGGCGCTGCAGCCTGCTCGTTCCGATCGGCGCGCCGCTGTGGTCCGCGCTAGAGAGCCTCGGATCTGTCCTTTCCCACCTCCTCCTCTACTTCTGCCATGAGCAGGAGGTCGACACCCTACCTCAAGCCACGACCGCGCAGAGCCTGCGTGCGTTGGTCGCGCCCAGGCTCAGCTGCTCCCCTCCATCGCGTGAAGCCACCACCTTCCTCCATAGCCGCCTGTTGTTCCCGCACCAACACCGTCCCCACATGCCTGCGCCCAACTCCCGCCACAGTCAAGTTCCTCTCCGGCCCGTCTCCCTCCTGCTTTGCCATCCTTTGCCCGTCCCCAACACCCTGGAGCCCGTCACCCCGCGACAAGCCTCCGCGTCGTTGGAGCCCTGTTTCTCTGCTTGAACCACTGCTGCCTACTTTGCTTCGAAACGCCCCTATCTCGAGCCACGCCAGCGCGTCGCCCGTGCATTAACCAGGTCGACCGCACGGCAGTGCAGCAGCCGGCCCGCTGCTGGCAAGGCCCAGCGCGCCCTTCCTGCAGCCTCCCCTCCAATCTGGTTGAGGCCCATGATGAGGCCACCCCAGTGCGCCCTCCTTTTCTTTCTCTTTTTCCCGTAGTTGGGTCAGATCTCAGATTCGGCCCATGTCCTTTTTCTCTCTCTCTACGAATTTAGCTATTTTTCCACAGTTTACAGTTTTGCAGAAAACCCCCTAGCATCATGCATTTAACAACTCACAAACCGTGCATCTTATGTAAAAACTTTATATATGAAAATTGCTTGGAATTTTGTATAGTTTCACAATATGCACTTTCAATCATGTTAAAATGTTTAAAATTGTTGTTTTCTTAAATTTGCTCAAATAGCATGTTAAAATGGTTTATTTCATAACTAAATAACCGTAGCTCCGAATTAAATAAATTATATATGTAATTTTCTTAGAAAAATGCATAGATGAACTTCGTGACTTACTTTGCATCTTTAACAACTTTAAAATATGGATTAGGGAAGAACAGTAGCAAATTCAAAATATGCATATGGGGTTTTTCTGAAATTGTTGTTTGTTGTTTTCGGCCTCATTTAAACTTGCCTAAATAGTTAGTTTACTTATGCTTCACCTCTTGCCATGTTAACCAACATTTATTATTGTTGTGAACATAAATGAGATAGAACTAAATAATTGAATGTGGTGTTTCGTCAATATGCAACTCGTTGCATATTGAGCTCCACTTAACTTGTAGTATTGTTTATTGCACCTTGCCATGACATGCCTCTTTAAATCGGACATGCATCATACTTGGTTGTGCATCATGCTATGTTTATGTGATGGTTGTTTACTATGTTGTTTGGTTCTTTCCGGTTGTGCTTCTTCTTGATAGTTCCGGTCATGTTGCGATTGTGAGGATCCGTTCGACTATGTTGGCTCGTCTTCTTCATGGATTCGGTCTTCTTCCTAGCGGGATTTCAGGCAAGATGACTGTCACATTGGATCTCACTACTATATTTGCTATGCTAGTTGCCTCGATTCTATCGCAATGTCCTGCTAGCTACCACTTGCTTATCAAGCCTCCCAAATTTCCATGTCAGCCTCTAACGTTTTTCCACCATCTCAGCAAACCGTTGTTTGGCTATGTTACCTCTTTGCTCAGCTCCTCTTATAGCGTTACTAGTTGTAGGTTGTTCCATGTTGGTTCAAGGATAACATGGATATCATGGGATATCTCAATATCTCTTATTTAATTAATGCACATATATACTTGGTAAAGGGTGGAATGCTCGGCCTTATGCCTGGTGTTATGTTCCACTCTTACCGCCCTAGTTTCCGTCATACCAATGTTATGTTCCTTGATTTTGCGTCCCTAACACGGTGATGGGTATGGGGCCCTCTTGACTGTTCGCTTTGAATAAAACACTTCCAGCAAGGCCCTACATTGGTTTTACCATTTGCCTAATAACAACTAAAAACTTGCATAGGGACCGGCTAGCACCCGTGGATTTTTAATCAACCCCTCGGGCCAGTGCTCTTCCGAGTGTTGGTCCAAACCGGGTGATGTCCGGTGCCCCCTGGGCAACCAGGGTCTCAGCCAACCTGATGTCTGGCCCATCCAGTGTGCTGTGAGAACGAGATACGTGCGGCTCCTATCGGGATTTGTCGGCACATTGGGAGGTCTTGCTGGATTAGTTTTACCATGGTCGAAATTTCTTGTGCACCGGGATTCCGAGTCTGATCGGAGGGTCCCGCGATGGAGGATTGCCTCCGCGGATCGTGAGCTTATCATGGGCTAAGTTGGGACACCCCTACAAGGTTTAAACTTTTGAGAGTCGTGCCCACGGTTATGTAGCAGATGGGAATTTGTTAATATCCGGTTGTAGTGAACTTGAAGTAAACTCAATTAAAATACACCAACTGCAAGCATAACCATGACTATCTCTTTACTGGGAAGTTCGAGAGGAGAACACAGTTGGGTTATGTTTGAACATAAGTAGTTTAGGATCACTTATTGATTGTTACTAATTTGCGACCATTTGCGTAGATTCTCATCTTACTCTTGTACTCGTAAGTTAGCCACCATACTTCGCTTAGTCGCTGCTGCAAACTCACCACCTTACCCCTTCCTTACCCATTAAGCTTTGCTAGTCTGCATACCCATGGTAATGGGATTGTTGAGTCCTCGTGGCTCACAGATTACTACAATAACAGTTGCTGGTACAGGTAATGCGATGATTTGACGTGAGAGCGATGCTTGATTGCTTTTGGAGTTCTTCTTCTTCTTCGACCAAGGGATAGGTTCTGGGTCGGGAGAGCCTGGGCTAGGAGGGTGGATGTTGTTCTTCTTTTTCGGTTGATTTCATCTGTAGTCGGATCCTGCTCTTCTATTTGATGTATTGATGTATTCATGTTGTAGCTTTTGGCGAGGGTAAGCCTTTATCTTGTATTCTCATCTATTCAGTACATGGTATGTTGTAATGATATCCACCTTGCTATGCGCTCGAAATGCGGTTGTGCCCCAATCATGAGTTCTTCACGTGATTGGGATAGAATCACATCTTGGCGCTACAGCATGGCTCCACCAACGGCCTGGTACGGCCCATCTTCATCAGCAACCAATCAAGACCCTCACGAGGGGCCGAGCTGTCAGGACCCCGATTCCAAATCACATCGATCTAGCCGGCAACCAAGTAGTCCTTTACCGCGGACGCGGCTATTCGAATAGTTTTATACCCTGCAGGGGTGTACTTCTTCATACACGCTTTCACCACTTACCGCCGCTTACACGACATGTACTCGGCAACCTTCAAGCGGAAGCCCAGCGAGGGTGTCGGCGACGGCCTACCTAAACACTTAAGTCTCTACTCCAGGTTTATCGCCTATCCAGGTTTCATCCGCAGGGAGTCCGGGCGAGGTTTCCACATACGGCCCTGAACGATGTGAACAGGGTCTCGAGATGCCTAACGGTCGCCCAGCATACCCGGCCATGGTGTATCTACCGCAACATAGCCCACCCCTAGGGTCAGCGCTACGCACGGCCGCCAACACATAACCTACAAACACCGGAAACTAGTTGCAACTCCTAGACAGAGTACTAGGGTGGTTAAGAAGCCGAGAGGGTCAATTAAGGATCCCAATGCATGGTAGTAGCTGAATCTTAAATCACACATACAGATCTCAGTTCTTAGGGACGGCCTCAATGAAACAACCCACCATGTACTCCTACATGGCCTCTCATCGATACCTTTACCAAAACATGTTCAACACATCCCTCACATTGCTGGTTGGGACGAGGCGCCTCAAAGGATGGCCTCGGGATGAACCTGGGTGGCAGTGTCGTGCTTGGAATCCACACTCGGCGCTTCTGAGCTCCAGAGCTGGATGAAGAGCCAAAATCACGGGAGTGCTTGCGTGAAGCGTCATAATCAGTCTGGCCTGTCTCAGCACTGATGGCTTTATTGACCAACTTCTGAAAGGAGGTGCACTTGTGCAGACAAAGATCGCGGCGAAGCTCAGGGCTAAGTCCCTTGCGGAACCTTGCTTGCTTCTTAGCGTCAGTAGATACCTCTTCGGGAGCATAGCGTGCCAGATTTCCAAATTCACGACTATATGCATCCACAGTCAGTCTTCCCAGGGTGAAGTTGCAGAACTCCTCCCTCTTGCGTGCCGGAATGTGATGCTCGCGGAAAGCCTCACTGAACTCAGCCCAAGTAGTAACTTGGCCGACCGGGTGCATAGCTTCGAAGTTTTCCCACCAAAGGCTAGCAGGGCCTTCGAGGTGATAGGCAGCATAGGTAACCTTGTCGGCTTCGGCTACATTGGCAGAACGTAGCTTGTGGGTAATGCTGCGAAGCCAGTTATCCGCGTCGAGGGGTTCGACGGATTGGTTAAACTTTGGTGGGTACAGCTTGATAAAGTCATTGATTGACATCAAGTCATTTCGTGGGTGGCGTGCAGTGTTCTGCTCAATCCGCTCTAGCAGGCGTTTAGTCTCACGCTTGTTTCTTTCCGCCTCCAGCATTACCTCAGCCAGAGAAGGTGGGTGAGGCAGATATTCACCCCTAGCTGCACTGGCTTCACCCTGCTCCGAGGTAGCAGCGTTGCTGCGGGTGTTGAGCATCCTAGGAGAAAACAAGACAATGGTTTAGATAAGGATGGCTCAAACTTAGCAAGGAAGTGTAGAATGTAATCGATAACGCGGAATGCAGAGATGTTCATCCGTATGTCATGGTAATATAAAACTGCCATATATATACCAACGGTCATACACATCGTACATAGTTTAGTACCAGCCCAGGCTACAGTACAACTATGATGAAAGACATTACATCTCATCGGAGGCGTTCCAAGCTCCTATACATTATTTGTCTACACCTCCGGAATTGACTACACACTAAGTCGTATTCCACAAGTCACGCAAGACAGTGGAGATACAACTGCTACAATACTAGTGGTACTACTACTAACTCAGACAGCTCCATAGTAGTCCTCATAGAAGTCACCACCGTAACCTGGAATTTCAACGTGACCATTCGGGAACAGACGGTCCTGAGGAGCCTGTGGACCATAGGGGCTAGGATGAGGTCTTGGACCAACTAACGGTGGCCTGCGGGGACCACGGGTGGGGTGATGCCTCCCACATCACGCCAATCCACCATGTCTGGCAGAGCTAACCTCACAGGATACAGATCCCTTGTATCCATACATCCAGCTTGCACCGCAGGTGCAAACCGAGTCAATGTGGCCCAATGATCAGCACGGGTATTGAAAAGCTCCAGCCTCAAGGCCCGATTCTCTCGGTCCTTATCTTCGAGCATCTCGGCAGTGGTACGAGTTAATGAGTCCTCCTGAGTGGAGTCAGCATAGATAGCCTGAAGATACCCTTGCGCTCCCGGAAGTGAAGCTGGCATGTAACGGAAGTCGGTGTTCCGAAGCAGGCCAGTCCGGACTCGCAAGATGGTCATCATGGAATAGGCAGCATCCTGCAGAGCCATCTCAACAGTAACCCCGAGTCCATAGGAACAGTGAAGGGGCTCGGTAGATCCAGGATAAGAAGTAAATATCCTGACGGTGCAGAGATATTGGCTTTGATTAAAGTCGCGGAACTGCTCTTCGACGGTGTATTCGGGATACCAACGGTAGCCTGTCTCGATCATTACCCGGACTAACATAGCAGTATGACCGGGCACGTCGAGGCACCGGGTCAGGCGAACCACTTGGTTTTGAACATGGTTGGCCATCTGAAAGCACAACAACAATGCAAAGACATCAGAATTTCTAGGGAAAATTGGACAGCATAACAGCTGTAAATGCTCAGAAAAAGATTTGAGACATCCACAACAGTTCGCAATACCACTCAACAACATCATATCAAGATTCTGATCCACTTAGCAACATACTAAAATAGTAGAAACTAAATAGGGGCTTGTAACAACATTCCTATAAGCTACTACGGATTAGTAACACGTGAACCTGATAGAAGAAGAGAGCCTAGTCCTTAACCCATGTTGAATGAGAAGAGAATGACTCAGATCAGAGGCATAGGGTAAAGGAGTAAAAGAGCCTTATGTTCCCTCCCACAATCAATTCCCCTACATATAACTAAAGCATTTCTAGACTCGACATCGACCAGTTTGGCTCAACGAACCTCCAGGCAGTCCGGCTCTGATGCCAACGCTGTCAGGAGCCCGATTCCAAATCACATCGATCTAGCCGGTAACACCTCATATCACTTTGCGACCTCACGCACGGTATCCCACGGGTGTCACCTTACCATGGCCCGGGACCTTTTGCGCCTTTTGGCTCACGTATATGATAGTGTCGCTAGCATCCATATGACAGAGAACCCGGGCCGACATGGCTAGTCGTGAACCCAAAGCGGCACAGACCTATGGAGACAGGCATACATGAATCACATCGAGCATGTCGATCATCAGCGAGTGATTCCGGGCTGTAGCACTGGGCTAACAGGACTCCGGGGAACCCGGACTGTAGTAGGCTAGGCAGGACTCCGGATATCACCGCGTGACATTTCCCCAAAGGAACAGACATAGGAACGAAGTGAAACACATGCCGGCCAGTCAAGTGTCCCGAACAGTAATGCTGGGCTAGCAGGACTCCGGTGAACCGGGCTGTAGCGGACTACTATGGCTCGAGGAACACTAGACTACATTTCCCCATAAGAAGGGCTGCCAAGGATAAACAACTAGATTGTCGGATCCCACTCATACCAAGCATTTCAATCATACACACAGTATGCCCGATATGAGTACGTACAACATGGCATCACAACAAAACTCTACAACTCAAGTACTTTATTTAAACGCTCCAGAGAGCCATACATAACATGTTCATACAGATAGGGATCACATGACCCGACACTCAAGTCATACAAACATACAAGCACATGCGGAAGCAACTAGTCTGGGTACAGACTCTAGAAAGAAAGAAGGCTTCTCAAAGCCTGTCTATCTACATAGGGCCCTCCATGGCCTGGATCACCACCTGGGTGGCTAGTCACTCGTCGATGTCAAGGTCTACGTAGAACCCATCGGAGGGGGCGGTGTTGTTGTCTGAAAACAGTAATTAAGCAAACATGAGTAAAAGGTACTCAGCAAGTCTTGCATCAGAACCTACTATACATGCTTATTCTCAAGAAGGTGGTGGGGTTAATGCAGCAAGCCAGCTTTGACTCTTGTCTAAGCTATCCTACGGAACTTCACCAGTAAAATAGTTTTCGCACACGAGTCCACTACTCACCAACACAATACTCCACCGGGGATCCTCCCTCGTCATCCTATGAGAGGGCCATCCTCGGTACTCACACTTATCTTGAGTCTTTTATTAGTATCCGTTAACTTGTCTATGAACTGTATAGGCAACCAGGTAGTCCTTTACCGTGGACGCGGCTATTCGAATAGTTTTATACCCTGCAGGGGTGTCCTTCTTCATACACGCTTTCACCACTTACCGCCGTTTACACGACATGTACTCGGCAACCTTCAAGCGGAAGCCCAGCGAGGGTGTCGGCCACGGCCTACGTAAACACTTAAGTCTCTAGTCTAGGTTTATCGCCTATCCAGGTTCCATCTGCAGGGAGTCCGGCCGAGGTTTCCACATACGGACCCGAACGATGTGAACAGGGTCTCGAGACGCCTAACGGGCGCCCGGCATACCCGGCCACGGTGTATCTACCGCAACATAGCCCACCCCTAGGGTCAGCGCTACGCACGGCCGCCAACACATAACCTACAAACACCAGAAACTAGTCGCAACTCCTGGACAGAGTACTAGGGTGGTTAAGAAGCCGAGAGGGTCAATTAAGGATCCCAATGTATTGTAGTAGCTGAATCTTAAATCACACATACATATCTCAGTTCTTAGGGACGACCTCAATGAAACAACCCACCATGTACTCCTACATGGCCTCTCATCGATACCTTTACCAAAACATGTTCAACACATCCCTCACATTACCGGCATAAGCATTTCACTCTGGCCCATCACCCAGATGAACCAGACCTGACACAACTCTAAGCATAGCAGGCATAGCAAGGTAGGAATCACATACATGGCTCAATCAACTCCTACACATGCTAGTGGGTTTCATCTAGTTACTGTGGCAATGACAGGTCATGCAAAGGATAAGGGTTCAACTACCGTAGCACATAGTAGTTTGAATCGCGTTGTCTTAATGCAGTAAACAAGAGTAGAAGTGAGAACTTGGGTTTGTATCGGAATGATCAATGGTTGCTTGCCTGATGGAGTGGTAGTGGGATACTGCCCTTCAGTTGGATACTCGTGAATATCCTCGGAGGCAGCACCTACCACGAAGAACACATCGGAACATAATCAACACATGACGATATGCAACAATATGATGCATGCTATGACATGGCAATATGAATGTGTCTTGGCCTAATGTAAGTTATAATAGAAAGGAATGAACTCATTTGAATCAAAGATTCAAATATTAGCTCACTAAACATGGCCCTAATAGTGCATTTCCTTATTCTGCTTAAGCAGCAAGGTAAACTTGCTTTTTCATGCATGAAACCATTACAGATGGATAGATTGAATTTTTCTGATAATTTTTCATATATAAATTATTTCATTTGGAGTTACGGTTGAATTTCTATGATTTTTAGAAGTTTTAAACATTTTCTGGAATTCCTGAATAAAAATAAATCCAGAAAATGCATTACTGCATCAGCATTGCATCATGCTGACCTCAGCAGGTCAAAGGCGCCAGCCCAGGTCAAACCTGACTGGTGGGCCCCTTCTGTCAGCCTCTCAGCTAATTAACAGGATTAGATTAACACTAATTCGCTGTCAGTGGGGCCTGGGCCCACATGTCAGTGACTGATTTAATTAAATTAATTAAAACTAATCCTAAAATAGTTACCAGACCGGCCCCACCTGTCATAGGCTCAGGGGGTCTACCTGGGCCCACCCAGGAGTCAAACTGGGTCAAACTCGCCGGCGACTCGACGCCGGCAAGGCCCGAGACGGCGGAGGGCTTCGGATTTGGTCCTCCGGTGACCAAATCGACGGCGGAGACGTGCTACGCATAGCTGGGGAGCTGCCGCATCCAGTGGTGCAAGTGGTTGGACACGGGGACACCGGAAATGACGCCGGCGACGACCTTGGCGGTCGCCGGAGTTCGGGCGTGGATGGATTCGACGCTACGGTGCACGGGAGAAGGAGCTGGTGGTGGCTACGGGTTCCTGGTGCTGCGCTGAGCACAACGGCGAGCTTGGCCTCGAGCCACTGTGGCTCTAAACACGACGGCGCCATGGTCGGCGGTGGGGAGCTCTAGGGTACGGTGGGAATGGCGGCTACGGAGGCCGAACGAGCACGGAAGCTAGGGAGAAAGGAAGAGGAGCTCACAGCGGGGTCGGAGAGGGGGTCAGCGAGCTCGGGGAGGACTTGAGGCCGGCGAATCGAACGACGGCGTCCGGTGGCCGTGGACGGGGAAGAAGGGCACCACGTCGTCTTTCGGTCGTCCGAGCTTGTGTGAGTCGACGGAGAGGTCCAGGGTGACGAGGCGGAGCGATTGGGCTCGTCGGAGGGGCGAGGGAGTGGCTGTGGTGGCAACTACGGCGATCGGCGGCAAGGTACGCGCTCGGCCATCACGGGAGAGAGTGAGGGAGACGAGGGGGAGAGTGAGAGAGGATGAGAGGGGGACGTGGGGGTCGCGTGGCACTCCTGGACGTCTCTAGGACGTCGGCAGAAGCAGGAGGTGGTCGGCGCGTGGCCGGCGCGCGGCGAGCACGCGCCCCTGCCTCCTGGCGCGAGGAGGACGACGACTGGCGAAGCCAGTAGGCTGGGCCGAGCCAGGTGGGCTGGCCAGCTCAGGTAAGGCCCAGGTGGCTTCCTTCTCTCTTTTTTTTGTAAATTTGTTTCTGTTTTCTACTTAATTGCAACTGTTGGGCTTTATTAAAAATACTAAAACATTTCCAAAAATCCTGAAAATAATTGTGGGCTCTGTTTAGATTATTTCCAACAGCAAACATTTGTTTCCAGAATTATTTGGGCATTTAATTTATTTTATAGCATTTAAATACCCAAATTCAAATACTTATGATTTAATTCAATGACCTTCTGTTGACCTAGAAAAATGTGCACCAATTTTGCCAGAGGTTTTAACCCAAGACAAAGAGGGTGAACTTTTTAGAAGGGCATTTCAGGTTCACTGAAAATAATTTTAGTAAACCCTAGTTGTTTCCAGGGGGGTTGGGGGTTCTGTCATCCCCATTTCAAATTTAAGAGGAAAATAAACATGATGCACACTCGAATGCTTGAACTAGCTAGGGTGTGACAACTCACCCCGACTCAAAAGAATCTCGTCCCGAGATTTAGGATCCTCCGGGAAGAAGGTGGGGTACTCAAGTCGAAGACGATCCTCCCTTTCCCAAGTGGCTTCTTTCTCGGAATGGTGTGACCATTGAACCTTGAGAAACTTGATATTCTGACATCAAGTGGTACGCTCGGCTTGATCAAGGATACGAACGGGATATTCCCGATAGGAGAGGTTATCTTGTAGATCAAGCATTTCATGGTCCACTCCACGGATAGGATCCGCGAAGCAACGCCTGAGTTGTGAAACGTGGAAGACATCGTGAACTCTGGAAAGATGCGGAGGTAGTTTCAATTGGTAGGCAACTTCCCCTCGTTTGGCAAGAATGCGAAAGGGTCCAAAGTAACGAGGGGCCAATTTGCCCTTGATACCGAAACGATGGGTTCCCTTTAACGGAGTAACCTGAAGGTAAGCCTTCTCGTCGACTTCATAAGTCATAGGCTTATGTTTACGATCATATTGACTCTTTTGACGAGATTGGGCTGTTTTCAATTTCTCACGAATAATGCGAACCTGCTCTTCTGCTTCCTGAATCATATCCGAGCCAAAGAGTTGTCTTTCCCCGGTTTTTGACCAATTAAGAGGCGTTTGACATTTTCGCCCATAGAGAACTTCGAAAGGAGCCTTGCCCAAGCTGGCTTGATAAGTATTGCTATAAGCAAACTCCGCGAATGGAAGGCATTTCTCCCAACTCATTCCGAATGAGATAATAGAAGCTCGGAGCATATCTTCTAGAATTTGATTAACTCGCTCTACTTGACCACTTGATTGAGGATGGAAGGCAGTACTAAAAGAGAGACGAGTTCCCATAGCATTTTGGAAACTTTCCCAAAATCGAGAGGTGAAGAGACTCCCACGGTCTGAGTTAATTTCCAATGGAACACCATGAAGAGACACTATTCGGGAGATGTATAAATCAGCTAGCTGGCTAGCGGTGATACTCTCACGAACAGGTAGGAAATGGGCTACTTTGGAAAGACGGTCGATCACGACGAAGATGGCATTATTCCCTCTCTTGGTCCTGGGAAACCCAGTGATGAAATCCATACTGATTTTATCCCATTTCCATTCGGGAATAGCCAAAGGTTGAAGGGTGCCAGCAGGCCGTTGATGCTCTGCTTTAACATGACGACAAACATCGCAATTAGCAATGTATTGAGCGATTTCTCTCTTCATCCTAGTCCACCAAAACCTCTGGCGTAGGTCTTGATACATTTTAGTACTACCGGGATGAATGGTGAGAGGGGATTCATGAGCTTCCTTAAGGATCAACTGGCGCAGATGTTGTTTCTTGGGAACCACCAAACGGTTCTCGAAGAAGACAGCACCTCGCTCATCCATGGAGAAACATTTAGCAACTCCGCTAGCGATGTTTTCCTTAATCCGGGATATGCCCTTATCATACCGCTGCGCGGTTATGATTTGATCCATAAGGGTAGGTTTCGCCACCAGGGTGGATAGGAATCCTTGAGGAACAATGTGAAGATTGAGCTTACGAAATTCCTCATGGAGAAATGGTTGACTCTGTTGTAACATCAGGTTGTTACAATAGGATTTACGGCTTAGTGCATCAGCCATGACATTGGCTTTGCCCAGGGTGTAAGTTATTCCTAGGTCGTAATCCGAGATCAACTCAACCCAACGTCTTTGCCTGAGATTCAAATCTGGTTGGGTGAAGATATATTTCAAACTTTGGTGATCGGTGAAGATCTCGCAACGATTACCGAGAAGGTAATGTCGCCAAGTTTTAAGTGCATGGACTACAGCTGCAAGCTCTAGATCATGTGTGGGATAGTTTTCCTCATGTGGGTGTAATTGCCGTGAAGAATAGGCAATTACCTGGCGATCTTGCATGAGTATGCAACCTAGTCCCTGTCGCGAGGCGTCGCAATAGATAATAAAGTCCTTGGAGAAATCTGGTGGTACCAGTACGGGAGCAGATGTCAGGCGTCTTTTCAGTTCTTGAAAACTGAACTCGCACTGTGGAGTCCACTCGAACTTTTTATCTTTCTTGAGGAGTTCAGTTAGAGGTTTAGCAACCTTGGAGAAATTCTCGACGAAGCGGCGGCAATAGCTCACTAAGCCAAGGAAGCTCCGAACTTGCTTAACCATCTCAGGTGGAGTCCAATCAAGGACGGCTTGAACTCGCTCGGGATTGATAGCAATACCCTTACCAGAGATTACATGGCCTAGATAGGTCACCTCTGGCAACCAAAATTCACACTTGGAGAATTTGGCATAAAGGCGATGCTCTCGAAGTTTCATCAATACCAGCCTTAGATGTTCGGCTTGTTCCTCTTCATTCTTGGAGTAGATGAGTATGTCATCGAGGTATACTACGACGAATTTATCCAAGTACTCCATGAAAACCAAGTTCATTAACCGTGAGAAGGTGGCTGGGGCATTGGTTAAACCGAAGGACATGACGGTGTACTCGTATTGGCCATAACGAGTAACAAAGGCTGTTTTAGGAATGTCCCCGTTTCTGATTTTGATTTGATGGTAACCCAACCTCAAATCCATCTTGGAAAAGACTGAGGATCCAGCGAGCTGGTCATACAGATCATTGATCCTGGGAAGAGGGTATTTGTTCTTGATGGTGACCAGGTTGACAGGGCGGTAATCCACAGCCATTCGATCCTTTCCATCCTTCTTCTTAACGAAGAGGACGGGGCAAGCCCAAGGAGAGGAACTAGGACGGATGAAACCCTTTTTCAAGGACTCATCGAGTTGGTTCTTAAGCTCGGCTAGTTCTAAGGGTGCCATCTGGTAGGGTCTTCTAGAAATTGGAACGGTTCCTGGAACAAGGTCTATCACAAACTCAACATCCCTGTCAGGTGGAACACCTGGCAATTCTTCTAGGAAGACATCCGGAAAGTCTCGGACTACCGGAACATCCTCAAGGTCTGGAAGGGGGTTGGCATTTAGGGAGTAAAGCTGGCGCTGGGCCACTCGAGTTAAGACATTGACTGTCTTGCCCGATGGGTGAGTAAGTTGAACAGTTCTAGTGGCACAATCGATCTTAGCATAATGAGCTGACATCCAGTCCATACCCAAGATGATGTTTATTTCCGAGGACTTGAGAGCTATTAAGGATGCAAGGAAGACAAGTCTATCGACAAGGATTTCGTTCCCATGGCTTACTCTAGAAGTTTGCCATCTAGAGCCAAGAGTTTGAATTTCCATGGTAGAGGGCATGTCACAGAATGTCGTGTTGTGCAATCGAGCATAGTTCTCGGATATGAATGAATGAGATGCTCCAGTATCGAAAAGAACAGATGCCGGATGGCAGTTAACAAGGAGCATACCAAGGACGACGTTGGATCCTCATGAGCCTCCTCGGCTGAAACATAGTTGACATGGCCACGTGCAGTGGTGGCCGGCTTGGCGTAGAATGTTTTTCCCGCAGGCTTACCACAGCCAACGGACTTTCCAGTTTGATTGGGGTTGTTGTTCTGGGGACACTCTCGGCTATAGTGACCTGGCTCTCCACACTTAAAGCATGTCACCACATTGGGGCGTGGAGCAGCATTAGCAACGGGGCCACCATAGGGCTTGGGCGGTGCAAATTGCTCGTTGGGACGAGGTGCCTCAAAGGATGGCCTCGGGATGAACCTGGGTGGCAGTGCCGTGCTTGGAATCCACACCCGGCGCTTCTGAGCTCCAGAGCCGGATGAAGAGCCAAAATCACGGGAGTGCTTGCGTGAAGCGTCATAATCAGTCTGGCCTGTCTCAGCACTGATGGCTTTATTGACCAACTTTTGAAAGGAGGTGCACTCGTGTAGACGAAGATCGCGGCGAAGCTCAGGGCTAAGTCCCTTGCGGAACCTTGCTTGCTTCTTAGCGTCAGTAGATACCTCTTCGGGAGCATAGCGTGCCAGATTTCCAAATTCACGACTATATGCATCCACAGTCAGTCTTCCCTGGGTGAAGTTGCAGAACTCCTCCCTCTTGCGATCCATGAGACCTTCCGGAATGTGATGCTCGCGGAAAGCCTCACTGAACTCAGCCCAAGTAGTAACTTGGCCGACCGGGCGCATAGCTTTGAAGTTTTCCCACCAAAGGCTAGCAGGGCCTTCGAGGTGATAGGCAGCATAGGTAACCTTGTCGGCTTCGGCTACGTTGGCAGAACATAGCTTGTGGGTAATGCTGCGAAGCCAGTCATCCGCGGCGAGGGGTTCGACGGATTGGTTAAACTTTGGTGGGTACAGCTTGATAAAGTCATTGATTGACACCAAGTCATTTCGTGGGTGGCGTGCAGTGTTCTGCTCAATCCGCTCTAGCAGGCGGTTAGTCTCACGCTTGTTTCTTTCCGCCTCCAGCATTGCCTCGGGCAGAGAAGGCGGGTGAGGCAGATTTTCACCCCTAGCTGCACTGGCTTCACCCTGCTCCGAGGCAGCAGGGTTGCTGCGGGTGTTGACCATCCTAGGAGAAAACAAGACAATGGTTTAGATAAGGATGGCTCAAACTTAGCAAGGAAGTGTAGAATGTAATGGATAACGCGGAATGCAGAGATGTTCATCCGTATGTCATGGTAATATAAAACTGCCATATATATACCAATGGTCACACACATCATACATAGTTTAGTACCATCCCAGGCTATAGTACAACTATGATGAAAGACATTACATCTCATCGGGGGCATTCGAAGCTCCTATACATTATTTGTCTACACCTCCGGAATTGACTACACACTAAGTCGTATTCCACAAGTCACGCAGGACAGTGGAGATACAACTGCTACAATACTAGTGGTACTACTACTAACTCAGACAGCTCCGTAGTAGTCCTCATAGAAGTCACCTCCGTAGCCTGGAAGTTCAATGTGACCATTCGGGAACAGACGGTCCTGAGGAGCCTGTGGACCATAGGGGCTAGGATGAGGTCTTGGACCAACAAACGGTGGCCTACGGGGACCACGGGGTGGGGTGATGCCTCCCACATCACGCCAATCCACCATGTCTGGCAGAGCTGACCTCACAGGATACAGATCCCTTGTATCCATACATCCAGCTTGCACCGCAGGTGCAAACCGAGTCAATGTGGCCCAATGATCAGCACGGGTACTGAAAAGCTCCAGCCTCAAGGCCCGATTCTCTCGGTCCTTATCTTCGAGCATCTTGGCAGTGGTACGAGTTAATGAGTCCTCCTGAGTGGAGTCAGCATAGATAGCCTGAAGATACCCTTGCGCTCCCGGAAGTGAAGCTGGCATGTAACGGAAGTCAGTGTTCTGAAGCAGGCCAGTCCGGACTCGCAAGATGGTCATCATGGAATTGGCAGCATCCTGCACAGCCATCTCAACAGTAACCCTGAGTCCATAGGAACAGTGAAGGGGCTCGGTAGATCCAGGATAAGAAGTAAATATCCTGACGGTGCAGAGATATTGACTTTGATTAAAGTCGCGGAACTGCTCTTCGACGGTGTATTCGGGATACCAACGGTAGCCCGTCTCGATCATTACCCGGACTAACATAGCAGTATGACCGGGCACGTCGAGGCACCGGGTCAGGCGAACCACTTGGTTTTGAACACGGTTGGCCATCTGCAAGCACAACCACAATGCATGGACATCAGAATTTCTAGGGAAAATTGGACAGCATAATAGCTATAAATGCTCAGAAAAAGATTTGAGAGATCCACAACAGTTTGCAATACCACTCAACAACATCATATCAAGATTCTGATCCACTTAGCAACATACTAAAATAGTAGAAACTAAATTGGGGCTTGTAACAACATTCCTATAAGCTACTACAGATTAGTAACACGTGAACCTGATAGAAGAAGAGAGCCTAGTCCTTAACCCACGTTGAATGAGAAGAGAATGACTCAGATCAGAGGCATAGGGTAAAGGAGTAAAGGAGGCTTACGTTCCTTCCCACTATCAATTCCCCTACATATAACTAAAGCATTTCTAGACTCGACATCGACCGGTTTGGCTCAACGAACCTACAGGCAGTCCGGCTCTGATGCCAACACTGTCAGGACCCCGATTCCAAATCACATCGATCTAGCCGGTAACACCTCATATCACTTTGCGACCTCACGCACGGTATCCCACGGGTGTCGCCTTACCATGGCCTGGGACCGTTTGCGCCTTTTGGCTCACGTATATGATAGTGTCGCTAGCATCCATATGACAGAGAACCCGGGCTGACATGGCTAGTCGTGAACCCAAAGCAGCACAGACCTATGGAGACAGGCATACATGAATCACATCGAGCATGTCGGTCATCAGCGAGTGATTCCGGGCTGTAGCACTGGGATAACAGGACTCCGGGGAACCCGGGCTGTAGCAGGCTAGGCAGGACTCCAGATATCACCCCGTGACATTTCCCCGAAGGAACAGACATAGGAACGAAGTGAAACACATGCCGGCCAGTCAAGTGTCCTGAACAGTAGTGCTGGGCTAGCAGGACTCCGGTGAACCGGGCTGTAGCGGACTACTATGGCTCGAGGAACACTAGACTACATTTCCCCATAAGAAGGGCTGCCAAGCATAAACAACTAGATTGTCGGATCCCACTCATACCAAGCATTTCAATCATACACACAGTATGCCCGATATGAGTACATACAACATGGCAACACAACAAAACTCTACAACTCAAGTACTTTATTTAAAGGCTCCAGAGAGCCATACATAACATGTTCACACAGATAGGGATCACATGACCTGACACTCAAGTCATACAAACATACAAGCACATGCGGAAGCAACTAGTCTGGGTACAGACTCTAGAAAGAAAGAAGGCTCCTCGAAGGCTGTCTATCTACATAGTGCCCTCCATGGCCTGGATCACCACCTGGGTGGCTAGTCACTCGTCGACGTCAAGGTCTATGTAGAACCCATCAGAGGGGGCGGTGTTGTTGTCTGAAAACAGTAATTAAGCAAACATGAGTACAAAGGTACTCAGCAAGTCTTGCATCAGAACCTACTATACATGCTTATTCTCAAGAAGGTGGTGGGGTTAATGCAGCAAGCCAGCTTTGACTCTTGGCTAAGATGTCCTACGGAACTTCACCAGTAAAATAGTTTTCGCACACGAGTCCACTACTCACCAACACAATACTCCACCGGGGATCCTCCCTCGTCATCCTACGAGAGGGCCATCCTCGGTACTCACACTTATCTTGAGTCTTTTATTAGTATCCGTTAACTTGTCTATGAACTGTATCGGCAACCAAGTAGTCCTTTACCACGGACGCGGCTATTCGAATAGTTTTATACCCTGCAGGGGTGTACTTCTTCATACACGCTTTCACCACTTACCGCCGCTTACACGACATGTACTCGGCAACCTTCAAGCGGAAGCCCAACGAGGGTGTCGGCCACGGCCTACCTAAACACTTAAGTCTCTAGTCCAGGTTTATCGCCTATCCAGGTTCCATCCGCAGGGAGTCCGGCCGAGATTTCCACATACGGCCCCGAACGATGTGAACAGGGTCTCGAGACGCCTAACGGGCGCCCGGCATACCCGGCCACGGTGTATCTACCGCAGCATAGCCCACCTCTAGGGTCAGCGCTACGCACGGCCGCCAACACATAACCTACAAACACCAGAAACTAGTCGCAACTCCTGGACAGAGTACTAAGGTGGTTAAGAAGCCGAGAGGGTCAATTAAGGATCCCAATGCATGGTAGTAGTTGAATCTTAAATCACACATACAGATCTCAGTTCTTAGGGACGGCCTCAATGAAACAACCCACCATGTACTCCTACATGGCCTCTCATCGATACCTTTACCAAAACATGTTCAACACATCCCTCACATTACAGGCATAAGCAATTCACTCCGGCCCATCACCCAGATGAACCAGACCTGACACAACTCTAAGCATAGCAGGCATAGCAAGGTAGGAATCACATACATGGCTCAATCAACTCCTACACATGCTAGCGGGTTTCATCTAGTTACTGTGGCAATGACATGTCATGCAAAGGATAAGGGTTCAACTACCGTAGCACATAGCAGTTTGAATCGCGTTGTCTTAATGCAGTAAATAAGAGCAGAAGCGAGAACTTGGGTTTGTATCGGAATGATCAATGGTTGCTTGCCTGATGGAGTGGTAGTGGGATACTGCCCTTCAGTTGGATACTCGTGAATATCCTCGGCGGCAGAACCTACCACGAAGAACACATCGGAACACAATCAACACATGACGATATGCAACAGTATGATGCATGCTATGACATGGCAATATGAATGTGTCTTGGCCTAATGCAAGTTATAATAGAAAGGAATGAACTCATTTGAATCAAAGATTCAAATATTAGCTCATTAAACATGGCCCTAATAGTGCATTTCCTTATTCTGCTTAAACAACAAGGTAAACTTGTTTTGTCATGCACGAAACCATTGCAGATGGATAGATTGAATTTTTCTGATAATTTTTCATATATAAATTATTTCATTTGGAGTTACGATTGAATTTCTATGATTTTTAGAAGTTTTAAACATTTTCTGGAATTCCTGAATAAAAATAAATCCAGAAAATGCATTACTGCGTCAGCATTGCGTCATGCTGACCTCAGCTGGTCAAAGGCGCCAGCCCAGGTCAAACCTGACTGGTGGGCCTCTCAGCTAATTAATAGGATTAGATTAACACTAATTAGCTGTCAGTGGGGCCTGGGCCCACATGTCAGTGACTGATTTAATTAAATTAGTTAAAACTAATCCTAAAATAGTTAGCAGACCGGCCCCACCTGTCATAGGCTCAGGGGGGCCCTACCTGGGCCCACCCAGGAGTCAAACTGTGTCAAACTCGCCGGCAACTCGACGCTGGCGAGGCCTGAGACGGCGGAGGGCTTCGGATTTGGTCCTCCGATGACCAAATCGACGGCGGAGACGTGCTACGCGTAGCTGGGGACTGCCGCATCCAATGGTGCAAGTGGTTGGACACGGGGACGCCGAAACGACGCCGGCGACGACCTTGGCGGTCGCCGGAGTTCGGGTATGGATGGATTCGACGCTACGGTGCACGGGAGAAGGAGATGGTGGTGGCTACGGGTTCCTGGTGCTACGCTGAGCACAACGGCGAGCTTGGCCTCGAGCCACTATTGCTCTAGCCACGACGGCGCCATGGTCGGCGGCGGGGAGCTCTCGGGTGCGGTGGGAATGGCAGCTACGGAGGCCGAACGAGCACGGAAGCTAGGGAGAAAGGAAGAGGAGCTCACAGCGGGGTCGGAGAGGGGGTCAGCGAGCTCGGGGAGGACTTGAGGCCGGCGAATCGAACGACGGCGTCCGGCGGCCGTGGACGGGGAAGAAGGGCACCACGTCGTCTTGGGGTCGTCCAAGCTTGCGTGAGTCGATGGAGAGGTCCAGGGTGACGAGGCGGAGCGATTGGGCTTCTCGGAGGGGCGAGGGAGTGGCTGTGGTGGCAACTACGGCGATCGGCGGCGAGGTACGCGCTCGGCCATCGCGGGAGAGTGTGAGGGAGACGAGGGGGAGAGTGAGAGAGGATGAGAGGGGGACGTGGGGGTCGCGTGGCACTCCTGGACGTCTCCAGGACGTCGGCAGAAGCAGGAGGTGGCCGGCGCATGGCCGGCACGCGGCGAGCACGCGCCCCTGCCTCCTGGCGCGAGGAGGACGACGACTGGCGAAGCCAGTAGGCTGGGCCGAGCTAGGTGGGCTGGCCAGCTTAGGTAAGGCCCAGGTGGCTTCCTTCTCTCTTTTTTTTGTAAATTTGTTTCTGTTTTCTATTTAATTGCAACTGTTGGGCTTTATTAAAAATACTAAAACGTTTCCAAAAATCCTGAAAATAATTGTGGGCTCTGTTTAGATTATTTCCAACAACAAACATTTATTTCCAGAATTATTTGGGCATTTAATTTATTTTATAGCATTTAAATACCCAAATTCAAATACTTATGATTTAATTCAATGACCTTCTGTTGACCTAGAAAAATGTGCACCAATTTTTCCAGAGGTTTTAACCCAAGACAAAGAGGGTGAACTTTTTAGAAGGGCATTTCAGGTTCATTGAAAATAATTTTAGTGAACCCTAGTTGTTTCCAGGGGTGTTGGGGGTTCTGTCATCCCCATTTCAAATTTAAGAGGAAAATAAACATGATGCACACTCTAATGCTTGAACTAGCTAGGGTGTGACACGAGCCTCGTGAGGCGGACGACACCAGGACCTTCCCAGGGGCTGCCTCGCTAGGATGGCTCCCGAGGAGTGGAGATATCTATGCAAGGGGCACCTCGCGAGGTCCGCGTGACGTGAGCCATGACGACCGAAGCCAGGCGGGCGCCAATGGGCGCAGAGTGCCAATTCCCTCTTTTGTGCTAAGGAAGCAGGTGCAGGCAAGGAGTCCCGAGGCATCAGGCAAAGGTTTCCATATCGGTGTAACAAGACCAAGACCAGCAGGACGGCGGGACGAAGGTCACCACGGAGCCCACGCCGGCGTCACCACCAGAGCCTTTGGAAGGCGAAGACCACCTTTTTTTAGGATAACTTGTACTAGTTGTCTCCCTTGAAAACTGGCCATTGTGGGATCCCTTCCTGCCTAACATTTGGGAAGAGGACCGGGCCTCTATAAATAGCACTAGCCACCACCGTAGTCTAGGATCGTCTCATCTTGGATCAGATCCACTCCACCAAGGCCATCTCACCAGCTCATAGAGCTCAAGAGCACCTCTCCTCAGGAGGCTGTTCATCCATTGTACTAGTTAATACTCAGCCCACGAGGCAATCCACCACACCACACTGGAGTAGGGTATTACACCACAACGGTGGCCCAAACCAGTATAAACTCCAGTGTCTCTTGTTCCTTGGGTTCGCCGAGCTAGGCCTTGAGATCGTCGCGAGAGCGAGCTAGGGAGAGATCTTCGTGCGCACCCCAGAGTTCGAACCTCAAGGGTTTGCTGGAACCTAGAATCCGACAATGGCTAATGCACCTGCCGAAGAACTCGATTTCGTCATGGGCTCACCTGTGCAATGACTTTGTCAGCGCCTTTACGGGCAGCCATCAAGAGCATGGACGGCCCTGTGACTTGCAAGTTCTTCCACAGAAGGAAGGGTAGAGCTTGCGAACCACAACATCCAGTAGTTGTGATTGCCCCATTCCATTCGAACGTGCACAACAAAAGGATACATTCCAAGATGAGCGTCCGACTGCCCAAGACCGTCAATGAATTGAACACTTTGGCACACAAGTGTGCCCGGGTTGAGAAAGGAGGGTGACTCCCCGGGGAGGAGGATGGCGTCGAGGTTGATTCAGAAGACAACGAGGATACCGCTAAGCCAAAGAGGAGGAACCGAAAGTGCAACAAGAAACCCAAGGAGAAATCAGTGTTGGCTGTTGAGGGCTCTGGCAATCTCAGCACTAGCAAGAAGGCCAATATTGAAGGCCCTAGCAAGGAAGCTATCATGTGCACTGATTTCTGCGAGGTTGCGGCAGCAGAGAAGGCTAGGAAGTCTGACAAGCCATGCTGGAAGATCCACCACACTAAAGGGCATGACCTTCAAGAGTGCCATCAAGTTGAGAAGCTGGTTAAGAAACAAACGACTGAGTATGAGAGGCGTGATAAGAAAGGAGATGAGGAAAGTGCTGCCGGGAAGGGCCGTGGTGACAGAGGAGGCCGCCACAGCAAGGCCCCATAGCAGAAAGAAAAGCCAGCTAGGGGTCAAGAAAAGAAAGAAGGGGGCGAGGAAAGTGATGAAGAAGATGAGGAAGAAACCAGCGACTAAGAGTTCCAGAAAGCAACTGAAGCCATGTGCATTGACAGAGGAGTGTCCCTACACTCCTCTCACCACTAACTCAAGCAGTGGGCACGAGAGGTCAATGTCATGCAAGCAGCCGTAGATTCTCGGAAGCCACTCAAGTGGCCCCGCATGCCTATCATCTTTGTCGTAGAGGATCACCTCGACCATACTACTATGGTAGGGTGTTTGCCGTTGTTGGTTTCACCAAAAATACGCAACGTCAAGGTCACAAAGATGCTAGTTGATGGCGGGGCTGGGCTGAATCTAGTCCCCTCAAAAGTGTTAGCAAACTACAGATCCCTAATGTAGAAGTTTGGGACCGGCCTAAGGGAAAGGTTATGTTGCCGGTAACATTTTGTGGAGAACTGAACTACCGGACAGGAAGGATTGTGTTTGATGTTGCCGAACATCCTTTGCCATATAATGGGATTCTTGGCCGTCCAGCTCTCGCAAAATTCATGGCAGCATCCCACTATGCCTACAATACATTGAAGGTTCCAGGACCGATGGGCATCATTTCCATCCCATCGAAGGAGAAAGATGCAATCATATGCGTGGACAAGATGTACCGAGACGCGGTAGATGCTCAGGCTACAGAAGGCAGAGCTCCCGCCAAGGAAACAAAAGAAGGGAAAGAAAGATAGTAAGGATGTCGCCAAGGAGTCCGGGGAGCGTGCTTCTCTAGAGCGCATTGCGCCTGTAGTGACCTGCCGGAGAGTTCCACTAGCAAGAGATCCAAGGTTGCTTCGCCTGCTATAAAAAAATCCAGGCAAGGGAGGATGGCTTTGATGGTCCGTTCACAATCAGCGCCACACTTGATGACAAATAGGAAAGCGCGCTCGTTGCCTTCCTACGGGCGAATGTCAATGTGTTTGCTTGGAAACCATCTGACATGCCCGGTGTTCCCAGGGAGGTAATCGAGCACCACCTTGTTGTCTATCCTCGTGCTCGACCCATGAAGCAAAAGGTCAGAAAGCAAGCTTTGGAATGATAGCAGTTCATTGCCTAGGAGATTAAGAAGCTTGAAGCAACTGGATTGGTCAGGGGAGTGGTGCATGCAACATGGTTGGGAAATCCAATAGTAGTGCGCTAGGCAAATGGGAAATATAGGCTTTGCATTGAATTCACAGACCTAAACAGGGCCTGCCCGAAGGACCCTTACCCCTTGTCGTGCATCGATTAGATCATGGATTCCACCTCCAGGTGTGATTTGCTTTCCTTTTTGGATTCATACTCTGGGTACCATCAGATATTTATGTCTAAGGAAGACGAAGAGAAAACTACGTTCATAACCCCATGTGCCATGTACTGCTTTGTGCGAACGCCTTTTTTGGGTTAAAGAGCATCGGATCCACTTTTGCAAGAGCTTTGCAAATTGATTTTGATGTAGAAACTTACATGGATGATACAGTGGTCATGACCAAGGACAAATCAATGATCATTCAAGATTTGGAAGAGACCTTTGCAAACTTGCGCAAGATCAATTTGAAGCTAAACCCTGAGAAGTGTGCGTTTGGTGAACCCTCCGGCAAGCCCTTGGTTTCTTTGTATCCCTACGGGGAATATAGGCCAACCCAGACAAGTTCAGGGCAATCAAGCAGATCCAAGCACCCAATACTAGGCGTTTGACTGGACGCGTTGCCGCATTGAGTAGGATCATTTCCAAGTCTACCAAGCGGACCTTTCCTTTCTTTAGAATCTTGAAGAAGGCAGGACCTCTGAAGTGGACCCCGGAGGCAGAAGCAGCACTGAAAGACCTAAAAGCATAACTTTCCTCTGCTTCCACCCTAGTTGCTCCTAAACAACAAGAGTCGTTGTTGCTATATTTAGTGGCAACAAATCTGTCGGCGTTCTGGGAACGGGGGTCCCCAGACTTGCCTGCCTGCGGCCTGCGGCGTGGCTCAAAGGGGGGGCCAGCGTGGCCCATCTTCACCAACACAAACCCAAGACCCTCGCGAGGAGCCAAGCCTCGCGGGGCGGATGACGTGGAGCTTCCTCAGGCGCGGCCTCGTCAGGCTGGCTCACGAGGAGGCAGAGAGATCAAGGCGGGATACCTCACGAGGTGCCCGTGATGCAAGCCATGACGACCGGGGGCGCCAGGCAGGTGCCAGCCCGCGCAGTGTCCTCCCTTCCTCTTTGGTGCAAAGGGGGCAAGCGCAGCCGCAGAGTACCAAGGCGTCAGGCAAAGGTTGCCATTTCGGTGCAACGAGACCAAGACCAGGAGGACTACGAGACGAAGGTCACCTTGGAGCCCAAGACGGCATCATCACCAGAGCTTTGCGCAGGCGAAGACTACTTTTGTCAGGATAGCTGATACTAGATGTCCCCCTTCAAATTAGCCCGCCATTGTTGGCTCCCTTCCCGCTCGATATTTGGGAAGAGGACCAGGGCCTCTATAAATAGGACCAGCCACCCGCAAAGCAAAGGAGGGCGAAGAGGGGGGAAGAAAAGAGAGAGAGAGCGAAGAGGTTGGAAGAAAAGAGAGGGATCGAAGGATAGAGAAGATCAGAAAGAGAGGGAGAGAAAGGTGACTGAGCTCCTCCCAGCAGTTCATCGCCCCAGCCAAGAACAGACCCTCGCGAGGCTGTTCTTCCTTGTATTGTTCATTATCATCAGCCCAAGAGGCAATCCACCACACCACACACTGGAGTAGGGTATTACCACAACGGTGGCCCGAACCAGTATAAACCCTGCGTCTCTTGTGTTGTTCTTTCCATAGTTCTGATCCTAGCAAGGCGGAGGGGTGCAGGTAGGTAGAGGGCGAAATCTCCGCGCGCACCCCAGTGTTCAAACCTCAAGGGTCTGCCGGAACCTGAAATCCGACATTTGGCGCGCTAGGTAGGGGTGCGCCGGGATTCGTCTTCCACCACCCCGTTCTCCTCCGACCATCACGCCCATGTCTGACGCTCACCGGGCCCGCGCCGAGCGCCGGGCCGCGCTCACTTCCCGCGTCGCCCAGACGGCCCCTGTCGGCGGGCGTCCTCGCCGTTCCCCGTCACCTTCCGTCAACGCCGCCATCGGCCTGGCGGGGGACGA
Source organism: Triticum dicoccoides (assembly GCF_002162155.2). Lineage (NCBI taxonomy): Eukaryota > Viridiplantae > Streptophyta > Magnoliopsida > Poales > Poaceae > Triticum > Triticum dicoccoides. Next base: position 266,697,050 of record NC_041390.1, on the reverse strand, counting down.
GCAGCAAGCATCATCCCAGCACCCGCCCGTGCGGCAAGACGGCCGCACCGCAACTCCCTCGCTCGCCCCAGCTGGTTCTTCATCCCGCGCGCTCCGCGCACCCATGGAGGCTCGGACTGCACTCATCGCGGCGAACGAGCTCCTGCGCTACCATCCCGTCGACGACGTCTACAAAGAATAGCTCGACCGCGTCGCCGAGCTCGTCCACGCCGCAGGGGCTCTCCTGCGCCGTCCGTTCCGCTGCACCGCACCCCACCCCGCGCGGGCAATGAAGCTCCGGCGGCGCACCGGCCGCCTCCTCCTCAGGAAGGCGCCATGGCTCCAAGGCGTGTGGCCCCTGGGCGGAACCCGCTCCATCAGGCGCCAGCGCAGCAAGAGCAGAGCTGTCAAGAAGTCCCTCGCCCGCAAGAAGCTGCCCGGGCGCTCCCTGCTCTAGCACGTCGCGACCATGCTCCTGCTCCCGCGCGTCAGGACCCCGCGCTGCTCCCAGCTGCAGCACATGCAGACATGCAAGACCAAGTTCCCTGTCATCCAAGGCCTCCCGTGGCCACAGCAGGCTGACGCGCCTTCACCGCCGAGCTACGCAACGTTGCGTGGCCCGGCAAGTTCAAGCCAGACTTGCCTCCTCGCTACGACGGCACGGCTGACCCTGCGGAGTTCCTCCAGCTCTACGAGCTGGGAATCGAAGCTGTTAACGGAGACGAGAAGGTCATGGCGAACTGGTTCCCCATGGCACTCAAGGATGGGGCCCGCACCTGGCTCCTGAACCTGGCTCCAGGCACAATCTCCTCCTGGGACGAGATGCGCACCCGCTTCATCGCCAACTTCCAAGGCACTCGCGACCGGCCACCCGCCGTGAGCGACATGTGCCGCATCAAGCAACAGCCCAGGGAGACCCTGCAGAAGTACATCCAGCGCTTCAACAACGTGCGCCTCAAGATTCCCAAGGTGACTGAGGAGGCCATCATCTCGGCCTTCTCCGACGGCGTGCGCGACGTCAAGATGAAGGAGGAGCTGGCGATGCATGAAGACCTGTGCACTTCCTTGGAACTGTTCAACCTGGCAACCAAGTGCGCCAGGGCCGAGGAAGGGCGTATCTCCCTCCTCGAGCTGCCTGCCGCAGACCCAGAAGAGACGAAGCCCAAGGCCAAGGATGTGAAGCGCAAGGGGGCTATCATGCTCGCGACAGAACCAGACACCAAGCGGGGCAGGGATTAGCCTGAACCTTCCAAGGGCAGCCGATACCGTGTGTACCACGACCTCCACACCCACAACACCAACGAATGCCAAGAGCTCTGAGCCGTGCAAGAAGGAAGGATCGGACGTCGCCCTGACCGCAGTGACCGGGGCTACGACTGAGGAGGAGGAAGGAACGCAGGATGCTGGGAAGACCGTGGCCCACGCCAAGGGTGGCGCGATCAACCTCGCAAGGATCGCTGGCAAGGCCCGCCTCGCGAGGGAGGCTGGAGAGATCAGCCTCGCGAGGGAGACTGGAGGGACCAGCCTCGCGAGGATCGCACGCAAGGCAACGCAGGCCTCCCACCGCTGCCACCGCAGCCAAGGAGAAACGAGGACCACCACCAGGACGAGGAGGCTGGGGGCTTCCAGGAGCCATGCGCGATCGCCTGCATCCTGGGCGGGGCACAAGCCCCAGCCTCTCAGCGCATCTTGAAGCAGTTCGCCCGTGAAGTGAACGCATTCCTCCCCAGGCTCGAAGCCACGCGCCCTCTGTGGTGGTCGGCGTGCGCCATCACGTTCAGCTCAGCAGATCAGCTCAAGTGTGCGGCTACAGCCGGAGTTCTCCCGATGCTTTGTTCCCCAATCATCAGCAACGTGGTGGTCACCAAGACCCTCATCGATGGCGGGGCAGGGCTCAACGTCCTGTCCGTAGAGACATTCAACAACCTCCAAGTGCCCTACAGCCAGCTTCAGCCAACCAAGCCTTTCTCCGGTATCACCGACGGCTCCACAGTCCCGATTGGGCAGGTCCACCTCCCTGTCACCTTCGGGGCACGCGACAACTACCGCACCGAGCTTATTGACTTCGACGTCGCTCACATTCGCCTGCCCTACAACGCCATCCTTGGGTACCCAGCGCTGGCCAAGTTCATGGCCGTAACTCACCACGGCTACAACGTCCTCAAGATGACAGGAAGCGGCGGAGTCATCACGGTGCCATGTGAAGAGAAGGACGCAGTGTGTTCCCTGGAATGAGCCATTCAGGCCGCGTCACTGGAAGACCCGGATCGTGGAAGCAGGAGGCCTCCCGAGACCGCCCCTAAGAAGAAGAAGACATTGTCCGGCCCGACCACTCAGGAGGCAGGCCCCTCTGGTTCCGCGCCTGCCCAAGGGGAACCTCCTTCCATCGCATAGGAAAGAGCGCCCGGCGCCCTCCTCAGGCACGGCTCGGGGGCTCTCCCCTGGAGGGCCACCGACCTAGCTAGGGCCACGAGGGAGGCGCTTGGGCACCACATGGAGGCGTGTTTCGAAGCATGTTTCCCTCAAGAAGGAGCAAGGCAAGGACATCCAGACCCTCAGGAGTTCGTCAGCGAGGCCATTCAGGAGCTACAGGAGTCAAGAGTCATGAAAGGCGGCCGCCGCCTACTAGAAGTGGCTCCCCATCCAGGCGAGGATGGTGGGCTGCGCGTCTGCATCGACATACCAGGGCCCAACCGAGTCGCCTCTCTGGAGCACCTCTGGCCCTCGCGAGTGGGGAGCTGCGGAGGCCCACCCCACAGCTACGTTCGCATGCCTTACGGCTTGCCGAACGCGGCTGACATGTACCAGCGCCTCATGAGGGGCATCACGGGGGCACGAGGGGCCAGGCGTTCCACAGCCCTGGCAGGGATGGAGATGGCCCGTGAGGAGCCGCCAGCGCCTCCGGAGCCTCCCGAGGCCCCTGGGCCTGGGGGCTCGTGAGGATCGGCTCCCGCAGCCCACCGAGCCTACTACACCAATGCTCCTTCATCCTCAACATTATCAGGTGACATCTTTCGAGTTTTATTTCCAGCTGGGAGCGCCCCCCAGGGCAGCATTATTCCCAGGCCGCGTGGGTCCGTCCCTGCGGCGTGTATCCCTTTTTTGTTCCATGTTGTTAGCTTACCTTGTTGGGGGCGCCCCTCGGGCCGCATGACCCCCCAAGTCGCTCGGGCCTGACCCAGTGATGTCCACACTCCCAACATCTATTTGAACGAATCCACTCCTTCGCAGCTAATGCGTTTTACCTAGTTGCCAGCTTAGCTGATGCCAACTAACGGAGCTGCTCCCGAACGGCATGACGCTTGTGCATGGGTCCGTCCCTGCAACGTCGACAAACCTGGATGGCTGAGCTCTGGCCGCGGCAGCCCCGCATAGCGTCACCTCGTCAAGCCTTCAGTGCCTCACTACCCCTCAGAAGCAACCAACGGCTGACTGTCAATTGTCATGGCAACCCCTTGGTTTTTCTATGATGGACCTGCAGGACCTCCTGAAGGAGCTGCGTCGGGCGAGGCCCTTGCGGTGTCTCCTTCGCTCTCGTCCGCGTGAACCGCTTGCATGTTAAAGGGGGGGCGCCTGAGCATCGCGACTTAGGGCTCCTACTGGCTCTCCAGCCCTCACCCTCTGGCCTTGACCACGGCATCGCGACCTGGCATACCAGCGACGACTGAGACTCGCTCGAGGGCTGGGACCCGAGGACGTAGAGCAGAAAGGGGAGCAAAGGCGAGAGGGGAGAGACACACAAGGACCTCGCCGAGCAACCTTGCGCCTGCCGATGCACGGACCCGGCAACACACTAGGGAGCGGCCCCTGATCCTCGAGATAAGTCATCACCCGGAAGCGCCAGCTGCCATGGCACCATCCCCGCACCTAATGCTATCCCGTGTTAGCGACACCGCTCTCCTTTCTCACCAAACGACGGATGCTTGGGCGCCAAAGGGGACCTCCTGAGCATCACGACTCAGGGGCTCTTACCGGACTCCGGGTCGCTGACCTCCTGGCCTTGACCACGGCATCGCGACCTGGCATACCAGCGACGGCTGAAGCCGCCTTGGGACTGGGACCTATCAGCGCAGAGCACCAAGCCCTAGTGAGGCTCGAAAGGGAGGACTGAGCTAAGACGGAATGAGCAACTCGCGCAATTCTGCGACAAGGGTTATATTAACAAAATAGGATCACAGTCACCATACAAGCCCCCACGGGACGCGTTTTTGATTCCTCGCAGGGAACAGATCCTAAAGGGACACAAACTACGGGCGACCCTGCAAAAGACGCCATCATCAACAGTGGGCCGTCAAGCACCGACGCCAACCCCATTGTCAGGACCCCGACTCAATACCACATCGATCTAGCATGTAACACATCATATCACTTTGCGGCCTCACGCACGGTATCCCCACGGGTGTCGCCTTACCTTTGCCCGGGACCGTTTGCGCCTTTTGGCACACGTATATGATAGTGTCGCTAGCATCCATATGATAAGGAGCCCGGGCTGACATGGCTAGTCGTAAACCCAAAGTGGCACAAACTTACAGGGACAGGCATCCATGACCCAGCATCGAACGTGTCGGTCATCAGCGAGTGAATCCAGGCTGTAGCACTGGGCTAGCAGGACTCCGGTGAACCGGGCTGTAACGGGCTAACAGGACTCTGGTATTCATCGCGTGACATTTCCCCGAAGGGGCAGACACAGGAACGAAGAAGGACACATGCCGGCCAGCCTAAGTGTTCCGGAGCAGTAGCAAGCTACCATGGCTCAGTGGAAACACTAGGAGACATTTCCCGGTAAGAGAGGCTACTAAGGATAAACAACTAGATAGTCAGATCCCACACATACCAAGCATTTCAATAACATACACACAATATGCTCGATATGTGCAATACAACATGGCATCACAACATGACTCTACAACTCAAGTATTTAATCAATAGGCTCCAAGGAGCGAGATATTACAAACATGGGTCTCATGACCCAACACTCAGAGCATACAAGTCAAAACACAAGCGGAAGCTTAACATGTCTGAGTACAAACATCTACAAATGAAAAAGGCTGAGAAGCCTGACTATCTACCAGATCCTGCCGAGGCACAAGATCGTAGCTGAGGTAACAAGCTAAACGTCGAAGTCCACGCGGTACTACTAGCGAGACTGAAGTCTCTCTGCAAAAACATAAATTAAGCAACGTGAGTACAAATGTACCCAGCAAGACTTACATCAGATCTAACTACATATGCATCATTATCAACAAGGGGATGGTGGGGTTTAACTGCAGCAAGCCAGCTTTGACTCGGTGGCTAACCTGAACTACGACCGCAATGTAACTCTTTGAGGTGGCGCACACGAGTCCACATATTGACCATATCAATACACCACTATGGATCCGCTCCCGTCTCCCTACGAGAACGCCATCCATAGCACTCACGCTTATCTTGCGTATTTTAGAGTATCCACTTTCACTTGTCTATGAACTATACAGGCAACCCAGAAGTCCTTTACCGCGGACACGGCTATTCGAATAGATCATATTAACCATGCAGGGGTGTACTTCTTCACACACGCTCTCGCCACTTACTGCCACGTACACCTCGTGTATCTCGGCAACCTTCAATCGGAAGCCTGGCGAGGGAGTCGGCCACGACCTAACTAACCACACAAGTCTCTCGTCCAGGTTTATCGCCTATTCGGGTTCCATCCGCAAGGAGATCCGGCCGGGGTGTCGCTCACGACCCCAAATGATGTGTGCAGGGTTCCCAAGCCCACCATCCGGGTGCTACTTGGTACACTGGGCCACTGTGCCTAGTCTGTCCCAAGCCCACCTGTACCGGGTGCCACTTGGTAGACTACTAACACTACCTACAAACTAGTTGCAACTCCTGGACAGAGATCATGTTGATTAATATGTCGAGAGGGGTCGAGTTACCGGAACCCAATGTGTGGTAGTAACTGGTCATGGATCACAAACACAGAACTCAGTTCCTGAGGACGGCTGCAATGAGACAACCCACCATGTACTCCTACATGGCCTCTCACCGCTACCTTTACCAAATCGTGTTCACACACTTAGCTCTCAATGGTAGGACATGTTCACACACCTCTGATTCATCCCCGATGAATCAGACCTGACTCAACTCTAAGCAGTAGCAGGCATGACAAACAAGCATGAATGAGTAGGCACAACAGGGCTCAAACAACTCCTACTCATGCTAGTGGGTTTCATCTATTTACTGTGGCAATGACAGGTCATGCAAAGGATAAAGGGGTTCAGCTACCGCAACAAGTAACAGATGAATCGTTGTTGTCCTAATGCAGTAAAAGAGAGCAGGAGCGAGAGAGTGGGATTTTATCGGAATGAACAAGGGGGTTTTGCTTGCCTGGCACTTCTGAAGATAATATAGCTCTTCATCGGTGTCATCGATCACATTGCCGGTACACGTCTATCGAGAGGGGACAATTACCGGCAAACAAGGAAGAACACAATCAATGCAATGCGACAATATGATGCATGAATGTGACATGGCAATATGATGTGATTTGTGCTGATGCAACTAAACCAGATTAAATGAAGTTGGTTTGAGTCCAAGATTCAAATTCAAACTCCACATGTGGTTATTTAAATGCCATTTAATTGAATTGTCCTGAACAGTAGGCATAAGTTGTTCTAACATGCATGAAAATAGTACAGATGGATAGATTGGATTTTTCTGATCATTTTTCATATATAACTTATCTCATTTGGAGTTACGGTTGATTTTATATGATTTTTAGAAGTTTAGGGCATTTTCTGGAATTTCCTATAAAAGAATAAATCCAGAAAATGAATTATTGCGTCAGCAGTGCGTCAGGGTGACGTCAGTGGTCAACGGGGCTGGTCCAGGTCAAACCTGGCCAGTGGGGTCCACACGTCAGTGTCTTAGACTGGTTTGTGTCGCTGACATGTGGGCCCAGTCAACGGCCACGTCAGCGCGGTCAAAACTGACGCGTGGGGCCACTGCAATTAGATTAAACCTAATCTATTTTAGTTAGCCGGTTAGTTAGGCCGTGGGGCCCGGCTGTCAGTGGCTCTAGGGGTTAATTAGTTGGATCATTAACACTAATTAAGCATGCCACATCGGCAGTCGCCGGAGTATCGCCGGCGGCGACCATTCCGCACGGCGGCGCGGCTCGGATTTGAGCTAGGGGCGATGGTTTGGCGCGCGGTTTGGCTCGTTGGAAGTCCGCGACGCGGCGCGTCCAGCGGTGGCTGTGACCGTGGCTGGGGTGGCCGGAGCTCGCCGGAAGTGAGCTCGCGGCGGCGCCGGAGTTCGGGAACATGCGGGCACGAGGCTGCGATGCACTAGGGGGCCGGCTAGCGGCTGAGTTGGCCTCCTGGGGGCACCATGAGCACGTTTGAGTGCACAGGCGTGGGTGGTTCGCGCTCAACCCACGACGGCGAGGAGGCATGGCAGCGGCGAGCTTCGGTCGTCTCCGAATCGGCGTCTACGGAGAGAGATAGACCACGGGGTAAGGGGGAAGGTGACCGGGAGCTCACAGGGAGGTGGCAGGGTAGCCCAGGGGCTCGGGGACGCACGGACGGCGGCGAATCGACGATGAGGTTGCCGGCTACCGGGGGTTGAAGACGAGCTCGAGGACGACGCTGCAGGGCTCTCGCGGTCGAACTGGTTGGGGTATACGATTCAGGAGAGGACGACGGTGCTTCTGGATGCATCGGCAAGGCGAGGGGGGGCCGGTGGCCGTGGTGGCAGTGGACGGCGGCGACGAGCTCCGCTCGGTGGCTGCGTGCGAGAAACAGAGGAGGGGGGGGGAGGAGCGAGGAGAGTGAGAGAGGGAGCCAGGGGCTGTGTGGCACTCCGTGGAGTCGTCTAGGAGGGGCCGGGGAAGCAGGAGGTGGCCGGAAGTAGGAGGTGGCCGAGGCAGCATCGGCGCCCGCCACGCACCTGTTCGTCCTCCTGGCAGAGGAGGAAGATGACAAGGGGGCGCTGGGCTGGGCCGGCCAGATGGGCTGGCCAGCTGGGCCGCGACAGGTGAGTCCAGGTGAGGTTCTCTTCTCTCTTTTATTTAATGTTTTTGTTTTCTAATTTTGCAGTTTTGTTTTAATTTGGTTTCTTAACCAAATTATTTTTGCAGCTCTCTGGAAATTATTGTGGATGCATTAAGGTTTGTCCTAGAGCTCCACAAAATATTCCAGGATCATTGGAGCAATAAAAATATTTATAGAATTTATTTGCTCCAACTCAAATACAATTATGAATTAATTCGAAAACCATAAATGCATTAGAAAAATGTGCATGACCTCTGATTAAGGTTTTAACCTTTTTCCAGAAATAATGAACATTTTTGGAGGGCATTTTGGGTCCAATGAAAATATTTGAATTGAACCTAGTTAAAATTATTATCTGCTAGGGTTTGAACATCCCCATTTCAAAATTTCATTTGAATTTAAACATGATGCATGGATGCTTAAGTAGAGTCAGGCAAGGGCTTAGCTAGGGCTGTGACAACTCACCCCCACTAAACAAGAATCTCGACCCGAGATTCAAGACGTGAGGTAAGAAGACAGAGGGGACACGAAGCTAGCACAATCTTCACGATCCAGGTTGCACTTCATAAGAACCTTGATTCGATCATCATCTTGTCTCGGCGTCTTGCTCTGGGAACTCCAACTAACATGACGAGAAGAGGAAAGGAAAACTCTAGAAGAATCTATCTTCTCGAAGACCGAACAACTTAGGATCAACTCATGGGATGAGACATTGTCACATCTCTCGAGCTGAGACACGAAGCATACATCTGAGGAAATGAAGTGAGACAGATGACGAGGGCTCGCTAGGTAGACAATTCCAGACTTAAGAATGTGGTGATCGGTTGTCAACGTAGCGAGGAGTTGAATTGCCATGATACCATAATGATGCACCTTAGGGAAGGTGACTCGTAGAAATATCCCCTTAAGTGGCAAAAAGAATTACCTTTGATTCAAAGATCATTGAAACTCTTTATACCAGCTTAAGGCAAATCATAATCGATCGTTTAGAGGGGTTCGGTAGAATGGCATACCCGGATTAGAATGGATGATGTGGATTACCTTGTTGAAGACAACACAAGGGATGATTTTGCTTATCATCGTAAATGGATGGGACCCAAGATAGGATGGCACAATGATGGTGCAAGCTGGGAACAAAACACAAATGCTGGGAATGATTCTGGTAACTGGGAAGGAACCCAATAGTAGAGAGTGAATCCACTGTTTGAAAGGGTCATAGCATTATCGAGGAAACTGAGAGCACTATGTAATTAATGCCGACGATAAAACCTAGCACTTACGCGTGCTCTCAAGAACTTGAGTATCTCCATAATCATCAAGGTTTTACCAACATCCGTGTCAAGGGTGCTGGCAACACAACATACTACCATGATGAATAGCGATGGACGATGTAGATGCAAAGGAAGATAACACTTTCTCAGATTTCACCTTAGCGGGGCCAAGGGGATGAAATCTGGATGATCGACCGAGAGACATTTAGCACTCCGCTTCTAATGTTCTCCTTGATGTACTAGCGTATCCCATTCCTTGAAATGGTCTGGTATCTAGAACATCAAGTAAAGGTCGTACTTCGGAAACTCCAAAAATCATAAGGCATAGCTAGGGAGTAAATCCTACGAAGTCCTTATGGGGAGGTGGCCAACTTTCTCAATCAAGAGCCTACAATAATGAGTCTTCCGGCTAGATGTGTTGGCCACGTCATCCATTTTACCGGGTAACAAAGAGACCAATATTATAGTTCTTGGGAAATGTTCCAACCACCATATCTGCCTGAGATTTAGATCTGGCTGGCGTCAGGATATTCTAGACTCATCGAGTCTAGGAAGAAAAATGAAAGTTTGCAACACAAATCGACAAGACGACGTTGCGAGATTCTCGGGGAATGAACTATGATAGCAAGCTCCAAAAACATGAGCCGGTTCTGGTACAACATGTGATCATGTTGTCCAAGACAAGCATGACCACAAAGTAGTCTTATAATAAAACACTACCGAGTTCAAGAGGGGGAACCATCATCGAGGATATCGAAGTCTTGTACAAATCCATCTGGTACCTTCGGGACTAGCACTTAGAACTTATTAACCTTGAACAAATCAATCAGTGGCTTGGTGTGCTAGGGACACATATAGAATGGAGGTTGCAAGTCTCCGAACCACAGAATACTTCGCACGTATGCATGACTGATTTGGGATGATTCCAAAGGAAACAACATTGACTTTCTCCAGTCCATGGTGGCAACTTGCATCCAATGCACATGAACTAGAGGAAGTCACTTCTTACATCCGAACATATGCTTCATGAGATAGCATGAACAAATGCTTTCAAAAGTTTCCAACAGTAGCTTAATGTTCAGCAAAATTATGGAGAAGACAAGGATGTTGTCGATGGGCTCAACAACAATTCATCCAGCTTCCCATGGAGATGGAATTCCATAACTATGTGAACAAGGTGATAGTATTGGTCAGACCCAAAGATGTAAGGGTGTATGCTCGAGGGATCAACCACGAGTAACACAACATTACGAACATCGTTGGTTCTGATTTGATTTGAGGATAACCCATACTCAAATCAAAGTTTTGGCAAGACAATAGATCCAATAATTTACCACGAGGTTCACTCAAGGAAGATATCATCTACCTTCAACACATACACACACACACAAGATATCCCTTAAGATGAACTAAATCAGACAAGCTTCCATCTTCCAACTCTCCAAGTTGTTGTTCAGCTTAGCCAACTAGCTCAGGGGTACCCAACATAGACTCTTGGAGAAGGGGTGGTTTATAAGAAACCAACTTGATCACGAGCTCGACATAACAGTCAGGTGATGACCTGGTGATACTTTCGAGAAGATATACGGAAAATCACGAACCACCGATATGCTACTAAGCTCGAGAACAATCTTGCTTTTCAGGGCAAGACGATATGGTGAAATAAGCAAGGGATTGGATAATCCTAACTCATTGATCGAAGAGTGCACCAGAAATAAGGACTAGGTAGCATGATCAATCTTAGAATGATGATTCAAAAACCAACACGCTAAGAATGAAATTATTGTCCATTAACTACCAAGCAATAAGGTTGCTAGGAGTATTGAATTCACACATCACGATTCACTTGTCGGCATTCCGGTTGCGACAACACGGAACCGAGGGATGAATAATGATGGCGAGAAGTATCACTACATCAAGAATTCACAAGAGCCGGTGCAATTCTCATGAAAATCCTGACATAAAGACGGTAATACTTCAGGGTAGAACAGAATCAAAAGCTGGGTTGGCATTTTGATCTGCGGAGCACAATTGCTTTGACCCAATCCTAGATATGGATGAGGTACTGGAGTTTGTTTCTCCTAGTCATTCCCGGATAGAATGGCTTGACAGACCACAAGAATAATAGGCATCGATGACGAATGCACGACTATTCCTGACTATCAATTGACAGACGAGGGTCAGAATACAACTAAGGAGGAACAACTCGAGGAACATATAACTTTCTGAGTTGTGGATGCATAGATTAGTATGTCGAGCGAAGCTCAACATTTCTTCCGGATAACCCATGCGGAAAAAGGTAGAACTGGCAGAGCCACAATATATAATGGAGAACTCATCGAGGATATTCCTGTTGTGATATTTTGATCCAACAAACTTCTGCCATAAAGTGGTTCATAGTATTTGGAAGAAGGAAATACCACGAACTTCAAGGACTATCGCAAAGGTTACTAATAACCTAAGGGAGCTAGCAATTACTATCAACATGAGGTAAGTAGGGTGAATCTCGGGTTCAAAACTCAGAAGTGAAATGCCTACTAACTAAGTGGCATCAAGGGATGCTTTCGAGGATGACGGCCAGAATGATCACACTAGGAACACAAAACATGGCTAGACTACTAGATGATCCCCTGAGACACCTAGGGTCATAATAATAACTCCAACATAAAGGTCGAGGCAGTAGAGTACCTCAACTCAACAATTTGTGTGATTAACCTGGCCTAAAAAGACATTGAAACCAGAGGAAAAGGATTTTGCAAATGCATCAGACTCTTTGGAAACCTGGGATGACTCGGATAGTGTAACGGCTGTAAATGCTCAAAATGATTTGAGACATCCAACAAAATGGTGGCATAACCACTCAGAAGCACAATAATAAGGTTTGGAGATCAACAATTAACATACGGAAGTAGTAGGAACTGACTGAGATTAGAATCATCAATCCTACAAGTCTACAGATTAGTAACACGTCATCCTTATAGATAGATGAGAAGACCTAGTTCCTTAACCCCGTAGGAAAGATAAGATGACTCAGATCAGAAGGGCATAAGGTATAAGGAGTAAAAAGAGCCTTACGTTCCATCCCACAATCAATTCCCTTATATAACTAAAGCATTTCTAGACTCAACTTCGACCAGTTTGGCTTGGTAACCCTACAGGCAGTCAAGCTCTGATACCAAAGCTGTCAGGACCCTGACTCAATACCACATCGATCTAGCATGTAACACATCATATCACTTTGCGGCCTCACCACGGTATCCCCACGGGTGTCGCCTTACCTTTGCCCGGGACCGTTTGCGCCTTTTGGCACACGTATATGATAGTGTCGCTAGCATCCATATGATAAGGAGCCCGGGCTGACATGGCTAGTCGTAAACCCAAAGTGGCACAAACTTACAGGGACAGGCATCCATGACCCAGCATCGAACATGTCGGTCATCAGCGAGTGAATCCAGGCTGTAGCACTGGGCTAGCAGGACTCCGGTGAACCGGGCTGTAACGGGCTAACAGGACTCCGGTATTCATCGCATGACATTTCCCCGAAGGGACAGACACAGGAACGAAGAAGGACACATGCCGGCCAGCCTAAGTGTTCCGGAGCAGTAGCAAGCTACCATGGCTCAGTGGAAACACTAGGAGACATTTCCCGGTAAGAGAGGCTACTAAGGATAAACAACTAGATAGTCAGATCCCACACATACCAAGCATTTCAATAACATACACACAATATGCTCGATATGTGCAATACAACATGGCATCACAACATGACTCTACAACTCAAGTATTTAATCAATAGGCTCCGAGGAGCAAGATATTACAAACATGGGTCCCATGACCCAACACTCAGAGCATACAAGTCAAAACACAAGCGGAAGCTTAACATGTCTGAGTACAGACATCTACAAATGAAAAAGGCTGAGAAGCCTGACTATCTACCAGATCCTGCCGAGGCACAAGATCGTAGCTGAGGTAACAAGCTAAACGTCGAAGTCCATGCGGTACTACTAGCGAGACTGAAGTCTCTCTGCAAAAACATAAATTAAGCAACGTGAGTACAAATGTACCCAGCAAGACTTACATCAGATCTAACTACATATGCATCATTATCAACAAGGGGATGGTGGGGTTTAACTGCAGCAAGCCAGCTTTGACTCGGTGGCTAACCTGAACTACGACCGCAATGTAACTCTTTGAGGTGGCGCACACGAGTCCACATATTCACCATATCAATACACCACTATGGATCCGCTCCCGTCTCCCTACGAGATCGCCATCCATAGCACTCACGCTTAACTTGTGTACTTTAGAGTATCCACTTTCACTTGTCTATGAACTGTACAGGCAACCCAGAAGTCCTTTACCACGGACACGGCTATTCGAATAGATCATATTAACCCTGCAGGGGTGTACTTCTTCACACACGCTCTCACCACTTACCGCCATGTACACCTCGTGTATCTCGGCAACCTTCAAGCGGAAGCCTGGCGAGGGAGTCGGCCACGACCTGACTAACCACACAAGTCTCTCGTCCAGGTTTATCGCCTATTCGGGTTCCATCCGCAAGGAGATCCGGCCGGGGTGTCGCTCACGACCCCAAATGATGTGTGCAGGGTTCCCAAGCCCACCATCCGGGTGCTACTTGGTACACTGGGCCACTGTGCCTAGTCTGTCCCAAGCCCACCTGTACCGGGTGCCACTTGGTAGACTACTAACACTACCTACAAACTAGTTGCAACTCCTGGACAGAGATCATGTTGATTAATAAGTCGAGAGGGGTCGAGTTACCGGAACCCAATGTGTGGTAGTAACTGGTCATGGATCACAAACACAGAACTCAGTTCCTGAGGACGGCTGCAATGAGACAACCCACCATGTACTCCTACATGGCCTCTCACCGCTACCTTTACCAAATCGTGTTCACACACTTAGCTCTCAATGGTAGGACATGTTCACACACCTCTGATTCATCCCCGATGAATCAGACCTGACTCAACTCTAAGCAGTAGCAGGCATGACAAACAAGCATGAATGAGTAGGCACAATAGGGCTCAAACAACTCCTACTCATGCTAGTGGGTTTCATCTATTTACTGTGGCAATGACAGGTCATGCAAAGGATAAAGGGGTTCAGCTACCGCAACAAGTAACAGATGAATCGTTGTTGTCCTAATGCAGTAAAAGAGAGCAGGAGCGAGAGAGTGGGATTTTATCGGAATGAACAAGGGGGTTTTGCTTGCCTGGCACTTTTGAAGATAATATAGCTCTTCATCGGTGTCATCGATCACATCGCCGGTACACGTCTATCGAGAGGGGACAATTACCGGCAAACAAGGAAGAACACAATCAATGCAATGCGACAATATGATGCATGAATGTGACATGGCAATATGATGTGATTTGTGCTGATGCAACTAAACCAGATTAAATGAAGTTGGTTTGAATCCAAGATTCAAATTCAAACTCCACATGTGGTTATTTAAATGCCATTTAATTGAATTGTCCTGAACAGTAGGCATAAGTTGTTCTAACATGCATGAAAATAGTACAGATGGATAGATTGGATTTTTCTGATCATTTTTCATATATAATTTATCTCATTTAGAGTTACGGTTGATTTTATATGATTTTTAGAAGTTTAGGGCATTTTCTGGAATTTCCTATAAAAGAATAAATCCAGAAAATGAATTATTGCGTCAACAGTGCGTCAGGGTGACGTCAGTGGTCAACGGGGCTGGTCCAGGTCAAACCTGGCCAGTGGGGTCCACACGTCAGTGTCTCAGACTGGTTTGTGTCACTGACATGTGGGCCCAGTCAACGGGCACGTTAGCGTGGTCAAAACTGACGCGTGGGGCCACTGCAATTAGATTAAACCTAATCTATTTTAGTTAGCCGGTTAGTTAGGCCGTGGGGCCCGGCTGTCAGTGGCTCTAGGGGTTAATTAGTTGCATCATTAACACTAATTAAGCATGCCACATCGGCAGTCGCCGGAGTATCGCCGGCGGCGACCATTCCGCACGGCGGCGCGGCTCGGATTTGAGCTAGGGGCGATGGTTTGGCGCGCGGTTTGGCTCGTTGGAACGTCCGCGACGCGGCGCGTCCAGCGGTGGCTGTGGCCGTGGCTGGGGTGGCCGGAGCTCGCCGGAAGTGAGCTCGCGGCGGCGCCGGAGTTCGGGAACATGCGGGCACGAGGCTGCGATGCACTAGGGGGGCGGCTAGCGGCTGAGTTGGCCTCTTGGGGGCACCATGAGCACGTTTGAGTGCACATGCGTGGGTGGTTCGCGCTCAACCCACGACGGCGAGGAGGCATGGGGGCGGCGAGCTTCGGTCGTCTTCGAATCGGCGTCTACGGAGAGAGATAGACCACGGGGTAAGGGGAAGGTGACCGGGAGCACACAGGGAGGTGGCAGGGTAGCCCAGGGGCTCGGGGACGGACGGACGGTGGCGAATCGACGATGAGGTTGCCGGCTGCCGGGGGTTGAAGACGAGCTCTAGGACGATGCTGCAGGGCTCTTGCGGTCGAACTGGTTGGGGTATACGATTCAGGAGAGGACGGTGGTGCTTCTGGATGCATCGGCAAGGCGAGGGGGGCCGGTGGCCGTGGTGGCAGTGGACGGCGGCGACGAGCTCCGCTCGGTGGCTGCGTGCGAGAAACAGAGGAGGGGGGGAGGAGCGAGGAGAGTGAGAGAGGGAGCCAGGGGCTGCTTGGCGCTCCGTGGCGTCGTCTAGGAGGGGCCGGGGAAGCAGGAGGTGGCCGGGGAAGCAGGAGGTGGCCGAGGCAGCGTCGGCGCCCGCCACGCACCTATTCGTCCTCCTGGCAGAGGAGGAAGATGACAAGGGGGGCACTGGGCTGGGCTGGCCAGCTGGGCCGCGACAGGTGAGTCTAGGTGAGGTTCTCTCCTCTCTTTTATTTAATGTTTCTGTTTTCTAATTTTGCAGTTTTGTTTTAATTTGGTTTCTTAAGCAAATTATTTTTGCAGCTCTCTGGAAATTATTGTGGATGCATTAAGGTTTGTCCTAGAGCTCCACAAAATATTCCAGGATCATTGGAGCAATAAAAATATTTATAGAATTTATTTGCTCCAACTCAAATACAATTATGAATTAATTCAAAAACCATAAATGCATTGGAAATATGTGCATGACCTCTGATTAAGGTTTTAACCTTTTTCCAGAAATAATGAACACTTTTGGAGGGCATTTTGGGTCCAATGAAAATATTTGAATTGAACCTAGTTAAAATTATTATCTGCTAGGGTTTGAACATCCCCATTTCAAAATTTCATTTGAATTTAAACATGATGCATGGATGCTTAAGCAGAGTCAGGCAAGGGCTTAGCTAGGGCTGTGACACCCATCCAGATCAGAGCCGGCGGCGGCCTGGCGAGCCCGCCCTGCTCCAGGAGCGGCGCCGGCTCGGGGGCTCGTAGCTGTCGTCGCTCATCTCCGGAGTCGCGAAGAGCTTGCCGAAGTCGCTGGAGCCTCCGACGCCTCCATCGCCTGAGGAGCCGCCAAGGGAGCGGTTGGCGGGCCCAGTCCTCGTCGCGGCAGGGTCCTGGCCACCTTCCCCGGGGCAGCACTCCAGCCTGCGCCCGCTCGCATCGAAGACCTTGAAGAGCATCACCGAAGCACCATCATAATCCAAGTGGACCGCGAAGACGCCTCTTACCCTGCAAACCCGGGCGATCTCTCTCCAGCCTCGAGTCATGAAGACCTCGCCCGGGGCAACGACCGCGACCTATGCCTCGGTCGCGAGGGTGCTGCAGCCGGCGTGCTGCAGCCAGAGCTCCAGGGGCTCCCCCTGCGGGATGATGGAGGCGAAGAAGGGAGGAAGGCGGATCCAAGACTGAAGAGGAATGGCGACGTGGAGCACGAACTCTTGGGAGGAGCCCTTGGTGTGGACCCCAGGGGGGACGACCCACACCTTCGTGACCCGTTGGTGCCGACGGCGGCGCCGCCCATGGCGGTCAGCATCGGCTCCTTCGGGGCCCTCGACGTGGGCGTACAATGGCAGCGGGAACCCCGGCGGCACCCGCTCGCACCAAGGCCTCGACACCACCTGAAGGGCCCCCTCATCCGGGCCACGGGGGGCGAGCCATTTCTTCGGCGGGAGTGGGTCTGGTTCCCCTCGGGGAGCCTTTCCCTTCTCTGCCGTCGAGAACCGGTGGATCGGAGCCATCGCAGCAAGATGGAGCAAGAATCGGGAAGAAGGAGAAGCAAGGAGGGATGGACTGGAAGGGCGCGCGCTGTTCCGTACTTTTGGCTGGCGAAGGCCAACCGCCGACCTCCATGATTGCAGGTAATCATGACTCACTTTGCATGCAGGGACTTGTCCAATCCATGCAGTTGCCGAGGCGCCATGGGGAAGTGGAGACGCCCACGTTCAACCAACCGCCATGCGGTGCCCAAGGCCGTAGGCTGTTAGGGCCCGCGGCGCTTCGCTCTTGCCCTTCCGCCTCCCTGCACGGCCAAGTCGGGGCGCGCCTTAGGCCCGGGGGCTATTGTCGGTGTTCTGGGAACGGGGGTCCCCAGACTTGCCTACCTGCGGCCTGCGGCGTGGCTCAAAGGGGGGCCCAGCACGGCCCATCTTCACCAACACAAACCCAAGACCCTCGCGAGGGGCCAAGCCTCGCGGGGCGGACGACGCGGAGCTTCCTCAGGCGCGGCCTTGTCAGGCTGGCTCATGAGGAGGCTGAGAGATCAAGGCGGGGTACCTCACGAGGTGCCCGTGATGCAAGCCATGACGACCGGGGGCGCCAGGCGGGTGCCAGCCCGCGCAGTGTCCTCCCTTCCTCTTTGGTGCAAAGGGGGCAAGCGCAGCCGCGGAGTACCGAGGCGTCAGGCAAAGGTTGCCATTTCGGTGCAACGAGACCAAGACCAGGAGGACTACGAGATGGAGGTCACCGTGGAGCCCAAGACGGCGTCATCACCAGAGCTTTGCGCATGCGAAGACTACTTTTGTCAGGATAGCTGATACTAGTTGTCCCCCTTCAAATTAGCCCGCCATTGTTGGCTCCCTTCCCGCTTGATATTTGGGAAGAGGACCAGGGCCTCTATAAATAGGACCAGCCACCCGCAAAGCAAAGGAGGGCGAAGAGGGGGGAAGAAAAGAGAGAGAGTGAGCGAAGAGGTTGGAAGAAAAGAGAGGGATTGAAGGATAGAGAAGATCAGAAAGAGAGGGAGAGAAAGGTGACTGAGCTCCTCCCAGCAGTTCATCGCCCCAGCCAAGAACAGACCCTCGCGAGGCTGTTCTTCCTTGTATTGTTCATCATCATCAGCCCAAGAGGCAATCCACCACACCACACACTGGAGTAGGGTATTACACCACAACGGTGGCCCGAACCAGTATAAACCCTACGTCTCTTGTGTTGTTCTTTCCATAATTCTGATCCTAGCAAGGCGGAGGGGTGCAGGTAGGTAGGGGGCGAAATCTCGACGCGCACCCCAGTGTTCGAACCTCAAGGGTCTGCCGGAACCTGAAATCCGACAAAATCAAGTGGTAGTGCAGCACTGGTCGCACAGCGAGAAGTGGATGAAAAGAAAGCTACAGCAACTATCCCCTCCGGAGGTGAAACTAAACCAGTCATGGCAGAATCAGACACAAACCAAAGGAATGTAGAGCAAGTTAGTGAAGGTTGTTCCAAAACCGCGGCAAGGAAGAAGGTGGTGCAATGGCCAGTGTACTTTGTCATCTCTTTGTTACATGGGGTATGTGGTTGGTGAGCCTCTTCATCATCGCTATCACCTGGCAGCCTCCTCCCCTTGTGTTCGGCGTTGAGCTTGCCGGCCTGCTTGAAGACCCAATAGCTTCTGTTGGTATGATTAGTTAGTTTGTCGGGGTGGCCATGAATCTAGCAAGGCCGATCCAATATCTTGTCCAAATTGGATGGTCCATTTCTGTTTACCTTGAATGGTTTTTTCCGTTGACCGGGTTTGCGGCTGCTGAATCCGGCATTGACCGTTTTGTCGTGCATTCTCTCATTATCATTGTGACGTTTGTATTTACTACGTCGTGGTTTGCCATTGCTGTCTTGGACTTAGGAGGTGCTCAGATCGCTGGCGCTGTTGCTTCTACGAGCGGGCCAGTTTTCTTCTCCCGCATAGAAGCGGGTCATCAGAGCAGTAAGGGCTGACATGGATTTTGGTTTTTCTTGACCAAGCTGGTGAGCGAGCCATTCATCCCAAAATCTATGCTTGAAGGCCACTAGGGCTTCCGTGTCCGGACAGTCGACGATTTGGTTCTTTTTAACTAAGAACCTAGTCCAAAGCATCCTGGCTGACTCTCCGGGCTGCTGGATAATATGACTTAAGTCATCAACATCCGGTGGCCGAACATATGTTCCTTGGAAGTTGTCAAGGAAGGCTTCTTCCATGTCCTCCCAGCTGCCGATAGAATTTTCGGGCAGACTGTTCAACCAGTGTCGAGCTGGCCCTTTGAGTTTTAATGGGAGGTATTTGATGATGTGGAGGTCATCTCCACAAGCCATATGAATATGAAGAATAAAGTCCTCGATCCATACTGCGGGGTCAGTTGTTCCATCATATCATTCAATGTTTACGGGTTTAAACCCTTCTGGGAATTCATGATCCATTACTTCGTCAATGAAGCAAAGAGGGTGTGCGGCGCCTCTATATCGGGCCACCTCGCGACATAGCTCCAATGGGGTCCGTCTGCGGCATTCGGCCGTGTGTGAATAGGTTTTTCATGTCCGAATAGATAGTTTTCGACACGTGTCCAGGTACGTCCCCGCGATCCGTAGATCGATCTGGCACGTGTTGCTCTATTGTTCAGGTCCTGCCAAAGGTCATATGTGTGACCACGAACTGTTTTATCTTTGCCTTTATAATGAGGCGGGGCGGGCTGGTATTCCGCTTGAGCTGCCGCTTTAACCTGACCACGTGGTGGTTGGTCAGCCCCATTGTGTGCTGATGGTATGGGCTCCAGCGCCTCGTCGTCGAACTGACGTAGCAATTTGTGCTTCGGGTAGCTTTTGGCTGGGCGCTAAAGGCCGTATTCTTCGGCTGCCAGGACATCAGTCCATCTATCATTTAGCAGATCTTGATCAGCTTGAAGCTTCTGCTACTTCTTTTTCTAGCTCCTTGGAGTGGCTATTAGCTAATGCTTAAAGCGCTCCTGATCAAGAGGTTCCTCAGGCACGATGAAATCATCTTTGCCGAGGCTCACCTCATCCCCGGAGAGCAGAAGATAATTGCTGACCTCCGAGTGTTCGTTTATGGCCTATTCATCAGAGCTAACTTGCCCATCTTCCTGTTCTTCTTGTTCGGAAGTTGCTTCACTGGGGTCTTCATTATCTTTGGCACCATACAAAGTGTTATCTTCTCCTTTGTCGGTATTGCGTTCTTTTGCACGACGTGACTTAGAGTGGCGCCGATGACGTCGATGCTTGGGCTGTGTCCCAGGAGGTTTATCCTTGACTGGATCTTCTTTGTCGTCGTTGTTAGGTTCTTTAGGTGTATCCACCATGTACACATCATACGAAGAAGTGGCCGTCCAGCGTCCGGTGAACCACGGGTTTTGGCCGTGCTCCTCATATGGATCGTCGTCCATACCGGCGATGTCTTTGGAGCCGTAATCGAGCATATCTGTTAAGTCTTCCACGGTGGCTATAAAGTGGGTGGCGGGTGGGAAGTGAAATTCCGTGTCGTCAACTTCTAGTTCGAACCGGATATAGTTCGGTTGTGAATCCCCCGCCAAGGATAGATTTTTTAATGAGTTCAGCACATCGTCCAAAGCCAAGTGCCGGAAGATGTCTGTGGTGCTGAATTCGGCGATTGATGACCGATCATGCTCGACATGCCCGGACGCCCATAGTTCGGAACTTACAGCCGGATACAAGTCCGAGGTTCCGGTAACACAAGCATTGCCAGAGGTTAGGTCTGTGTGTCGCTTCAATGCCGTAGGGTCTGCGGCCTCCGTAGAGGGGTTGAGCACCCTGTCCTCAGATGGCGCGGCCTGCTCCGGACCTAAGGCCAGAGCGGTTATAGGTGCAATTTCATAGGCATGGCCCGATGATAGATCTAAGTCATGTTCATCGAGGTGATGGGGAGTGACTTTCATGGTCTCGAATCTGTCAAAGATCAAGTCTTCGTGCATATCCATGACATAGTTCAAACTTCCAAATCTGACTTGGTGCCAGGGGAGTAGCTTTCGATCTGCTCCAGATGGCCAAGCGAGTTGGCCCGTAGTCTGAAGCCGCCGAACACGAAGATCTGTCCAGGGAGGAAGACTTCCCCTTGGATAGTGTCATTGTAGATGATTGAAGGAGCCATCAAACCTTTTGACGATGGAACAGTGGAACTCTCATTGAAAGCACCAATGTCGGTGTCAAAATTGGCGGATCTCGGGTAGGGGGTCCCGAACTATGCGTCTAAGGTTGATGGTAACAGGAGACAAGGGACACAATGTTTACCCAGGTTCCGGCCCTCTCTATGGAAGTAATACCCTACTTCCTGCTTGATTGATCTTGATGAATATGAGGGTTACAAGAGTTGATCTACCACGAGATCGTAATGGCTAAACCCTAAAAGTCTAGCCTGTCTAACTATGATTATGATTGTATCTCTCTCAATTTGGACTAAGCCCTCCAGTTTATGTAGACACCGGACGGGACTAGGGTTGCACCAAGTCGGTTACAAAGAAAGGAATCTTCATATTTGGTCGCCAAGCTTTCCTTCCACGTAAAGGAAAGTCCCATCGGACACGGGAGAGAGTCTTCGGTCTTGTATCTTCACAACCCATTAGTCCGGCCCATGCCAACAGGCCAGACGCACGAGAACACCTTAGTCCAGGACTCCCTCACCTACCTTACGTGTTCGGGTGCCCTGCTTTCACACGTGAGCTACGGCAAGTCCGCTGGCCGTCCATCCGATCATTCAAGCCAAAAGTACCGAAGAAGTACGATGGAAAGCTAAACCCGACAGAATTCCGAGGCATTTACATGATTGCCATGCAAGCTGCTGGAGGAAGGATGAAAAGATCCTTGCCATCTATTTCAAATTGGTACTCAAACCCAATGTGAGATCTTGGTTCATGAACTTGCCATAGAACTCCACTTCTTCGTTGTCAGATCTATGCAATGAGTTAGTTGGTGCCTTCACCGGAGGCTAGAAAGGCCATGCAGAGCTGATGACCCACAAGTATAGGTGATCTATCATAGTCCTTTCGATAAGTAAGAGTGTCGAACCCAACGAGTAGCAGAAGGAAATGATAAGCAGTTTTCAGTAAGGAATTCTCTGGAAGCACTAAAATTATCAGTAACAGATAGTTTTGTGATGAGGTAATTTGTAACGGGTAACAATTAATAAAAGTAAATAAGGTGCAGAAAGATGGCCCAATCCTTTTTGTAGCAAAGGATAAGCCTGGACAAACTCTTATATAAAGAAAAGCGCTTCCGAGGACACATGGGAATTATCGTCAAGCTAGTTTTCATTATGCTCATATGATTTGCGTTCGGTACTTCGATAATTTAATATGTGGGTGGACCGGTGGTTGGGTACTGCCCTTCCTTGGACAAGCATCCCAATTATGATTAACCCCTCTTTCAAGCTTCTGCAACTACAAAACAAGTATTAAGGTAAACCTAACCATATCATGAAACATATGGATCCAAATCAGCCCCTTATGAAGCAACTCATAAACTAGGGTTTAAGCTTCTGTCACTCTAGCAACCCATCATCTACTTATTACTTCCCAATGCCTTCCCCTAGGCCCAAACATTGGTGAAGTGTCATGTAGTCGATGTTCACATGAGACCACTAGAGGAGAGACAACATACATCTCATCAAAATATCGAACGAATACCAAATTCACATGACTACTTATAGCAAGACTTCTCCCATGTCCTTAGGAAGAAATGTAACTACTCACAAATCATATTCATGTTCATAATCAGAGGGGTATTAATATGCATAAAGGATCTGAACATATGATCTTCCACCAACTAAACCAACTAGCATCAACTACAAGGAGTAATCAACACTACTAGCAACCCATAGGTACCAATCCGAGGTTTTGAGACAAAGATTGGATACAAGAGATCAACTAGGGTTTGAGAGGGGATGGTGCTGTTGAAGATGTTGATGGAGACTGACCCCCTCCTGCTGAGAGGATCGATGGTGATGATTTCCCCCTCCCGGAGGGATGTTTCCCCGGCATAACAGCTCCGCTAGAGCCCTAGATTGGTTCTGCCAAGGTTCCGCCTCGTGGCGGCGGAGTTTCGTCTCGTAAGCTTGCTTATGATTTTTTCCCCGGACAAAATACCTCATATAGCACAAGATGGGCACCGGAAGCCTACCAGGGGGCCCACGAGGCAGGGGGCGCGCCCCCACCCTCGTCGATGGTGGGTGGCCCCCCTTTGGTTCTTTCTTCGCCCAATATTTATAATATATTCCAAAGCGTGCCTCCATGAAGTTTCAGGACTTTTGGAGTTGTGCAGAATAGGTCTCTAATATTTGCTACTTTTCCAGCCCAGAATTCTAGCTGCCAGCATTCTCCCTCTTGATGTAAACCTTATAAAATAAGAGAGAATAGGCAGAAGTATTGTGACATATTGTGTAATAACAGCCCATAATGCAATAAATATTGATATAAAAGCATGATGCAAAATGGACGTATCAAGAGCCCAGTGACTTACAAGTGATCTCGCAAAGCGAAGGAAAAGATATATGCATATTTATATATAGATTCAGCCATGTACACCGTAGCATACCAGATGTGCATCCTGCAACTGTGATTTTCGCGTTCTAGATGAACGTGCGTAGTTGCAAGATGCGGGAAAAGATGAATATACGACTGCCAAAGACCATCAACGAGCTCTACACGTTGGCGAACAAATGTGCATGTGCATAGGAAGGGAGAAGGCTTCCCGGGGAAGATGCTGGCGGTGAGGTTGATTCTAAAGACGACGACGCTGCCACCCCGAAGAAGAAAGGCCGAAAGCACAGTAGAACTTGCAAAGGGGAAGTCAGTTATGGCGGTTGAAGGGTCTGGCAACTCTAGTTCCACCAAGAAAACCAAAACTGAGAGCTCCGGCAAGGAAGCTATTGCATGCGCTGATTGCCACGTAGCTGCAGTAGGTGAGAAGGCCGGCAAGTCTGACGGGACATACTGCAAGATTCATCGTACCAAAGGTCACGACCTCCAAGAGTGTCGACAAGTTGAACAGTTGGTTGAAAAGCAAAAGGTGGAGTATGAGAAGCGTGACAAGGAGAAGGGCCAAGATGGTACGGGTGGATCCAGCAAGAAGGGTCGCGGTGCCCGAGGAAGGCACCGCGACAAGGCCAATCAGAGCACAGAGAAACCTGCTAGGTGCCCCGAAAAGAAAGAAGAAGATGATGAAAGTGAATAGGAAGATGACAACGAATCCAGTGAGCATGAATTCTAGAAGGCAATAGAAGACATGAGCATTGAAGGAGGTGCATCTTTGCATTCCTCTCACAGCCAGCTTAAATAGTGGGCGCGTGAGGTCAACGCAGTGGAACCGGCAGCAGATGCTCAGGAGCCCCTCAAGTGGTCACACACGCCTATCATTTTTTATGCTGAGGACCACCCTGATCACACAACTGTGGTTGGGTGCTTGCTATTGTTGGTTTCACCCACAACTCGAAAACTCAAGGTAATCAAAATATTAGATGAAGGTGGGGACGGCTTGAACTTGATTTCACCTAAAGTAATCGAGAGGCTGCAAATTCGTGACGAAGAGCTCGGGAAAACTGAGACATTCCAAGGAATTAACCTAGGAGGAGCCAACCAAAGGGAAAGATCATGTTGCCGGTGACGTTTGGCGGGGAACTGAACTATAGAACAGAAAACATTGTGTTTGATTGTGATGCCACGAGACCGACGCTCCAGATGCCTTTCCAGTTGCCTTCCTTGTTTTGCGTGTCAGTCATCTTATTTATTTATTTGCCGCATTCATCATGTAATCATGTGCATTGCACCCTCATGTTTTTTGAAACATGCATCCGTCTCGGTCTCTCTGTTCCTTCCGTTGTCCGTTCTGAGCCCAGACACACTCGTACGCGCCTGCGACACCTCTGAAATATTATTTTATAAGTGGCGGGAAAATGTTCTCAAAATGGGGTGAAAGTTGGCGTGCGGTCTTATTATAGTGTGGGTAGACCGCCTGCCAAATTTCATTGCATTCGGAGTTCGTTTGGCGGCCCAATAGATAACTATAGTGGCACCATTGCCGATCTAACGTCAGACATTTTCGGTCTCCGGAAACCTTGCCGGGCTGCATTTCCGTCTCTCTCTTGTCAGCCTGACACTTCTCCTACACAGCCCACAAACCCCACCTAGTTGCCCCCTCTGTCCGGAGCCACACGATCATGATCGGAGGCTCCAAAACGCTCCAGAAACCCCTCCTACCCCTCATCCTAGCCTCCTTTTCCATTTAAACCCCTCCCCTTCCATTTTTGGCAGCCTCCTAACTGCCCTCCTTGTTTTGTGCGCCGCCCCAATCATCAGCGCCGGTGCTCCCCTCCGTTTCTGTCAGGACCCCGATTCTAAGTCACACTGATCTAGCATGTAACACATCATATCACTTTGCGGCCCCACGCATGGTATTCCCATGGGTGCCACCTTACCTGGCCCGGGACCGTTTGCGCCTTTTGGCTCACGTATATGATAGTGTCGCTAGCATCCATATGATAAAGAACCTGGGCCGACATGACTAGTCGTGAACCCAAAGTGGCGCTAGCTTACGGGGATAGGCATACATGAACCATTATCGCACGTGTCAGTCACCAGCATTTGAATTTGGGCAGTAGCAACTAGGCTAATAGGACTTCAGGACCCAGGCTGTAGCAGGCTAGCAAGACTCCGGAAGTCACCGCGTGACATTTCCCCGAAGGGACAGACACAGGAACGAAGTGGATCACATGCCCGCCAGTCTAAGTGTTCCGAAGTAGTAGTAACTAGGCTAGCAGGACTCCTGTAAACCGGGCTATAGCAGACTACCATGGCTTAGTGGAAGCACTAGACTACATTTCCCCATAAGAGAGGCTACCAAGGATAAACAACTAGGTTGTGGAATCCAACACATACCAAGCATTTCATTCATACACACAATATGCCCGATATGTGAAAATACAACATGGCATCACAACAAAACTCTACGACTCAAAGTATTTATTCAGTAGGCTCCAAAGATCCAGATATTACAAACGTGGGTCTGATGACCCAGCATTCAAGTCATACAATCAACAAGCACATATGGAAGCTTAACATGTCTGAGTACAGACATCTACAAGTGAAAAAGGCTAAGAAGCCTGACTATCTACCAGATCTTGCCGAGGGCACACGATCGTAGATGAGGTATCAAGCTAAACATCGAAGTCCACATGAAACTACTAGCGAGACTGAAGTCTCTCTGCAAAAAACATAAATTAAGCAAACGTGAGTACAAATGTACCCAGCAAGACTTACATCAGAACTAACTACATATGCATCATTATCAACAAAAGGGGTGGTGGGGTTTAACTGTAATAAGCCAGCTTTGACTCCGTGGCTAACCTGAACTACTACTGCAAGTAACTCTTTTGATGTGGCGCACACGAGTCCACATATTCACCATATCAATACACCACTATGGATCCGCTCCCGTCTCCCTACGAGAATGCCATCCATAGCACTCATGCTTATCTTGCGCATTTTAGAGTATCCACTTTCACTTGTCTATGAATTGTACAGGCAACCTAGAAGTCCTTTACCGCGGACACGGCTATTCGAATAGATCATTTATAACCCTGCAGGGGTGTACTTCTTCACACACGCTCTCACCACTTACCACCATGTACACATCGTGTATCTCGTCAACCTTCAAGAGGAACCCTGGCGAGGGAGTCGGCCACAACCTGACTAACCACACAAGTCTCTAGTCCAGGTTTATCGCCTATTCGGGTTCCATCGGCGAGGATATCCGGCCGGGGTTTCGCTCACAGCCCCAAATGATGTGTGAATGGTTCTCGAGACAACAAACAAGCACCCGGTACACCGGGCCATCGTGTATCTACCACATCATAGCCCACCCCTTGGGTCTGTGCTATGCACGGCCTCCAACACATATCCTACAAACACCAAAAACTAGTTGCAACTCCTGGACAGAGATCAAGGCGATTAATAAGTCGAGAGGGTCCATTGGTTTCGGGCCCAACGCGTAGTAGTAGCTGTTCATGTATCACAAACACAGAACCCAGTTCCTGAGGACGGTTTCAATGAGACAACCCTCCATGTACTCCTACATGGCCTCTCACCACTACCTTTACCAAATTGTGTTCACACACTTAGATCTCAATAGTAGAACATGTTCATGCACCTCCAATTCATCCTCGATGAATCAAACTTCACTCAACTCTAAGCCGTAGCAGGCATGACAACAAGCATTAATATGTAGGCACATCAGGGCTCAAACAACTCCTACTCATGCTAGTGGGTTTCATCTATTTACTGTGGCAATGACAGGTCATGCAGAGGAAAGGGGTTCAACTACCGCAGCATGTAATAGTTGAATCGTTGTTGTCCTAATGTAGTAAAAGAGAGCAAGAGCGAGAGAGTGGGATTGTATCGAAATGAACAAAGGGGGTTTTGCTTGCCTGACACTTCTAAAGATATTATAGCTCTTCATCGGTGTCATCGAACTCATCATCGGAAGCGCGTCTATCGAGAGGGTACAAATACCAGCAACAGAGATGGAAAACACAATCAATGCAATGCACAATATGATGCATGATCATGACATATCAACATGCTGTGACTTGAACTAATGCAGCTAGTACAGAAGGGTTTGAGTTGATTTGAATCAATGGTTCAAATTCAAACTCAAGTTATGAATTTATAAAGTGAACTATCATGTTTTGATATGAACAACAAGGTTAAATTGCTTTATCATGCATGAAACTAGTACCAATGGACAGATTGGATTTTTCTGAACATTTTGCATATATAACATATTTCATTTGGAGTTACCGTTGAATTTCTATGATTTTTAGAAGTTTGCACTATTTTCTGGAATTTCCTGAATAAGAATAATCCATTAAATGAGTTATTGCGTCAGCATTGCGTCAGGGTGACGTCAGCAGTCAATGGAGACGTTCCGGGACAAACCTGACCTGTGGGGCCCGCACGTCAGTGTAACAGGGTAGGAACAGGGGCTGACCAGTGTGGCCAGGTCAACGCTGAAGTGGCAAGGTCAAACTGACCGGTGGGCCACGGACATTTGCTTAATTTAAACAAGGAAAAACCCTATGGTTAATTAAGGGCGGGGCCCGTATGTCAGTGAGCTAGGGGGGTTAATTAACGGGTGATTAGCCGGGTCATTAGTGCTAATCCGTGGTCAGAGTTAGGCCGCCAGCGAGGCCAGACGCGGCGGTGAGTGTCGGAAACGCTGCTCTAGGCACGGTTCGATGCGCGGGTGGGTGCTACGGGAAGCTGACGGTGTGGTGCGTCCAGCGGTGGCCTTGGCCGCAGCTGGGGTGGCTCGAAACGGCGGCGGCGACCTCAACGGGGGCGGGCGGAGCTTGGGCGCCGATGAAAACAATGACAAGGTGCACGGGAGGATCAATGGTTAGTTCCTACGGGTGCTACAAGCACTTACGAAGACGACAGGCATATGCACGGGACCACTTGGTCACCGGAGCCTCATCGGCGACGAGCTTGTGCGGCGGCCTTCTTCGGACATCATAGAAACGGCGGCTACAGTGAGCGATAGGCCAAGGGGTTAGGGGGAAACGACGGCGGGGCTCACTGTGCGTCAGATGGAGGGCTCGGCGGCTCGGGGGAGGCGTCGGAGTCGATGGAGCGACGGTGGCGATCTCCGGCCTTCGGGCTTGAAGATGCGGGTGGTGACGGCGTTCCAAGGGCTCCCGACACCGGGCGGCTCGGCGGAGGGCTTCAGTGCGAGGATACGAAGCTTGGGGGCATGAAGGCGAGGCGAGGCAGTGGCTCTGGGCGCGGTGGCAGGGAACAGCGGTGATGGCAGCACTCGGTTGCGCTCGGTTCTTGCGGGAGAGAGGGCCAGAGGGGACAGTGAGAGAGGAGAGAGGCAGAGGGAAACGAGGGCATCTTCGTGGCGCGGTTGGAAGCGCCGAGACGCCATGAAGTTGCAAGTAGGAGCTGGATCGGCTCGGCTGTGCGCCAGGCACGCAGCTGCTTCTCGTCCTGGCAGGAGGAAGAAGACAGTGATGCCCTGGTGGGCCGGGCCTGCAGCAGTAGGTTGCCAGGTGAGTTGCTCTCTGCATTTTATTTTCTGTTTTTCTATTTTTCTGCAACTTTGTTTTGATTTGATTTTCAACCCAAATTATTTTCTGAGCTTCTGTAAATTGTTGTATGGACTAGCGACATTAATACAAAGCCCCACAACAATTTCCAGAATTATTGGATCATATTTGAAATATATCAAATATAAATCCAATGCAAATAGTTATTGAATTAATTCCAAATGCCCAAAATAAATATTTATGAGCTCCTGAAAATATTGGTTTGAATTTTAGCTCTGGCCAATATTTTCACAGAGAAACATGAACATTTTCTTGGACCTATTTGAAGCAATTTTTATCTTGGTCATTTTCAGAAATGATTTCCGAGGCTTTCACATGTACCCATTTCAAATTCATTGAAATTTAAACATGATGCACACATGACTAGCTAGTCTAGGTCATGCCAAAACTAGGGATGTGACAACTCACCCCCACTAAACAAGAATCTCATCCCGAGATTCAAGCGTAGGGTAAGATGAAGGGGAAATGCAAACTAACACAATCTTCATGATCCAGGTTGCACGTTGTAAGAACGTTGATTCGATCACCATCTTTGTCTCGATGTCATGCTCTGAGAACTTCATCCAACACGACGATCATAGAAATAAATTCTATGAAACTGACCTCATCAAAGATTGAGCAACTGACGATCAGCTCATGAAATGAGACATAACATCTCTTGAGCTGAGACACAAGACACACATCAAGAATGATGGAAATGATCATATGACAAGGTTTAATTAAGTAGCAGAATTTCCACACTTAGGAGGTTGGTGAACGGGTGTCAACGTAGTAAGGAGTTGGTTGCTATGATACCATAACGAGACATCTTAGAGGAAGGTGACTCACAAAAATATTCCCTTAAGTGGCAAAAACAATTACTTTTGATTCAGAGATCATTAAAACTCTTTATACCAGCCTAAGGAAAATCACAACAATCGTTTAGCGGAGTACGAAGGGATGGCATACCCGGACTAGAATGGATGATGTGGTCTACCTTGTTGAAGACAACGCAACAAATGATTTTGCTTATCATCGGGAATGGATGGGACCCATGGTAAGTCCACTTTTGAAGATGATCCTAGACATCAATTACTCAGAGGGGCAGGCCATGGGAAATTGGCACAATGGCGGTGCAAGATGGGAACAAAATGCAAATGTTGGGGATTTTCCAACCATCATATCTACTTGAGATTCAGATCTGTTTGGTAGTAGGATACTTCAGACTCGGCATGTCTGAAAAGGAAAGTTCGCAGCACAAGCCGACATGATGACGTTGCGTGATTCTTGAGAAATGAACTACGATAATAAGCTCCAAAACATGAGCTGGTTCTGCTACATACATGTGAACACGTACACCAAGACAAGCTTGACCACATAGTAGTCTTACAACAACACACTACCGAGTTCTGGTTGGGCACCATCATCGAGGATAACGAAATCTTGTACAAATCCGTCTGGTACCTACAGGACTATCACTTATAACTTATTATCCTTGAAAATCAATCAGTGGCTTGGCATGCTAGGAAATGCATGTGGAATGGAGGTAGCTAATCTCACAAACCAATGTATACTTCACACATGCATGACTGACTTGGGATGATTCCAGAGGAAGCAACACTTACTTTCTCGAATTCATGGCGGCAACTTGCATCAAATGCACATGAATTAGAGGAATTTACTTCTTTCATCCGAACATATGCTTCATGAGCTAACACAAAGAAAATGCTCTCAAAAGTTTCCAACTCTAACTTAGATGTTTAACAAGAATCATGGACAAGATGAAAATGTTGTCAATGGGATCAACAACAATCCATCCAGGTTTCCATACAGATGGAATTCGACAATTAAATGAACACATTGATAGCGTTGGTCAGACCCAAAATATATAATGGTGTATGCTCAAGGAGATAACCACAAGTGAGACAACATTACGATCATCATTGGTTCTGATTTGATTTGACAATAGTCCATTCTCAAATCAAAGATTGGATAAGACAATAACGCCAACAATTGATCACGAGGATCAATCGATGAAGATACCATCTTTCTTCAACAAACACACAACACAAGGATATCCCTTTCGGAATGAACTAAGTGGGACAAGCTTTCATCTTCCAACTCTCCAAGTTGTTGTTAATCTTAACCAACTAGCTCAGGGGTACCCAACACATATTCCTGGAGAAGGGGTGGTTTAGAAGAAAACCAACTTGATCATGAGCTCAACATAACGGCCAGGGAATAAGCTGGTGATACTTCCGTGAAGATATCTGGAAAATCACGAACCACCGATATGTTACTAAGCTCGAGAACAATCTTGCCTTCCAAGGCAAGATTATGATCAAAAGAGTGATGGTTTGGCAAAATCCTAACTCATCGATCGAAGAGTGCACCAGAAAAGATGGGCTAGGTAGCACGATCAATCTTAGAATGATGATTCAATAACCAACACGCTAAGAACGATACTATTGCCCGTTAACTACCAAGCAAAAGAGTTGCTAGGAGTATTGATTTCGCACATCACAATTCACTTGTCGGCATTCCGGTTACAATAACATGGGAACCAAGGAATGAACAATAATGGCAAGAAGTATCACTATGTCAAGAATTCATAAGAGTTGGTGCAACTCTCACGTCATTCTTGATATGAAAGAGGGTGACACTTCGGGGTAGAACATAACAAAGCTGGGTTGGCATTTTGACTTGCAGAATACAACTACTTTGACCCAATCCTAGACATGGATAAGGTACTGGAGTTTGTTTCTCCTAGTCATTCCAGAATAGAATGGCTTGACAAACCACAAGGATATGAGGTATCGATGAGCATGAATGCATGACATGCTCTTGATTATCAAATGATAGACAGAGATCAGGATACAACTAAAGAGAGGGACAACTCCAAGGAACATATATCTTTCTGAGTTGTGGATGCATAGATTAGTATGTCGAGCAAAGCTCAACATTTCTTCCGGATAACCCATGCAGAAAAGTAGAACTGGCAGATTAACAATGTAGAATGGAGAACTCATCAAGAGCATTCTGGTTGTGATCTTTTGGTTCAAAAGAACTTCTGCCATAAGCAGTTCATGGTGTTTGGAAGAAATAAATACCACAAACCTCGAGGAATATCACAAGGTTACTAATATCCTAAAGGAACGAGCAAACACTATCTACACGAAGTAAGTAGAGTGAATATGGGGCTCAAGAACCCCGAAATAGAATGCCTACTAACTAAATGGCATCACATGATGCTTTCGAGAATGGTGGCCAGAATCATTAGACTAGGAATACAAAACATGGCTAGATTACTAGGTGACTCCATAAAACACCTAGGGTCATAATACTAACTCCAACATATATGTCAAGACAACAGAGTACCTCAACAGACTGATTAGTGTGCTTAATCTGGCCCAAAGGAACATCGAGAACGGGAAGAAGGGATTTACAAATGCATCAGATTGTTTAGAAACCTGGGATGACTTAGACAACATAACGGCTATAAATGCTCAAAAAGATTTGAGACATCCTGCAAAATGGTGGCATAACCACTTAACATCGCAATATCAAGGTTCTGAGATCAACTGTCAACACATAGAAGTAGTAGGAACTGAACTGGGGCTTGAAACCAACATTCCTACAAGTCTATGGACTAGTAACACGTGATCCTAATAGAAAGATAAGCCTAGTTCTTAATCCCCGTAGAAGAGAAGAGGATGACTCAGATCAGAAGGGCATAAGGGAAAGGAGTAAAAAGAGCCTTACGTTCCCTACCACAATCAATTCCCTTATCTAAGTAAAGCATTTCTAGACTCGACTTCGACCAGTCTGGCTTGGTAATCCTACAGGCAGTCATGCTCTGATACCAACGCTGTCAGGACCCCGATTCTAAGTCACACCGATCTAGCATGTAACACATCATATCACTTTGCGGCCTTACGCACGGTATTCCCACAGGTGCCACCTTACATGGCCCGGGACCGTTTGCGCCTTTTGGCTCACGTATATGATAGTGTTTCTAGCATCCATATGACAGAAATCCCGGGCTGACATCACTAGTCATGAACCCAAAGTGGCGCTAGCTTACGGGGACAGGCATACATGAACCAACATCGAACATGTCGGTCATCAGCATGTGAATCCGGGCTGTAGCAACTGGGCTAACAGGACTTCGGGAACCCAGGCTGTAGCAGGCTAGTAGGACTCTCGAAGTCACCGCCTGACATTTCCTTGAAGGGACAAACACAGGAACGAAGTGGATCACATGCCGGCCAGTCTAACTGTTCCGGAGCAATAGTAACTGGGCTAGCAGGACTCTGGTAAACCGGGCTGTAGCAGACTACCATGGCTCAGTGGAAGCACTAGACTACATTTCCCCATAAGAGAGGCTACCAAGGATAAACAACTAGGTTGTCGGATCCCACACATACCAAGTATTTCAATCATACACACATTATGCTCGATATGTGCAAATACAACATGGCATCACAACAAAACTCTACGACTCAAAGTATTTATTCATTAGGCTCCGAAGAGCCGGATATTACAACATGGGTCTGATGACGTAGCATTCAAGTCATACAAGCAACAAGCACATGTGGAAGCTTAACATGTCTGAGTACATACATCTACAAGTGAAAAAGGCTGAGAAGCCTGACTATCTACCAGATCCTGCCGAGGGCACAAGATCTTAGATGAGGTATCAAGCTAAACATCGAAGTCCACACGGAACTACTAGCGAGATTGACGTCTCTCTGCAAAAACATAAATTAAGAAAACGTGAGTACAAATGTACCCAGCAAGACTTACATCAGAACTAACTACATATGCATCATTATCAACAAAGGGATGGTAGGGTTTAACTGTAGCAAGCCAGCTTTGACTCAGTGGCTAACCTGAACTACTACTGCAAGTAACTCTTTTGAGGTGGTGCACATGAGCCCAAATATTCACCATATCAATATACCACTATGGATCCGCTCCCGTCTCCCTACGAGAACTCCATCCATAGCACTCATGCTTATCTTGCGCATTTTAGAGTATCCACTTTCACTTGTCTATGAACAATACAGGCAACCCAGTAGTCCTTCACCGCGGACACGGCTATTCGAATAGATCATTTATAATCCTGCAGGGGTGTACTTCTTCACACACGCTCTCGCCACTTACCTCCATGTACACGCCGTGTATCTCGGCAACCTTTGAGCAGATGCCTGGCTAGGGAGTCGGCCACGACCTGACTAACCACACAAGTCCCTAGTCCAGGTTTATCACCTCTTCGGGTTCCATCCGCGAGGAGATCCGGCCGGGGTTTCGCTCACAGCCCCAAACGATATGTGCAGGGTTCCCGAGACACCAAACGGGCGCCAAGTACACCGGGCCACGGTGTATCTACTGCATCATAGCCCACCACTAGGGTCAACGCTACGCAAGGCCTCCAACACATATCCTACAAACACCAGAAACTAGTTGCAACTCCTGGACAGATATCAAGGCGATGAATAAGTCGAGAGGGTCTATTGGTTTCGGGCCCAATGCACGGTAGTAGCTGTTCATGGATCACAAACACCGAACTCAGTTCCTGAGGACGGTTTCAATGAGACAACCCTCCATGTACTCCTACGTGGCCTCTCACCGCTACCTTTACCAGATTGTGTTCACACACTTAGCTCTCAACAGTAGAACATGTTCACACACCTCCAATTCATCCCCGACGAATCAGACCTGACTCAACTCTAAGAAGTAGCAGGCATGACAACAAGCATGAATGAGTAGGAACATTAGGGCTCAAACAACTCCTACTCATGCTAGTGTGTTTCATCTATTTACTGTGGCAATGACAGGTCATGCAGAGGAAAGGGGATCAACTACCGCAGCATGTAACAGTTGAATCGTTGTTGTCCTACTGCAGTAAAAGAGAGCAGGAGCGAGAGAGTGGGGTTGTATCAGAATGAACAAGGGGGTTTTGCTTGCCTGGCACTTCTGAAGATATTATTGCTCTTCATCGGTGTCATCGAACTCCTCATCGGAAGAATGTCTATCAAGAGGGGACAAATACTTGCAAAAGAGAAGGAAAACACAATCAATGCAATGCACAATATGATGCATGATCATGACATGTCAACATGCTATGACTTGAACTAATGCATCTAGTACAGAAGGGTTTGAGTTGATTTGAACCAAGGGTTCAAATTCAAACTCAAGTTATGAATTTATAAAGTGCGTTATCATGTTTTGATATGAACAGCAATGTTAAGTTGATTGATCATGCATGAAACCTGTACCAATGGATAGATTGGATTTTTCTGCTCATTTTTCATATAGAACTTATTCATTCGGAGTTACCATTGAATTTCAATGATTTTTAGAAGTTTGCACTATTTTTTGGAATTTCTGGAATAAGAATAATCCAGTAAATGAGTTAATGCGTCAGGGTGATGTCAGCAGTCAACGGAGATGGTACAGGTCAAACCTGATCTATGGGGCCCGCACGTCAGTGTAATAGGGCAGGAACAGGGGCTGACCAGTGGGGCCAGGTCAACGCTGAGGTGGCAACGTCAAACTGATCGGTGGGGCCACGGGCATTAGCTTAATTTAAACAGGGAATAACCCTGTGGTTAATTAAGGGCGGGACCCGTTTGGCAGTGAGCTAGGGGGGTTAATTAGCGGGTGATTAGCCGGGTAATTAGTGCTATTCTGGGTTTCGCTGGAGTTAGGCCGCCGGCGAGGCCACAAGCGGCAGCGAGTGTCGGAAACGCTGCTCTGGGCACGGTTCGATGCGCGGGGTGGGTGCTACAGGAAGCTAACCGTGTGGTGCATCCAACGGTGGCCTTGGTCGCAGTTGGGGTGGCTCAAAACGGCGGCGGCAACCTCAACGGCGGTGGCCGGAGTTCGGGCCCCGATGAAAACGATGACACGGTGCACGGGAGGATCAACGGTTAGTTCCTACGGGTGCTACAAGCACTCACGAAGACGACATGCATATGCACGGGAGCACTTGGTCACCGGAGCCTCATCGGCGACGAGCTTGTGCGGCGGTGTTCTTCGGACATCATGGAAATGGTGGCTACAGCGAGCGATAGGCCACGGGGTTAGGGGAAACGATCGCGGGGCTCACAGTGCGTCAGATGGAGGGCTCGGCGGCTCGTGGGAGGCATCGGAGTCGATGGAGCGATGGTGGCGATCTCCTGCCTCCGGGCTTGAAGATGAGGGTGGTGACAGCGTTCTAGGGGCTCCCGGTGTCGGGCGGCTCGGCGGAGGGCTTCAGCGCGAGGAAACAAAGCTCGGGGGCATGAAGGCGAGGTGAGGCAGTGGCTCTGGCGCGGTGGCACCAAATGCCAGCGACAGTAGCGCTCGGTTGTGCTCGATTCTTGCGGGAGAGAGGGCCAGAGGGGAAAGTGAGAGAGGAGAGAGGCAGAGGGAAACGAGGGCATCTCCGTGGCACGGTTGGAAGCGCCTAGACACCGTGAAGTGGCAAGCAGGAGATGGCGTGGCTCGGCTATGCGCCGGGCACACAGCTGCTTCTCCTCCTGGCAGGAGGAAGACAGTGCTGCCCCTGGTGGGCTGGGCCTGCAGCAGTGGTGGGCTTCACAGTAGGTTGCCACGTGAGTTGCTCTCTGCATTTTATTTTCTGTTTTTCTATTTTTCTACAACTTTGTTTTGATTTGATTTTCAACCCAAATTAGTTTCTGAGCTTCTGTAAATTGTTGTATGGACTAGTGACATTAATATAAAGCCCCACAACAATTTCCAGAATTATTGGATCATATTTGAAATATATCAAATATAAATCCAATGCAAATAGTTACTGAATTAATTCCAAATTCCCAAAATAAATATTTATGAGCTCTTGAAAATATTGGTTTGAATTTTAGCTCTGGCCAATATTTTTAGAGAGAAACATGAACATTTTCTTGGACCTATTTGAAGCAATTTTTATCTTGGTCATTTTCAAAAATGATTTCTGAGGCTTTCACATGTCCCCATTTCAAATTCATTGAAATTTAAACATGATGCACACATGACTAGCTAGTCTAGGTAATACCAGAACTAGGGATGTGACAGTTTCCACGCCGGCCACTGCGTCCTCGCCACTTGGCGCACTCCGATTCGCAGTGCCGTCGCCAGCCACCGCTGTCGGTGTTCCGGGAACGGGGGTCCCCAGACTCACCTGCCTGTGGCCCACGGCGTGGCTAAGCCAGCAAGCCGTACGGCCCATCTTCACCAACAAGGCATCCAAGACCCTCGCGAGGGGCCAAGCCTCACGAGGCGGACGACGCAAGACCTCCTCAGGAGTGTCCTAGTCAGGCAAGTTCACGAGGAGCGGAGATATCAAGGCGGGGAAAACCTCACGAGGCTCTCGTGACGTGAGCCATGACGATCGGTGCCAGGCGGGCGCCACCGTGCGCAGCGTCCTTGTTTCCTCTTTGGTGCTAAGGAAGCAGGCGTAGGCGAAGAGTACCGAGGCATCAGGCAAAGGTTGCCATATCGGTGCAACAAGACCAAGACCAGAAGGACGGCAAGGCGGAGGTCATCGTGGAGCCCAAGACGGCGTCACTACCAGAGCCTTTCGCAGGCGAAGACCACTTTTGTCAGGATAGCTTGTACTAGATGTCCCCCTTCGAATTTGCCCTCCGTTGTTGGCTCCCTTCCCGCTCAATATTTGGGAAGAGGACCAGGGCCTATATAAGTAGAGCTAGCCACCACCATAGGGGGGGAGAGATCACTCTCACCCGCACAAGTTAGCCAACCACAAGAAGACCTCAACCTCAGGAGGCTGTTCTTCCCCTTGTATTGTTCATCATCTGCGCAAGAGGCAATCCACCACCACCACACTGGAGCAGGTTATTACACAACAATGGTGGCCCGAACCAGTATAAATGTCGTGTCTTTCCGTGTTGCGAGTTCGTCGAGTTCGTCCGCGAGATCTTAGCGAGCTAGGGCGTAGATTGGTAGGAGGGAAAGACTTTGCACGCACCCCAGTGTTCGGACCTTACGGGTTTGCTGGAACCCCACATCCGACATTTGGTGCGCCAGGTAGGGGTGCACCAGAGCTCCTCTTCACCAACCTGCACCCCGTGTCGCTGCACTTCGCCCCCATGGCAGGTGCCCCGCCATCAAACTCTGCGTCCGACATCGACAGCGGGACGTCTGGGTACCTAGCCCTGGCCCCCGCCCTATAGCAAGTGCGATGGCCGACCAAGTTCAAACCGGAGATGCCGCCGCATTACGACGGTGCGGCAGACCCAACGTTGTTCCTGCGGGCGTATGAGGAGGCTGTCCTCGAAGCCGGAGGCAACGACAAGATCATGGCCAACTGGTTCCCCATGGCCCTCGCCGGCGAGCCACGCGCCTGGCTGCTCAACCTCCCGGGATCCATGGTGGCCTCCTGGGGGGAACTCCGTGACCACTTCGCCGCTCGCTGCATGGTACCGGCGCACCACGTAGTCGCGGCCCTGCTGGGCGGCTCTCAAGCACCACCTTCAGACCGCCATGTCAAGCCGTTCCTCCGTCAGATCGGGGCCACCTCCAAGCACCTGGGGGATCCGTCGGGTTGGGATGTGCTAGAGGCCGACCTCACCTTTGGATCAGAAGACCACCCCGACTCCACCGCCGGCTCTGGAGTGCTCCCAATTCTCTGCACGCCCACCATCTGCAACGTGGCCGTTACCAAGACCCTCATCGACGACGGTGCTGGCCTCAACTTGCTCTCCGTAGAGGCCTTCAGCCTTCTTCATGTGCTGCTCGAGCGGCTCGTCCTCAGCAAGCCCTTCTCGGGAGTGGGTTGCGTAGCTGTCCACTCTCTGGGATAGATCCGCCTCCCTGTCACCTTCGGCACACGCGACAACTACCACACTGAACTGGTGGACTTCGACATCGCTCACATCGGTCTCCCGTACAATGCCATCCTCGGACACCCGACTCTCGCTCAGTTCATGGCGGCGACTCACCCGGCCTACAACCTCATGAAGATGCCAGGGAGCAAGGGCGTCCTCACCATCAAGGGGGACACTAAGGAGGCCATGACGGTGCTCAGGCTCGCCTTCAAGACTGCAGCAGCAGCACAGGCCACCAGCGCTGGTACCCCCGAGGCCAAGGAGGCCACGCCTACCAAGAAGAAGCAGCTGTTCCCCCAAGACAAGGCAGAAACCAAGCAGGTGCCGGTCAATGAGGACGGGCCTTTAGGAGCCACATTTACCATAGGAGCCGGCCTCGACCTGGGACAAGAAGAAGCCTTAGTGAGGTTCTTGTGCGCGAACAAGGAGATATTCGCGTGGGGGCCCAATCAGCTGGTAGGGGTCTTGAGGGAGGCGATCCAGCAACATCTAAGGGTATGCCCCAACATACCCCCCGTAAAGCAGCGAGCAAGATGGCAGTCCACTGAGAAGCAGGCCTTCATCGTTAGAGAAACATGCAAGCTGGAGGCGGCAGGTGTCATCTGAGAAGTTCGATATCCCGAATGGCTGGCGAACCCCGTCGTAGTGCCGAAGAAATGCGAAAAGGAATGGATGTGCATCGACTTCACCAACCTTAACAAAGCCTGCCCCCAAGATCCGTTCCCACGCCCGCGCATCGACCAGATTGTTGACTCCACCGCCGAGTGTGACCTGCTGTGCTTCCTGGATGCTTTCTCAAGGTATCATCAGATCAAGATGGCGGTGAAAGATGTGGAGAATACAGCCTTCCTGACACCATTTGGGGTGTACTGCTACACCTGCATGCCCTTCGGGCTGCGCAACATGGGCGCGACCTTTCAGCGGTTGATGTACATCGCCTAGGGCGGCATCTTGGGAGAAACACAAAGGCTTACATCGATGACATAGTGGTCAAGTCTCGCGAGGCGAGGACATTGATTCAAGACTTGGAGGAGACCTTCGAGAGCCCGTGCCAAGTGAACTTGAGGCTTAACCCGGAGAAGTGTGTGTTCGGCGTCCCCTCCGGCAAGCTGCTGGGATTCCTCGTATCCCACAGAGGGATTGAGGTGAACCTAGAGAAGGTCAAGGCCATTGAGGACATGAGCCCACCACAGACCCTCAAAGAGATGTAGAAGCTAGCAGGGCGGGTGACCGCGTTAGGGTGTTTCATCTCCAATGTATCTATAATTTTTGATTGTTCCATGCTATATTATATTATGTTTTGGACATTATTGGCTTTATTATACACTTTTATATTATTTTTGGGACTAACCTATTAACCGGAGGCCCAACCCAGAATTGCTGTTTTTGCCTATTTTGGGGTTTCACAGAAAAAGAATATCAAACGGAGTTCAAACGGAATGAAACCTTCGGGAACGTGATTTTCGGAACGAACATGATCCACCGGACTTGGACCCTACATCAAGACATCAACGAGGAGGCCACGAGGTAGGGGGTGCGCCTACCCCTGGGCGCGCCCTCCACTCTCGTGGCTCCCCTGTTGCTCCACCGACATACTCCTTCCTCCTATATATACCTACGTACCCCCAAACTACCAGACACGGAGCCAAACCCTAGTTCCACCACCATAACTTTCTGTATCCACGAGATCCCATCTTGGGGCCTGTTCCGGAGCTCCGCCGGAGGGGGCATCGATCACGGAGGGCTTCTACATGAACACCATAGCCCTTCCCATGAAGTGTGAGTAGTTTACCTCAGACCTACGGGTCCATAGTTACTAGCTAGATGGCTTCTTATCTCTTTTTGGATCTCAATACAAAGTTCTCCCCCTCTCTTGTGGAGAACTATTCGATGTAATCTTGTTTTGCGATGTGTTTGTTGAGACCGATGAATTGTGGGTTTATGATCAAGTTTATTTATGAACAACATTTCAATCTTCTCTGAATTCTTTTATGTATGATTGGTTATCTTTGCAAGTATCTTCGAATTATTTGTTTGGTTTGGCCTACTAGATTGATCTTTCTTGCAGTGGGAGAAGTGCTTAGCTTTGGGTTCAATCTTGCGGTGTCCTTTCCCAGTGATAGCAGGGGCAACAAGGCACGTATTGTATTGTTGCCATCGAGGATAACAAGATGGGGTTTATTTCATATTGCATGAGTTTATCCCTCTACATCATGTCATCTTGCTTAAAGCGTTACTCTATTCTCTTGAACTTAATACTCTAGATGCATGATGGATAGCGGTCGATGTGTGGAGTAATAGTAGTAGATGCAGGCAGGAGTCGGTCTACTTGTCTCGGATGTGATGCCTATATACATGATCATACCTAGATATTCTCATAATTATGCTCAATTCTGTCAATTGCTCAACAGTAATTTGTTTACCTGCCATGAATACTTATGCTCTTGAGAGAAGCAACTAGTGAAACCTATGGCCCCCGGGTCTATCTTCCATCATATTAATCTTCCAATACTTATTGCCTTTTATTTTACTTTGCATATTTATCATAAAAATACCAAAAATATTATCTTATCATATCTATGAGATCTCACTCTCGTAAGTGACCGTGTAGGGATTAACAACCCCTTATCGCGTTGGTTGCGAAGATTTATTTGTTTGTGTAGGTACGAGGGACTCGTGCGTGGCCTCCTACTCGATTGATACCTTGGTTCTCAAAACTAAGGGAAATACTTACGCTACTTTGCTGCACCACCCTTTCCTATTCAAGGGAAAACCAACACAAGTGCTCAAGAGGTAGCAAGAAGGATTTCTGGCGCTGTTACCAGGGAGGTCTACGCAAAAGTCAACATACCAAGTACCCATCACAGCCCTTATCTCCCGCATTACATTATTTGTCATTTGCCTCTCGTTTTCCTCTCCCCCACTTCACCCTTGCCATTTTATTCGCCCTCTCTCTCTCTATCCTCCCTCTCTTTCTCTATTTGCTACTTTTTTCCCGTTCCTCGTTTGCTTGTGTGTTCGATTGCTTGCTTGTCATGATTGCTCAAGATAACACTAAATTGTGTGACTTTACCAATACCAACAACAATGATTTTATTAGCACTCCGATTGCTCCTCTTACAGATGCTGAATCTTGTGAAATTAATGTTGCCTTGTTGAATCTTGTCATGAAAGATCCTTTTTCCGGCCTTCCTAGTGAAGATGCCACTACCCATCTAAATAGCTTCGTTGATTTATGTGATATGCAAAAGAAGAAAGATTTGGATAATGATATTGTTAAATTGAAGCTATTTCCTTTTTCGCTTAGAGATCGTGCTAAAGCTTGGTTTTCGTCTTTGCCTAAAAATAGTATTGATTCGTGGAATTAGTGCAAAGATGCTTTTATCTCTAAGTATTTTCCTCCCACCAAGATCATCTCTCTTAGAAACGATATTATGAATTTTAAGCAACTTGATCATTAACATGTTGCACAAGCTTGGGAGAGGATGAAATTAATGATACGTAATTGCCCTACGCATGGTTTGAATTTATGGATGATTATACAAATTATTTATGCCGAATTGAATTTTGCTTATAGAAATCTTTTAGATTCGGCCGCGGGAGGCACTTTTATGGAAATCACTTTAGGAGAAGCTATTAAACTCCTAGATAATATTATGGTTAATTATTCTCAATGGCACACCGAAAGATCTAGTAATAAGAAAGTGCATGCGAGAGAAGAAATTAATGTTTTGAGTGGAAAGATGGATGAACTTATGAAATTATTTGCTAATAAAAGAGTTTCTTTTGATCCTAATGATTTGCCTTTGTCTACTTTGATTGAGAATAATAATGAATCTATGGATGTCAATTTTGTTGGTAGGAATAATTTTGGTAACAACGCGTATAGAGGAAACTTCAATCCTAGGCCGTATCCTAGTAATTCCTGTAATAGTTCTGGTAGTTCCTACAACAATTCTTGTGGAAATTATAATAATATGCCCTCTGATTTTGAATCTAATATTAAAGAATTTATTACTTCGCAAAAGAAT
This sequence comes from Triticum dicoccoides, assembly GCF_002162155.2. Lineage (NCBI taxonomy): Eukaryota > Viridiplantae > Streptophyta > Magnoliopsida > Poales > Poaceae > Triticum > Triticum dicoccoides. The sequence continues at coordinate 266,653,627 of NC_041390.1, read as the reverse complement.
TTCAATGCTTTGATTGAAGAAAAATTGCTTAAGATTGATGAGTTGGCTAGGAACATTCATAGAATTTCTCTTGATGTTGATTCTTTGAAACTTAGATCTATTCCACCTAAGCATGATATCAGTTAGTCTCTCAAATCCATGAGAATTTCCATTGATGAGTGCAAAGAAGGAACTGCTAGGATGCGTGCTAAGAAAGATTGCTTTATAAAAGCATGTTCTTCTAGTTTCCATGATAATAAAGATGAAGATCTAAAAGTTATTGATGTGTCCCCTATTAAATCTTTATTTTTCAATATGAATCTTGATAATGATGGGACTGAATATGATCCACCTTTACCTAGACGGCGTTCCCAAAATTCGGAGTCTTTAGATCATGATGCTAAAATTGTTAATAGTGGGATTGAAGAAGTCAAAACTTTAAATATTGATGTACCCACTATTTTGGATTTCAAATAATTTAATTATGACAATTGTTCTTTGATAGATTGTATTTCCTTGTTGCAATTCATGCTAAATTCTCCTCATGCTTATAGTCAAAATAAAGCTTTTACTAAACATATTGTTGATGCTTTGATGCAATCTTATGAAGAAAAACTTGAGTTGGAATTTCTATCCCTAGAAAACTTTATGATGAGTGGGAACCTACTATTAAAATTAAAATTAAAGATTAGGAATGCTATGCTTTGTGTGATTTGGGTGCTAGTGTTTCCATGATTCCAAAGACTTTGTGTGATTTGTTAGGTTTCCGTGATTTTGATGATTGCTCTTTAAACTTGCACCTTGCGGATTCCACTATTAAGAAACCTATGGGAAGAATTAATGATGTTCTTATTGTTGCAAATAATAATTATGTGGCCGTAAATTTTATTGTTCTTGACATAGATTGCAATCCTTCATGTGCTATTATTCTTGGTAGACCTTACCTTAGAACGATTGGTGCTATTATTGATATGAAGGAGGGGAATATTATATTCCAATTTCCATTAAGGAAAGGCACGGAACACTTACCTAGAAAGAAAATTAAATTACCTGATGAACTATTATGAGAGCCACTTATGGATTTCCTACCAAAGATGGCAACACCTAGATCTATCCTTGCTTTTTATGCCTAGTTAGGGGCGTTAAACGATAGCGCTTGTTGGCAAGCAACCCAATTTTATTTTTATTCGTTGATTTTTTCTCTTGTTTAGTAATAAATATTTTATCTAGCCTCTGTTTTGGTTGTGTTTTTTGTGTTTAATTAATGTTTCTGCCAAGTAGAACCGTTGGGAAGACTTGAGGAAAGTCTTGTTAATCTTGCTGTAAAAAACAGAAACTTTAGCGCTCACGAGAACTGCCGCCATTTTTATTTGGAAAGTGATATTTAGTTAATTATTTTTTAAGATGATTAATAGATAAATTACTCACGTCCAGAAAATTATTTTAGAATTTTTGGGGTTCCATATTTTGCGTTAGCCACAGATTACTACACACTGTTCTGTTTTTGACAGATTCTGTTTTTCGTGTGTTGTTTGCTTATTTTGATGAATCAATGGCTAATAAAATAGTTTATAAACCATATATAAGTTGGAATACATTAGATTTAACACCAATATAAATAAAGAATGAGTTCATTACAGTAACTTGAAGTGGTGTTTTGTTTCCTTTCGCTAACGGAGCTCACGGGATTTTCTACTTTAAGTTTTGTGTTGTGAAGTTTTCAAGTTTTGGGTAAAGATTTGATGGATTATGGAACAAGGAGTGGCAAGAGCCTAAGCTTGGGGATTCCAATGGCACCCCCAAGATAATCTAAGGACACCTAAATGCCAAAGCTTGGGGATGCCGCGGAAGGCATCCCCTCTTTTGTCTACTTCTATCGGTAACTTTACTTGGAGCTATATTTTTATTTACCACATGATATGTGTTTTGCTTGGAGCATCTTGTATTATTTGAGTATTTATTTGTTAGTTTTCCACAATCATCCTTGCTGCACACACCTTTTTGAGAGAGACACACATGGTTCGGAAATTATTAGAATACTCTATGTGCTTCACTTATATCTTTTGAGTTATATAGTTTTTGCTCTAGTGCTTCACTAGTATCTTTTAGAGCATGTCGGTGGATTTGTTTTATAGAAACCATTGTTCTCTCTTGCTTCACTTAGATTATTTTGAGAGTCCTAAAAAACAACATGGTAATTTGCTTTAATTATTTGAGGCATTCAAGATTAAATAAATAAAATTTTCTTATGAGTGTGTTGAATACTATGAGAAGTTTGAAACATGATAATTGTTTTGAGATATGGATATGGTGATATTAGAGTCGTGCTAGTTGATTAGTTGTGAATTTGAGAAATGCTTGTGTTGAAGTTTGTGATTCCCGTAGCATGCACGTATGGTGAACCGTTATGTTAAGAAGTCGGAGCATGATGTATTTATTGATTGTCCTCCTTATGAGTGGCGGTCGGGGACGAGCGATGGTATTTTGCTACCATTCTATCCCCCTAGGAGCATGCGCGTAGTACTTTGCTTCGATAACTAATAGATTTTTGCAATAAGTATGTGAGTTCTTTATGACTAATGTTGAGTCCATGGATTATACGCATTCTCACCCTTCCACCATTGCTAGCCTCTCTAATACTGCGCACCTTTCTCTGGTATCATACACCCACCATATACCTTCCTCAAAACAGCGACCATACCTACCTATCATGGCATTTCCATAGCCATTCCGAGATATATTGCCATGCAACTTTCCACCGTTTCATTTATCATGACACGCTCCGTCATTGTCATATTGCTTTGCATGATCACCGTTCTCTGTAGTTGACATTTTAGTTGTGGCAAAGCCACCGTTCATAATTCTTTCATGTAAGTCACTCATGCAGCATTGCTATCCCGGTACACCGCCGGAGGCATTCATATAGTCATACTTTGTTCTAAGTATCGAGATGTAATCATTGCATTGTAAATAAATAGAACTGTGATGATCATCATTCATAGAGTATTGTCCCCGCCCCCCAAAAAAAAGAGAAAAGCCAAAGAAAAAAAGGAATGCCCAAAAAAATAAAAAAAAAATAAAAAGGGGCAATACTACTATCCTTTTTTCAACACTTGTGCTTCAAAGTAGCACCATGATCTTCATAATAGAGATTCTCCTATGTTATCACTTCCATATACTAGTGGGAATTTTTCATTATAGAACTTGGCTTGTATATTCCAACGATAGGCTTCCTCAAAATGTCCTAGGTCTTCGTGAGCAAGCAAGTTCGATGCACACCCACTTAGTTTCTTTTTGTTGAGCTTTCATATATTTATAGCTCTAGTGCATCCGTTGCATGGCAATCCCTACACACTCACATTGATATCTATTGATGGGCATCTCCATAGCCCGTTGATACGCCTAGTTAATGTGAGACTATCTTCTCCCTTTTTGTCTTTGCCACAACCACCATTCTAATCCACCTATAGTGCTATGTCCATGGCTCACGCTCATGTATTGCGTGAAGATTGAAAAAGTTTGAGAACATTAAAAGTATGAAACAATTGCTTGGCTTGTCATCGGGGTTGTGCATGATTTGAATACTTTGTGTGGTGAAGATGGAGCATAGCCAGACTATATGATTTTGTAGGGATAACTTTCTTTGGCCATGTTATTTTGAAGAGACATAATTGCTTAGTTAGTATGCTTGAACTATTATTATTTCTATGTCAATATTAAACTTTTTTCTTGAATCTTTCGGATCTGAATATTCATACCACAATTAAGAGAATTAAATTGAAATTATGCCAAGTAGCATTCCACATCAAAAATTCTATTTTTATCATTTACCTACTCGAGGACGAGCAGGAATTAAGCTTGGGGATGCTTGATATGTCTCCAATGTATCTATAATTTTTTATTGTTCCATGCTATATTATATTTTGTTTTGGACATTATTGGCCTTTATTATATAGTTTTATATTATTTTTCGGACTAACCTATTAACCGGAGGCCCAGCCCAGATTTTTTTTTGCCTATTTTAGGGTTTCGCAGAAAAAGAATATCAAACGGAGTCCAAACGGAATGAAACCTTCGGGAACGTGATTTTCGGAACGAACAAGATCCAGAGGACTTGGACCCTATGTCAAGACATCAACTAGGAGGCCATGAGGTAGGGGGCGCCCCTACCCCCTGGGCGCGCCCTACACCCTCGTGGACCCCTGTTGCGACACCGACGTACTCCTTCCTCCTATATATACCTACGTACCCCCAAACTACTAGATACGGAGCCAAAACCCTAATTCCACCGCCGTAACTTTCTGTATCCAAGAGATCCCATCTTGGGGCCTGTTTCAGAGCTCCGTCGGAGGGGGCATCAATCACGGAGGGCTTCTACATCAACACCATAGCCCTTCCGATGAAGTGTGAATAGTTTGCCTCAGACCTACGGGTCCATAGTTATTAGCTAGATGGCTTCTTCTCTCTTTTTGGATCTCAATACAAAGTTCTCCCCCTCTCTTGTGGAGATCTATTCGACGTAATCTTCTTTTGTGGTGTGTTTGTTGAGACGATGAATTGTGGGTTTATGATCAAGTTTATCTATGAACAATATTTGAATCTTCTCTGAATTCTTTTATGTATGATTGGTTATCTTTGCAAGTATCTTCGAATTATCAGTTTGGTTTGGCCTACTAGATTGATCTTTCTTGCAATGGGAGAAGTGCTTAGCTTTGGGTTCAATCTTGCGGTGTCCTTTCCTAGTGACAGTAGGCGCAGCAAGGCACGTATTGTATTGTTGCCATCGAGGATAACAAGATGGGGTTTATTTCATATTGCACGAGTTTATCCCTCTACATAAAGCGTTACTCTGTTCTCTTGAACTTAATACTCTAGATGCATGATGGATAGCGGTCGATGTGTGGAGTAATAGTAGTTGATGCAGGCAGGAGTCGGTCTACTTGTCTCGGACGTGATGCCTATATACATGATCATACCTAGATATTCTCAGAATTATGCTCAATTCTGTCAATTGCTCAACAGTAATTTTTTTACCCGCTGTGAATACTTATGCTCTCGAGAGAAGCCACTAGTGAAACCTATAGCCCCTGGGTCTATATTCCATCATATTAATCTTCCAATACTTAGTTATTTTTATTGCCTTTTATTTTACTTTGCATCTTTATCATAAAAATACCAAAAATATTATCTTATCATATCTATCAGATCTCACTCTCGTAAGTGACCGTGTCGGGATTGACAACCCCTTATCGCGTTGGTGGCGAGGATTTATTTGTTTGTGTAGGTACGAGGGACTCATGCGTGGCCTCCTACTGGATTGATACCTTGGTTCTCAAAAACTGAGGGAAATACTTACGCTACTTTGCTGCAACACCCTTTCCTCTTCAAGGGAAAACCAACGCAAGTGCTCACGAGGTCAAGCATCGCTCCGCACGGGTCCTAGCATTTGATGAGACGCAGTAGGATGCCATGTGGGGGATGGACCTCATGCTGTGAGAGGAACGTCGCCGCGAAGCTGCACTACGGGCGGCGAGGTACCAGCAATTACTGCGGCGATACCACTGCCGTAACATCCGCTCCAGGACACTCGAGACGGGTGACCTAGTCCTGAGGCGGGTCCTCTCCAGGGAAGGGCTGCATAAGCTTTCACCAATGTGGGAGGGCCCATTCAAGGTCGTCCACATCTCCAGGCATGGCGCCGTGCGCCTGGAGACACAAGACGGGGTACCTATACAAAACGCCTGGAACATCCAACACCTCCGGAAGTTTTACCCATGAAGCAAGGCCCAGAGCCTGTGAAGAAAGGCCTAGAGCCTGTGAAAAAGGCCCAGTGCCTGTGAAGAATCGCCGCCCGTGACACTCTCACGTAATAATGAGTTGGGGCTATACACGCCCCGGAGTCTCAGGAGCGCCGGCCTCAGGCCCTGGGCTCCCGCGCACGCCTAGTGGCAGCACTTAACTCTGCGCTGGTGAGAAGACTTGAAGACTAGATTAAGTGCCGGACGTGGCTTTTCATTTGCTTTCCGTAGTTGGCTCGCTTTTCCTTAATCGAAGTTTGCTCTTGGCGTTCCTTGCTGATTTGATTCCCTCGCCTCTCACTGCATTTTTCCGGCTTGGGTTTCCTTGTGTTCTCTCTCTCGCATGCCTCCTGAGGGGGCTAGACAGGTGCCCTCACGAGCATTTTTTCTCCTCTGCCTTCTCACGAGCCACCCTCGTTCGAGCCCCAAAACCTGGCGTGCCTCTCCTAGTCCATGCCCCTCGGGTGCCGTGATACAAAGCGCCAGGTCAAGGCCAGGGTGAACGGCAAATCTTTTAACGCACTTCCTAATAAGTTTCCGCAGTTCCTGAGCGAATGCAGGCCACCAAAGCAAGATGCACACGAGGAAACAAGCACCTCATGAGGAAGAGGGCGTCCTGAATATACCAGGTTAAGTTATCTTTTCATGAAATAACGACACGGCACGGGAACAACACGCATTGTGCAATAACCGAGGAACCATATTTCGGTACACGCCCCTCTGGGCCCATACTAGTTTCATTCTAGATGTAGGAAAAAGAGCAAAACAAAAGTAGCGTTGCAGCGATCCGTGGAGGCAGACCCCTAGCAGCACCCCAAGCCTAGCCGGATCCTTCTTCACGCTTCATGGAGGCGCGGCGGCGAGATGACCCACTACCACCTTCAAAGCGGGAGCGGCGGCGTGGCGGCTGGTCGTAGCCGTCACTGCTGGAGCTGTCACTGGAGGAAGAGCCGCCGTAGCTGGACAGGACACGGTCGCCGCCAAGGGCAGGCTCTCCCTCATTCTTGTCGCGGTCGTCCCCAAGGCCGAGCACCTCCTCACCGTCGTTCGCCTCGAGGCAGCACCCGGCGCGGCGACCATCTTCCCCAAACACCCTCACATAGAGGGTAGATCCACCATCGTACTTGAAGTGGAGGGAGCACTGCCTGCCCAGGCCGCGCGAGCAGGCGAACGTCTGCCAGCCGCGGGCTAGGGCTATGTTGCCCACGGCGGAAGTCTCGACCGCAACCCAAGTGGCCTTGCTACAGCAACCATGTGCCTTCAACTAGACTCCGCCTAGACTAGAGGCCGGCAGTTCGCCGGTGAAGAAACGCGGATGTTGGAGCCAGTTGCCGGCCGGGTTATCCGACCAGACGACAAACTCCGGCGACACCTCTGCCTTGTGGAAGCACAGACAGGGCGGCCACGCCACCACAGCACGCCTCCCCTCGTCAACTGGATCGCCATGGCTAGGCCGACCCACTCCGCATGCCGCGGCGACGCCTCGACAATGGGCCACGGCATGCTTGCGCGGGTGGCTGCGTCCGCGCTTGGGCGCCAGGGAGCCGGGTCCTTCGCGAGGGGCCTTTCCCTTCTCAGCGGCGAAGAACTTCCTTCGTGGCGCCATTGGTGGCACTGCAAGCAATGGAGCGAGGAAGAAGAAGCAAGCAAGCGAGGAAGAGATGGGCGACATGGGCTCCCCCCTGTTTATAACGGAAGAAGGCCAACCGGCACCTCCCACGACTGCATGTAATGAAGGTTTTCCATGCATGTCGTAGTGAGTTGTCAAGTCATGCAGTTGTCAAGGCAACGTGGGGAAGCGGAGACGCCTACGTCCAATCAACCGCCACGCGTCAACCGAGGCCGCAGGCTTTTGGGGCCTGCGATGCTCTGTACTTGACTCTTGGCTTCGCCGTGAAGCCAAGCCCGAGCGCACCTTGGTCCCGGGGGCTACTGTCGGCATTCTGGGAACGGGGGTTCCCAGACTCGCCTGCCTGCGGCCCACGCCATGGCTAAGCCAGCTGGCCGTACAGCCCATCTTCACCAACAAGGCATCCAAGACCCTCGCGAGGGGCCAAGCCTCACGAGGCGGACGATGCAAGACCTCCTCAGGAGTGGCCTAGTCAGGCAGGCTCATGAGGAGCGGAGATATCAAGGTGGGGTAAACCTCACGAGGCTCTCGTGACATGAGCCATGACGATCGGCGCCTCTTTGGTGCTCAGGAAGCAGGCGCAGGCGAAGAGTACCGAGGCATCAGGCAAAGGTTGCCATATCGGTGCAACGAGACCAAGACGAGAAGGACGACAAGAAAAAGGTCATCGTGGAGCCCAAGACGGCGTCACCACCAGAGCCTTTAACAGGCGAAGACAGATTTTTGTCAGGATTGCTTGTACTAGCTGTCCCCCTTCGAATTTACCCGCCGTTGTTGGCTCCCTTCCCGCTCAATATTTGGGAAGAGGACCAGGGCCTATATAAGTAGAGCTAGCCACCACCATAGGGGGGGAGAGATCACTCTCACCCGCACAAGTTAGCCAAGCACAAGAACACCTCAACCTCAGGAGGTTGTTCTTCCCCCTGTACTGTTCATCATCAGCCCAAGAGGCAATCCACCACCACCACACTGGAGTAGGGTATTACACTACAATGGTTGCCCGAACCAATATAAATCTCGTGTCTTTCTGTGTTGCGGGTTCGTCGAGTTCGTCCGCGAGATCTTAGCGAGCTAGGGCGTAGATTGGTAGGAGGGAAAGACATCGTGCGCACCCCAGTGTTCGAACCTTAACGGTTTGCCGGAACCCCACATCGGAAAACCGCGCGCAGCCAACTCCTATGCGCCACATCGCCTCCACGCCACCTAGTCAGCCCTACCACCACCACGCGCCCGCCAAGGCCCGGGATAGGCCCGTCTGAGCCCATCAGGGCCCGGGTCGGAGCCTGCGCGTTGCCGCCGCCCGTTGACCGCTCGCGCCACCGTCGCTGGACGAGCTCCTCCCGCCGTGCCTCGACCCCGTTGGCGGTGAGCATCGCCGCCGCATCCATCGTCGCCCCGCAGGTCCTCACCGCCGCCAAGCTCCGCCCAGCGCCTCGCCCCTGTCGCCCGAGTCAGCCGTCCGAGGCTAACCATGGATCCGGTCGCCACCGCCATGGATCTCTAGCGAGCCTCCACTGCCCGGATCCCGTCGCCCACATCACCACCGCAGGGCCCTCCGGCCGGATCCGGTCAGGAGATGACCGGATCCATCTTTCCCCATCGTCCCCGGCCTCCTCCGTGTTGCCCCGCCGCCTCCTTCACGCAGGCGAGCGCTGCTCCGACGTCCCGCTCGTCATGCGACCGCCTCCCCTATTCCTTCTTGCGTTGGCTGCGGGCCTCGCCCCAGCCCAGCCGCGCCCTTCGGCCACCCCAGTAAACCACCGAGTCGGCCCAGCAACCGGCCTACCTCTGCTCCACCAACCTGGGCCATGGCCCATGGGTGAGAAGCCACCCCTCTAGTCTCTTGTGCACTTTGGCCCAGCAGTTTCGGCCCGTGGTATTTTTTTCCTGCGCAGCGATTTGTCTATTTTTCCAATGACTGCTAGTTTTGTAGAAAAGTCCCTCATGTTCATGTATTTAATATCTCCCAAACCGTGCATCATATTAAAATGTTTTATATATGTAAAATGCTTAGAATTTTGTCTAGTTTCATGATTTCCCACTTTCATTCATGTTTAAAATGTTAAAGTTGTTGTTTGCATTAATTTGCATAATGCCACGCTAGAATGCTTTAATTCATAACTAAATAGCCGTAGCTCCAAATTTAATAAATTATATATGTAACTTGCTTCAAAAAATGCATAGTTTAACATGGTGGCATTACTTTGCATGTTTAATAACTCTAAAATTGTGTTTAGGGCAGAACAGTACCAAATCATAATATGCATATGGGGATTTTTCCGGAATTGTTGTTTGTTGTTTCCGGCCTCATTTAAACTTGCCTAAATAGTTGGCTTACTTATGCTTCATCTCTTGCCATGTTTAAGAACATTTAATATTGTTGGGTACATAACCGAGAGAGAACTAAATAAGTCATGTGGTGTTTCGCCAATATGCAACTCGTTGCATATGGAGCTCCACTTAATTTTGTAGTATTGTTTGTTGCACTTTGCCATGCCATGCCTCTTTAAATCGGACATGCATCATACTTGACTATGCATCATGCCATGTTTTTGCTTGTTGGTTTACCATGTTGTTTGCTCCTTTTCGGTGTTGCTTCTTCTTGTTAATTCTGGTAACGTCCCTTTGCGAGGTTCCGTTCGACTACGTCTGTTTGTCTTCTTCATGGACTCGTTCTTCTTCCTTGCGGGATCTCAGGAAAGATGACCATACCCTTGATATCACTTCTATCTTCGCTTGCTAGTTGTTTGCTCTATCGCTATGTCATGCTACTTACCACTTGTTTATCATGCCTCCCTTATTGCCATGTCAAGCCTCTAACCCACCTTCCTAGCGAACGGTTGTTTGGCAATGTTACCGCTTTTGCTCAGCCCCTCTTATAGCGTTGCTAGTTGCAGGTTGTTCCATGTTGGATCATGGATATGTTGGGATATCATATTATCTCTTATTTAATTAATGCATCTATACACTTGGTAAAGGGTGGAAGGCTCGGCCTTATGCCTGGTGTTTTGTTCCACTCTTGCCGCCCTAGTTTCTGTCATACCGGTGTTATGTTCCTTGATTTTGTGTCCCTAACACGATGAGGGGTATGGGACCCTCTTGATAGTTCGCTTTGAATAAAACTCCTCCAGCAAGGCCCAACCTTGGTTTTACATTTGCCTTAGGGTTGCAAACCCGAGGGTCATCTTTATTTTAACCCCCCCCCCGGGCCAGTGCTACTCTGAGTGTTGGTCCGAAACTGGCAGCCTGCGGGGCCACCTCAAGGAAACTTAAGGGATGGTCTTACTCGTAGCTTGACCTATCTGGTGTGCCCTGAGAACGAGATATGTGCATCTCCTATCGGGATTTGTTGGCACAGTCGGACGGTCTTGCTGGTTTAGTTTTACCATTGTCGAAATGTCTCGTGCACCGGGATTCCGAGTCCGATCAGGTGTCCCGTGATGGAGGATTGTCTCCATGGATCGTGAGCTTGTGATGGGCTAAGTTGGGACACCCCTACAGGGTTTAAACTTTTGAGAGTCGTGCCCACGGTTATGTGGCAGATGGGAATTTCTTAATATCCAGTTGTACAGAACTTCACACCTGACTTAATTAAAATGAATCAACCGCGTGTGTACCCATAATGGTCTCTTTTCAGCAGAGTCCGGGAAGTGAACACGGTTTGTGTTATGTTTGAATGTAAGTAGTTTCAGGATCACTTCTTGATCACTTCTAGCTTCATGACTGTTGCATAGATTCTCGTCTTACTCTTATTTGCATATGTTAGCCACCATATTTGCTTATCGCTTGATGCAGCTCCACCTCAATACCTTATCCTACCCACAAGCTTAAATAGTCTTGATCTCGCGGGTGTGAGATTGCGGAGTTCTCGTAACTCACGGATAGTTCCAAACAGTTGCAGGTGCCGATGATACCAGTGAGGTGAAGCTACCGAACTCAAGTTGGAGTTCAACGAGGACCTTGGTCGTTACTATGTTTTTGTTTCCTGATGATCAGTAGTGGAGCCCAGTTGGGACGATCGGGGATCTAGCATTCGGGGTTGTCTTCTTTTAGTTTGCTTCCGTAATCGGACCTTGATTGTACTCTAGATGATGTATGTTTAACTTGATATTTGTGTGCAGTTGCGATTGTAAGCCAACTCTTTATCCCTTTCTTATTCTGTACATGGGATTGTTTGAAGATTACCCCTCTTGCGACAAAACCACCATGTGGTTATGCCTCTAAGTCATGCCTCGAGGCGTGGGAGATATAGCCGCATCATGGGCGTTCACTACAAAAAAATACACTTCCGTGATGATATGTGTTTGTCACAGTAGGTCGTGTTTTTTGTCATGCATGTACATCCATGACGATTTTATGAAAGAATCAAGATAGTCATACCTGTGCTGTCGTAGAAGTGTTCCATGACATTTCCAAAATTATCATCACGGAAGTGTCCACTTCCATGACGATAAATCGTGCGTCACAGAAGTGCTTTCGTCAAGGGTGACCGACACGTGGCATCCACCGTAACGGAACGCTGTTAAGCTATCGGGTCGGATTTTGGATCCGATATCCCGTTAACACCCCTGACCAATGGGAAATTTCCACATGTAAATTTCTGATTGGCCGAAGGGAATACCTGTCAGCTCGTCAGTGGGCTAGATGTCGCCCGTCCATTGGAGGAGACATGCCTATGATACGTCGACACATGGCTGGGCCCAACAGAGGCCCATATAGGTTAAAAAGGCCGCCCCAGTCAAAGGCTCGTAGAACTTAATCAGGTACTAATGGGCCATCCCAATAACGGTCTTCTTAGAAAGGCCCATTTACGGCCGGAAGCCAGATCTGGCCCGTTAATTGTTTGCCCAATATTTGGGCCAATTTACGGCCCGAAGCCAGATCTGGCCCGTTAATTGTTAGCCCAATATTTGGGCCCATTTGCAGCCCGAAGCCAGATCTAGCCCGTTAATTGTTCACCAAATATTTGGGCCCAACTACAGCCCAGTGACTTTCGGCCCGTTAGAGGCCTGATGTAGACATGGGCCCATTTCAGCCCGGTGTGACTTTCGGCCTGGGAATGGCCCGTGTTGCCCATGGGCCATATATGGTCCGACGGGACATCGGGCCCACTAACAGCCCGTGCTAAAGGTGGCAACAGTTAAGCCCAACGTGACTTTGGGCCTGTTAAAGGCCTGTCGCGTAATTCGGCCCGTTGATGCCTGTGCTAAGGTTTCGGCCTCTTAAAGGCCCATGATATCAGTGGGCCAACTAAAGCCTGATATATGTTTCGGCCTGGTAATGGCCTGTGAGCTAACTGGGCCCAAAACGGCCCGGTCTACATTTTGGCCTGCTGAAGGCCCGTCGACGACTAGTGAAAATTGAGGCCCAACATGCATTTAGGCCTGCTAAAGGCCCGTGGTTTCATCTCGTCCGTAACAGGCCAGTACAATATTCAGCCTGTTAATGGCCCAATGCTACCTGGGCCAAACTAAGCGCTGGGTCAACAAAAGGCCCAACTAAAATATAGGCCGGTGTAAGTTTGGGCCTGGCGCAATGTGTGAAGGCCACAATCATTCTGGCCCAACAAAGACGCAGGCCGGCCCAATTGTGGCCCGCTAAAAACCTGGCCCATTAGAGTCGAATGTTTCGGTCCGGTCGACTACATCTGATTTTTTTCAGATAGCGAATGATGGCAGTAACTAGTAGGAATTAAGAACAAACCTACTCTATACAATAAAGAAATTACGGCATAGTAACTAAGAATAAACCTACACTATACAATAAAGGATTTAAGGTATATTACATCCACTGGGTATCGAAGTTCGCCACCAGTGATCATAAAGCGCAACGAAGAAGCAGATTACAAAAACTGGGCACCATTGCAGCGTAACAAAATAATACTGAACCGAGACCACTTCCAAAATAGTTCAAGAAAGGTTAGCCTTGCGGGGGAACTACTGCGCAAGCTGCTGAGCAAGGCTGTGAGACCAACCTAGCATGTCGGTCATAGCTTCCAGGTGTAGCTGTTTAGCGATGAGGTTCTCATTGGTGTTCTCCGCAATCTTTCTTAGAGATAGGACTTCAAGTCGAAGTTGAGTTGCAGAATGCCTTTCTGCTAGACCTTGGGACTGAAGAAGTCAAACTGATTCAGACAACGAATTCTGTGAGCTTGTCTGACTGTTAGTCTCAAGTAACTTGAACACTGTATCAAGACAAGACTTTGGGATTGTCTCGCTATCTTCAAGATGTTTTGCCTTCTTTGCTGCAATATATGTTGGGTTTGTCTCACAACCTTCAGCAGACTTGTGCATGCCATCAGGCATATCACCCTGAAACAAAGCAGAGAGATGACAGGTTTTGCACGTGTATAAACAAAGATGATAAATGTTCTGTCAATTCTATCCAATTTCAAATTAGAAAATAAAGAGTAAGTTCAAAATATCAATAGCATAATTTGGCATTGTTCATAATGCGGGGAGCTTCACCACACTACTGGATTACCATGTCAACATAACAAGCATAGATGAAGGGCAAAGAAAATCATTGTATCTATTTTGGATAATGTGCATGGCATGTTGTTCATATCATTAGCCACATCAGTAAGATAAAACAGGAGATGACAAGGTGCAAACGTGGGCTGCTTCACCACACACTGGATTATAGATCCACAAAACAAGCATACATATAGGGAGTATTAAGTAATGTCCATGGTATGAATAAGGAATTTGGTTTTACAAGTAAAACTTAGAACTTATGGTTCTTATGAACATGCATTTTGGTAGAAACAGCAAACTAAACAGCAGTAAACGATAGGTAGTACGAGCAAATTAAACAACAGTTTAGGATAAAGGCTTTAGAAGGACTGACTTACATTAACAGTTATCACCAACTTTATAATGCCCTTCTCCATGTCAAGGGAAGGATAACTCAAGAATTTCAGCACAGAATCTTCTTCATAAGCATTGCCTATACTCTACATTATGTAGAGAGTAATTATATATATGATAATACTGGAAGGGATAGAGGATAATGAAGATAAGATGCAGATTGATGCTACATAATCAACTACCAATCCTTGGAAGTACAAGTGTTATAGGACAAAATGTACTGACAAGAGCAATGGGCTACACTTCTGCACTGGCACTGTCTATGTATTCTACTTGTTGGTAAGATTAAATATAGATGTGATCTTTTTTACTAAATGGTGGGCGAGGGAGATAAGATGCAGAATGCTACAAAATGAACCAATCCCTCTTCCCATAATACAAGAGTGTTTTGAACACTGTTGTACTGTACAAAACGTTCTTATATTATGGGACGGAGGGAGTAGCTATTAATGTAAGTATAGTGATAGACCATGTTCAGTCCTTACAAGAGGACTGCAGAGCTAAACCTCTTCAAAAGCATTGGGTTGATTCTAAATTTATGTAAGAGTCCATACAGATATTATAATGTCCACCAAATGGACGATTACGAGGCTAACATGTGCAGTGATGCTACATAATCAAACAGCTATGAAAGTAAGTATGGTCATACAAGGCAAGAGGTACTCACAAGAGCGATGCAGTGCGCAGTATAGTTGCGAGATTCTGTGGTCCCTTGAGAACGATTGTTCTTCTGCTAACAGTTTTCGTACAAGTGAGACATTAAGGCAAATGCAGAAATGTAGTTCAAATTGTGATGTGATATCATAGACAGTACCTTATGCTGTAGCCGAGACCAATGTGTAACAAGATTATTCCAGTCACCGTCGGATAAATGTAGCACCGGAGACTTTAAAGAAATTTCGTTCAGAGGCTTGCCATCGAAGTGCGCTTGCCTCAGGTAGGAACGATACTTCATCAATGAGTTCTTTAAAAGCGCAACCAACCCTTGCTCCTCATCACAATCCAGTTTGCTCCTCGCCTATTTAAAAGAATGAAATCGTGTGTCTTCTTTCAGCAAAAACATATGCAGTAATGCCATGAATAACATTAGTACATTAGTTACGCGTCAGTTGCGGAGGAAGACTGGAAATTGTTCTATGTCTGCGGTATAATCTTTCCATGAAGGAAAAATGCGCACAAAGTTCCTGACAACAACATAAGCTTCGTCTTCTAAACTTGGAAGAAATGGAACAGGGGTCCTATTTGCTACAATTGGGGCTCTCTCTAGTTCGAAAAGGGATTTGGCAACTGGATTTGGTGTACTCTTTGCTGGAATGGGGGTTTTGCGTCGTACAGCTGGTGCTATGTCAACTGGCATAATCATACTGTTTGCTGCAGTTGGGGTCTGCTGAGGGAGTCCTGGATTAGGGGGTGTCTGGATGGCCGGACTATACCTTCAGCTGGACTCCTGTACTATGAAGATACAAGATTGAAGACTTCGTCCCGTGTCCGGAAGGGACTTTCCTTGGCATGGAAGGCAAGCTTGGCGATACGGATATGTAGATCTCCTACCATTGTAACCGACTTTGTGTAACCCTAACCCTCTCTGGTGTCTATATAAACCGGAGGGTTTTAGTCCGTAGGACAACATACACAACAACAATCATACCCTAGGCTAGCTTCTAGGGTTTAGCCTCTCCGATCTCGTGGTAGATCTACTCTTGTACTACCCATATCATCAATATTAATCAAGAAGGACGTAGGGTTTTACCTCCATCAAGAGGGCCCGAACCTGGGTAAAACTTCGTGTCCCCTGCCTCCTGTTACCATCCGGCCTAGACGCACAATTCGGGACCCCCTACCCGCGATCCGCCGGTTTTGACACCGACATTGGTGCTTTCATTGAGAGTTCCTCTGTGTCGTCGCCGTCAGGCTCGATGGCTCCTACGATCATCAATAGTGATGCAGTCCAGGGTGAGACCTTCCTCCCCGGACAGATCTTCGTCTTCGGCGGCTTCGCACTGCGGGCCAATTAACTTGGCCATCTGGAGCAGATCGAAAGCTACGCCCCTGGCCGTCAGGTCAGATTTGGAAGTTTAAACTACACGGCTGACATCCGCGGGGACTTGATCTTCGACGGATTCGAGCCACTGTCGGGCGCGCCGCACTGTCCCGACGAGCATGATCTAGCTCTGCCGCCGAACAGTGCCCTGGAGGCCGCACCCGTATCGGCTTCGACCCTTAATTCGGAGCCAACTACGCCGATCGAGGATGGGCGGTTGGACGCCGCCTCAGGGGCTGCGATCCCAACGGCGATTGAGCCGAACACCAGCCCCGCACTCTGCGAGACTCGTGATTCCAAGGAACTGGACTCGTCTCCGGACTCCGAACCATTCGCGCCTCTGCAGATCGAATCCGATTGGGCGTCGATCATGGAGTTTATTGCCGCGGACATCTTTTAGCACCCGCCCTTCGGCGAAATTATGAAATCACTAAAGTCTCTCTCTTTATCAGGAGAGCCCTGGCCGGACTACGGTTAGCAAGATTGGGATACGGATGATGAAGAAATTCAAAGCCCACCCACCACCCACTTTGTAGCCACTGTCGACGATTTAACCGACATGCTCGACTTCGACTCCGAAGACATCGACGGTATGGACGCTGATGAAGGAGACGATGAAGAACCAGCGCCTATTGGGCCCTGGAACGCCACCTTGTCATATGACGTATACATGGTGGACGCACCAAAAGATGACGACCGAGAGCGGAAGGACGCACCGAAGGCTTGTTCCCTCGAAAAGTAGTCAAAGCGGCGACGCAAGCGCCGCCCCAAATCCCGCCTCGACAGAAATAGCGATCACACAGACCCAGCGCTGGAGACAGGGCGAACCGCTGCTAGACAACTACAATCCGGATAATCAAACCGAACAAACAAATTCTATTAAGGATAATGGTCCGGACGACATAACGGCGGACAGGCACCCGGAGCAGCAGAATGCCCGTAAAAGGCTTGTTGCCACCACGAGGAGTCTGAAAAAGCAGAAGCAAAGGCTCAAGGCTGCGCAAGACACACTCCAAATCAGATGGAGTAAAATACTCAACACAGCAGCAATGTACGGCGACAATCGCCCCTCCAAGAGCTACCCAAAGCGGAAGCTGCTACCGGAATTTGATGAGGAGGCCTCAGACCCCCCACAACCAAATATCAAAGCAGCCACCTGGTCGGATAGACGACCCCTCTATCAACACAGAGCGGCATACAACGCCACTCACAATATAACGCACGACCCATGCGAGGGCTCGCACCCAAAGGACGGCGCAACAAGATCCATCTATGGACCACGTAAGCGCGCCCAGCATACAATGCAACACAAAAAACATCCGAACAACACGGTACATCCAGATACAGGGGTGCGCACACCCCCTTTGTTTCACCGATGAGGTGCTGGACCATGAATTTCCAGAGGGATTCAAACCCATAAACATAGAGACATACGACGGAACAACAGACCCTGGGGTCTGGATTGAGGACTACATCCTTCATATCCATATGGCTCGAGGAGATGATCTCCACGCCATCAAGTACTTACCCCTCAAGCTCAAAGGGCCAGCTTGTCACTGGCTTAAAGGCCTCCCCGAAAGCTCCATTGGAAGTTGGGAAGAGCTCGAAGACGCCTTTCGGGCAAATTTTCAAGGGACTTATGTCCAACCTCCGGATGCGGACGATTTGAGTCATATAACTCAACAGCCCGGAGAGTCAGCCCGAAAGCTTTGGAACATGTTTCTTACTAAAAAGAACCAGATTGTCGACTGTCCGGACGCCGAAGCCTTGGCAGCTTTCAAGCATAGCGTCCATGACGAATGGCTCGCCAGACACCTCGGCCAAAATAAGCCGAGAATGATGGCCGCATTAACAAACCTCATGACCCTCTTTTGCGGGTGAGGACAGCCGGCTAGCCAGATGCAGCACCAGCGACCCCAGTACATCTGAAGTTAGAGATGGAAACGGGAAATCACGGCGCAACAGCAATAACAAACGCCGGAATGAAGAAGACATCACGAAGGGCACGACAGTAAATGTCAGATTCAAAAGCTCTCGGCCAGGTCAAAAGCCGCCCCCTAAAGGCACTAGGGATGAATTGTCCGGCCTCAACAAAATTCTGGACCAAGTATGCCAGATCCATAGTACCCCTGGTAAACCTGCTAATCATACCCACAGGGAATGTTGGGTCTTCAGGCAGTCCGGCAAGCTCAACGCCATACACAAGGGGGAGGATACACCAAGTGAAGACGAGGAAGAGCCTCCCAAGCAAGACACGGGGGAACAAAAGAAATTTCCACCAGAAGTCAAAACAGTAAACGTGTTACACGTGATGAAGGGGAAAAACAACGCGGCACTCCCAGGAAAATATACCCAAGTGCCTGTCACCGCGAGGTCCTGCCACTGGTCGCCTCAACCGATCACTTTCGACCATCGCGATTACTCAGCAAGTATCCGACACACAAGATGGGCTGCCCTGGTATTAGACCCAGTAATTGGCGGATATCACTTCACACGAGTCTTGATGGACGACGGCAGCAGCCTAAACCTAATATATCAGGATACAATCCGCAGGATGGGGTTAGACCCAACACAAATTCGCCATAGCAACACTACCTTTAAAGGAGTAACGCCAGGCCCAGGGGATCATTATACGGGCTCCCTCCTACTACAAGTTATATTCGGCTCCCCCGATAACTTCTG
Source organism: Triticum dicoccoides (assembly GCF_002162155.2). Taxonomy (NCBI): domain Eukaryota; kingdom Viridiplantae; phylum Streptophyta; class Magnoliopsida; order Poales; family Poaceae; genus Triticum; species Triticum dicoccoides. The sequence continues at coordinate 266,634,628 of NC_041390.1, read as the reverse complement.
TCGCGAGCATTTAACCTTCCACATCACTCCGTTTCAAAGTGGCTATCAAGCACTGCTCGGACGTGAAGCTTTCGCTTGCTTTAATGCAATACCACACTACACCTTCCTCACACTCAAGATGCCCGGTCCACGTGGCATCATTTCAGTGCACGGAAATATCAAGCGATCTCTAGCGCCGAAGAGAGTGAGGCTGCCTTGGCAGCCGCACACTAAAGGCGCCCGGACCAGTGAAAGCGTCCAATAGGTCATCAAGACCTCAGACACAACTAATCGAGTCTGGCGCCGCTACTTATACCAAATAAATGGTCATACCCCTATTTGTCAATACAAGGGGCTCAACGCGTGCAGACAAGCAGCAATTTCTTCTCATCTTGAATTATACATGGTTTCTTAAAAAAACTATCTTTTTGCACGACAACTTTCTCACCTAAATTCCTCTCTTTTATAGACGATCATCGTGCTACACCCGTCCAGGATATGGCACAATGGAGACATAGGCGCAGACGTGCAGCAGGGACCCGCTCCAAGGATTCTTTTTAGATTAAGACCCTGCGTAAACCTTTTTTACTGTCTCTTGTTGATACATATCCACCGTTGAGAAGGATGCTGATGTCTTGGCATGTGGCCATGCCAGAACAATGCATGTACCTGGACTCAAGGGGCTTCTTACAAAGGCCATTACTTAGGCCCGGTTTATACCACAAAGACCGAATAACTTAGGGAGTGTTCGGCATCGCGAGTTTGGCCCTATATGCATCAGCTCCGAATCATTGTCTTTGGTCAAATGTTGGGTTTGCCCGGCTCCTGTGTTTTGGTGCCTTACGTTCCGCTTTACCGGCTAAGGTAGCACCAGGAGAACTACTGTGATTGTGCCCTGGTTCATCCGGACGAGCACCTCAGTAGAGAAAGCCAAAAACTAACTGTCATGATATAGCGTGAGACTGGTCAACCACTCGATGCCTGTTGGAATGTTAGAATTCCTCCGCCTTAACGAAGGGCCGTTTTCTGGCCAGGCATGTACGCACCCCGGGATCGGGAGAGTCCGGAGCCACCAGGGGCTATCTAGTAGCCCCACTGTCAAACTCCTATGGCTAAATGAAAGTGCTAAAGCATTATAGTCCGGTTGCCTCGCTCGCTCCGCTATCACCTCCTTAATAGGACCAAGACGTTGGGTTAAGTGTGAACGTGTGTTTTTGCAAGCACCTCGGCATTATATGCGTGGGGGATGAAGCCGGCGACTGTAAGCTTTTAGGTTATACACATGTATACATAAACGGCCGCCCATGAGGCATCATACTACTTTCAGGCAAAAGTATAAAAATAGCCTTATAAAAATCTATAAAAGCATTTCGCTTACAACGAGATTACGTATCACTCAAACATAATATTTTTTGAGCACTGGGTCTCTATCAAACGAGCACCCTCAAGAACTTCTTCAAAGTAGTGCCCAGCAGCCCTTCGACCTATGGCCGAATCCCGCGCTGCAACAGTGGTAGCATCCATCTCCGCCCAGTATGCTTTAAAACGGGCAAAGGCCATCCGTGCGCCCTCTATGCACGCCGACCTTTTTATCGCATTAATGCGCGGAACCACGTCAAGGAACTGCTGCACCAAGCTGAAATAGCTGTTCGGTTTTGACCTTTTCGGCCATAGCTGATCCACAACAGACCTCATGGAGAGTCCGGACAACCTATTTAGTTCGGCCCATTCGGCTGATTGGTCAGTCAATGAAAGCGGATGCTCGGGAGAATGGAGTTGTCTCTAAAACAGCTGGTCTACTTCATGGTCCGTCTGACCCTGGAAGTACTTGGCCGCATCGGCACCACTTGCTGCCAAATCCATATACACATCCTCCGAACTCCACAGCCGATCCAGAGGGGCATACCGTGGATCTCCGAACTTCCTTCGCAACATAAAGGATTTCCCAGCTACAATATCCCCGGCTTCCTGCAGCTCCTCCTTCTTTGCCCTCATAGCAGAGCAGATGTCTTTTCTCGTCGCAGCAGCCTTCTCAAGGTCCGATGCCTTCGCCTGGTTTTCCTTTTCAAGAACCCGGCAACGGTCGGCGGCGGCTTTTAATTCTATGGCCATCTTGGCCATCTTATCTCGGCTCTCGCCATGCGTGGCCTTCTCGGCTTGCAACTCTTCGGCCGCCTTCAAAGCAGCCGCATTACCCAACCTCGCTTGTTCCTTGGCTCGGGCAAGTTCTGCCCGCAAGGCTTCAACAGTGGTAGCTCCATCTGCAATCACAACATATTAAAGATACTGGCATCATGCTGCTCTTCCTATGTGGTGTTTACCAGATAATGACACTTACCCTGTGCCTCGTCAAGCCTTTTGTTAACAAGCTCGATGTCGACGTCTGCCGCATCCAACTGCCGTTCTAAATGGGCAAACTCGCTAGTCCGGCTAGCCACCGGAGCTTCCATCACCTGCACATAGAGGCAGTATGGTTATTACCTGGGAATATGATCCTCTGTTCGTCGTCATTTCCGACGACAACTAGAGTCTCAGGGGATACTATCTACACAGGGCACACCTAGCATGTGCAGGACTATCATACATTATTTTACGTACCTCAAAGCCTGTTAGTAGACTCATAAAAGCTTCATGCAATCCGCTTTCGGCGGACGTGATTCTCTCCACCACCATATTCATCAGCATACGGTGTTCATCTGAGATGGCCGCTCGCCCCACCAAATCCCTCAGAACATCCGATCGCACACTAGACGGTGCCGGACTCTTTTGTCTGTTCTCTTCGGGATCCGGACGCTGGGAGCTCCGGGGGTCAATGGGATTATGTTCTGGCCTCACCGTATTCGGAGAGGCCCTCCGTGACGACACTTCGGGGTCGCTCGCTTCTGGAGCGGAGGTGTCCGAAGGAGGCGTTTCGCTCTCCATCATCTCTGGAAGAAGATCCCCCGAAGACGAGCTCATTTGAGAGGGGCTAAGGCCCGAACTGCAAAAGATATATGTGGTGGTTATTTCCTCAGAAGAAAAGATGGCATACCTGTGCTATTACTGTATTTCGGGTCACTTATGACTCGCTGGAGAATTGATCCCCCCGCGGACTTTGTGCGGCAAAAGCACCCCCCAAGGTAGGACCCTCTATGGGAGACTTCTTCTCCCGTTTGGAAGCTTCGGCTTCCGAATCCCCGGGCGCAGTCCTTTTCCTCCTCCGGCCGTCTTCCTTCATGGAGACGCTCGCTCCCTCGGTTAGAATGGGCAGCATTGGGGGCCCGTGTCGGCCCGTATTATCCTCCCCGGTATCTTCCTTCAAGGGCTCCGGGCAGGGTGCGACCTGGAGTATCTTTTCCAGTACCGGATTTTCGAAACCGTCAGGGAGGGGGGCCGAACACCGAATCAACTTCGCCTTTGTTAGCTAGTCCTAGTCAAAAAGCAAACTCTCAGAGATAACTTCATAACAAATGAGAGATAGTATGTTCGGCCGGAAGATTCCTTACCTGTTCGGCGGCGCGGTTACTGCTCAGGTCCACGTCCTCGGTGATTTCCGGACACTCTACATGAGGTCCGAAGAATGACTTGTACATCTCCTCGTGCGTGAGGCCTAGGAAATTTTGAATGACACGCGGTCCCTCGGGATTGAACTCCCACACGCGAAGGGGCCGGCGTTTGCAAGGCTGGACCTGATAGACCAGCATAACTTGTATTACCGCAACCAAAGTGAAATCTCCATTAAAGAGATCTTGAATGCGGCTTTGCAGTATAGGCACGTCCTTGGCTGGACCCCAGCTCAGTCCTCTGCTAATCCATGACATCAGTTGTGGTGGAGGGCCTGAGCGGAAAACAGGGGCGGCCGCCCACTTGGCACTTCTAGGAGCCGTGATGTATAACCACTCCTGTTCCCACAATTCAGACACCTTTGGAATGGAACCTTTGGGCCATGAAGCTCCCGTCATCTTGCATATTGAGGCACCTCCACACGCCGCATGTTGCCCCTCGATCATCTTCGGCTTTACTTCAAAGATCTTTAGCCATAGGCCAAAGTGAGGGGTAACACGGAGGAAGGCCTCGCACACGACAATAAATGTCGTGATATGAAGAAAGGAGTCTGGAGCTAGATCATGGAAATCTAGCCCGTAATAAAACATCAAGCCCCTGATGAGAGGATCCAGAGCAAGGCCTAGACCTTGGAGGAAGTGGGAGACAAACACGACGCTCTCGTTGGGTTCAGGGGAGGGGACGGCCTACCCCCGGGGAGGCAGCCGATGCAAAATCTCGGCGGTCAGATATCTGGCCTCCCTCAACTTTTTGATGTCTTCTTCCCTGACGAAGGAAGGCACCCATCGGCCTTGAAGGCTAGATCCGGACATGACTGAAGGTTTGGAGCACCTGACCTGAACTTTGGGCGTTTGAGCTTGAGGTGGGGGAAGGATTCGATTTAGCACGGGAGGGAAAAATAAAAGCCTTGTCCCTTTATAAAGAGGGTGAATATCAAGTGTCCTCTCCATGTTCGTTTGGACTTGCCTATAATCTAGGAGTCCTAGAAGCGGTTGGGTTACCCATGCCCATATTGATGAGAATCCCAGAATAAGGGGACACGATCTCTGCTTTAACAAGACGTGCCAAGGAAACCGCCTCGCATGATGCGCTGAGGTGGGATAATGAAACAACTTGGATAAAGGCTTGGCCGTGGTGTGTCAAACTACGGAATACATCAGCAGATTAGATTTGTGTAAATATTATTCTCTCTATGGCAATATGTGGAAACTTATTTTGCAAAGTCGGACACTATCTTTGTGTTTAAAATCTTCTATGAAGTACGTGGAGGAGGAACCCGCCTTGCAATGCCGGAGACAATCTGCGCGCCGGACTCGTCATCATTGAAACCTGGTTCAGGGGCTACTGAGGGAGTCCTGGATTAGGGGGTGTCCGGATGGCCGGACTATACCTTCAGCCGGACTCCTGGACTATGAAGATACAAGATTGAAGACTTCGTCCCGTGTCCGGAAGGGACATTCCTTGGCGTGGAAGGCAAGCTTGGCGATACGGATATGTAGATCTCCTACCATTGTAACCGACTTTGTGTAACCCTAACCCTCTCCGGTGTCTATATAAACCGGAGGGTTTTAGTCCGTACGACAACATACACAACAACAATCATACCATAGGCTAGCTTCTAGGGTTTAGCCTCTCCGATCTCGTGGTAGATATACTCTTGTACTACCCATATCATCAATATTAATCAAGCAGGACGTGGGGTTTTACCTCCATCAAGAGGGCCCAAACCTGGGTAAAACTTCGTGTCCCCTGCCTCCTGTTACCATCCGGCCTAGACGCACAGTTTGGGACCCCCTACCCGAGATCCTCCGGTTTTGACACCGACATGGGGCATCAGAAAGGACCAGTGTAGTAGGGCTAGAGTCTGCTAGAGTTGGGGTATTTTGTGGGTCAGGTGATATTGCAACTAAACCTAATGGGCTATTTGATTTATCAGGTGCCACTACCTTTTCCAAATACTTTGCTTGTGCTCCTCCACGATCAGCAATCACCCTCTTCCTTTTGAACGTCTGATACACAAGAACAACATTTGAATGGATAAATATGGTATGATGACAGATGGAATATGTACTGAAAATGGATAGGCAGGGCGTATTCACATACACGATGTGTAAACTAAGCTAATGGCAGTTCAACAAAGTAGAAGCAATGCAAAGCATCAGTTGCAAGATATGTGCGAGCAATGTAACATTGGAAAGTTAGAGCAAGTACCTTGATGGGTGAATAAGATAGGGAATCTTCATCTGACTCCTCCACTAGGGAGTTACATTGACTTAGGTCTCCCTCTAGCTCAGAATCACTATTAGGATCATATTCTGAGCATGAATCTGTAGGTGGAGAGCGTTTGCATTGCATTGCATCCAGACTTGATTTCAGTCCCTTAATGCCAAGTTTGACAGCCATGGCATTGTTCTGCTTTATTCTTTTCATGCGCGCAAGCTCATAATCATTATGATGTTGTTCAGAATCTGAGATTCATGAAAACATAAAAAGTAGTCAGATTATCTATGGAATGCATTGCGGATTCAACTCGGAGAGTGTCTCCCTATAAACCCCTGCATATGCAAAGTTCAACTCCCCAACCATGCTGAGCAGACCACACACAGAAATACAAACCCCTTATGTCTCTATAACAGGCAGGCACACATTTCAAAACTGAAGTAGGAACATTAGAATCTTATGAAATTCGTATTTGAACAAATAAACTAAGCAATATGAGTGGCGTAATGTTTAGCTTCAAGGGTGGAGTGTTGGTAGTGCGACACAAAGAAAGTAGGAAGATTTATTCCATGTAAAAGATCGAAACCTGTGTAAAAGCTGGAAATGACACTTTCTTTCTATACAATGCAGTGTTCCTTACCCACACATGATGGAAGAGATCACATAGAGAAATACTATTCACTCATGTCAACAGTTCCATTATTTAGAAATAGGGTGGTCCACCCAAAAAGAATATTGACAACAAATATGACAAGGCAAGCATAGATGTAGTGAATCAATCATTTACTTGTGAGCTTACTAGGACAAGTATGCAGAATTGTAACTATAGTAAGAGACCATCCAAAATCTGAATGAAGAAGTTTGTCTAGCACTTATTGTTTGCAACTAATCGACGTGAATAATTGGATATTATATCGAATGAGTAAGAAAGACAAGTAAAATTGTCAACAAACCTGGCTTGCAGTAGTAATCTGGGTCAATGTCACCACGACCAACAATCCAAAATGACTAGTTTCTACTCCGAGGGCCGGAATTTTTAAAACCCTGTGAACTTTAGAGGTACTAAATATTACCGAAATACATCTGAACCATTAAGTGTAGGTAGCACGGAGCACACAACAAACCCTAATGACAGTCCTGCCTAATGAGTAATGAATCAATTAGAAAATGGGTGATGAGGAGTGGCTGCTGAGTGTTGAGGACGTATCTCAGGATAAATCGGGTTGGCTTGGTGGGTGCTGCACGCCTGAGCCCTGAACGGACTGGGAACGTAGGCACGGCGGCGTGCCCATGTAGCGGTGACGCTATTGGGCGAGCAGATCCTGGCCTCCTGTTAGTCCGACGTCTCCTCCTAGAGTCATGTCGTCTGGGGACGCCAAGTCACTGGCGAGGCAGGCGGATGGGGGAGAGTAGAGGTCGGAAGCGCGCAGCAGAACACAGGGGAATCGGGGCCTGGGACGCCCCAAAATCCCAGGGTGGGCCGGCCTACCGTGGGCACCCTGTAGAGATACACACCCGAGCGGCAAACATACATTTTCGAAACTAATTTAGGAACAATTAGCTGACCAATTAAAAAACTCTGTTTTAGTAATATCAGATTCGTATTTTAACAAGCTTGTTTAGCTTGATGGGTGGAGCAGTGTTATTATGACACGAAGCACATATTCTGATCGTATAGTGATCATAAAAGGGGGAAACTCTAAGCATATTTTTTAGCAAAAGAGGGTTTCCCCTCCGATTTCTATTAAAGAAACCACCACGGAACCAACACGATCAATTAAACCCTAAGCATGATCAATTAAACCGTACTATGGTTGTGCCATGGAAGATTTCAAGCTGCAAACCGGAGAAATGATATTTAGCATCCATTGTTTGCTTAGAACTAAGAACTAAATTCTAAGAGCTGAAAAGAAAGTAGAGTAACCAAGTTAAGATCTATTTTCTAGTTGAGATCAAAAAGTTGAGGAGATATGAAGTACCACCTCTCTTGCGGCGCCGTGTAGGCATCGGGGGTGCGATGGCTGTCGGTGGCGTTGAAGCAGATCTGCGATGGTAGACGGGTGCATCGGAGGCTAAGTCCCATTGCGGTGGAAGAGAAGCTTGTTTGAGCGGCCCCTGCAAAGAGGACGATGGCGCCGATGAAGCGAGAGGACGCGATGCAAGGCTATTGGTCCATCGCCGTGGATGAGAAATGTCCATCTCTAGCAGTGGAAGACGCGGTCTTGGTAGGTGCTCCGGCATGGTGGAGGACGGTGGCGATGGATGTGGTGGAGGACGGCGGCGATGGATGGGGTGGCGGACGGAGGCTGGTGTGGGGATGGGGTGTTCTAGCGCGGACGATGTATGAATGGGAAAATGGAGGGAGAGGTACGGGGAACCATGTTTTTGGGATGCGCCAGTCTGAAATTTGGGAAAGTGACGAACTTAGCCCCCGTTTAAAATTTGGAAGTCTCGTCGGTTGGGGATAGGACGGTAATCTCGCATCTCGCCAATATTTGCCCAGAGCAATTTCGGGCGAGGAGAGGGTGGTTGGCGCCCATGGTTGGCGCCCATGGTGTATGAACGGGGCAGACAGGTAGGGCGGTTGTGTCACGTCTGAGTGAAGTTAGAAACCTGCCCCTATTGAAAATATTTGCCTACATCAATTTCGGTCGAGTCGAGTTTGTTTTGCCGCCCACCGTGTATGAATGGGGAATGGAGGGAGAAACAGAGGTCTTTCGGATGAGCTTGAATCAAATGCATTTTGCTGCCCATGTTTGACGCCCACCGTGTCGGAATGGGATCAGAGCCAGTCGTGTCACGTCTAATTGAAGTTACTAAGCTACCCCCATTTAGAGCAGTGGAAATCGGGCCGATGGATTGTCCGTGTAATGGGTAGACAGTAATTTCCATCTCCCAAACACTTGGCTTCAGGCAGCCGACGTGGGAGTGGACATTTTGCTGCTTCTTTCGAATTTTGGGACAATAAGCATCGACGTTTACCCTGGCAACTAAATTCGAATCCATTTTGTATTCCTATATGAATGTTTATAAATCATTCTATGTGTTTTTATATATCTCCAAAAGGACGACAAAGATGTATGCCACTGTCATATATGAATATGGTTTACAAATGCCGATACTCAAATTCAGAAACTAGAATCCAGCTTAAGGTGAATTCGAATATTTGGAGCACTTCATGTCCAACTCAAATGTCACACGCAGCATAACGTGTACTCCCATTTAGATAGGTACACAAGCGATGTATCAATATTCAAATACCGACTCAATCAACCAAGAATGTACAGAACTAACAGACATATAAACATTTATAGAGTATATGGATCAATAATATCAACTAACATACATAAGCCAGGCCGCTGTACTTTTTTTGGCTACAACAGCATCTTTTTTCAGCCAGCATCTTGGCCCTTTCCGATGTGTGCCACTTATGCTCCATCTATACTACTACTATTGTTGAATGCACATTCAGCCCGATTGGCATATTTGTAGGTTTGGCACAACAATCCAAATGAAATGTCTCCGAGTCTTATCAATTAATACAGACTTGTGCTCAAATAAAATTACAAACCAAAAAATAAAAAACAATTATTACGTGATCTCCTAAACAAATGGTTTGATTGATTACATGAACAGAAAACACAAAGGTTATTCAACTATGGAAAGAACATTTCACGTATGATTTACCAAGTAGAATTTAATTCCCTTTTTTCCTTCAGGACCTTAACAATATGGTCAGTCTCAGCTTGCTTCATTTTGAAATCCACCAAATATTTAATGGTTGTCTTGACTACTGCTTGTGATTGTGCTATTTGCTTCCTCAACATGTCAACTTCATCTCTAAGTGCAGAAGCAGAATCTCTTTCTACCACTAGATTAGCGTCTAGAGCATCAGCAGTTGGCAATTCATAATGCACGATTGGGCCGGTGCCACTGCTGTGGGATGATGCAACGTCCATGGGGACCTCGCTCTTTGATCTTGGGCTAACCTATTTTGCCATTAAAGTTCCGATTGGATTCAGAAAAGTTGAAGTTAGCAAAACATCTCAACTGGGAGTTATAACAGCAAATCAGTTAAACAAACAAGGAATTAAAAAGTTTCAATTGGATGCTGAAAAGTAGTTATTAACATCATTGTAACCCGCTGTTGCAGCAGCAAAGCAGTTAAAGAAACAAGTAGATGGTAAGTTAAGGCAAATAGGTAATTCTTAACAGTAAGTATCAAACGCATAGATAGGCGTAGTCTACAATATGATTAACAGGCTGTGCTATTATGTAATCAGAAGAAAACTAAATTAAGCCAAGCAATGTAATTGAACAATTTTGCAATAAGTGGCTAACTAAAATTCCGAGAAGCAGGTAACTGAACTTACGCTAGTTCTTTGTACATGCACACTCCAACTTCTTTTTCGCTTACAAGGTGGTACGAAGGAGTCCATGGCATCAATTTCTTGGATACGCAGTCCCAATACTTCTTTCTTCCCACACTGCATGGGTAAGTCGAATGGTTAATCTGGTAAGATGGTGCGTCCTTGATATGTTATATGAGGACATGTAGTCAGACTAGTTGTAGCCAAACACATCACACTGGCTTTTAGTGTATATTTCATGTGATTACTTTTGGCATATCGAGATCTAAGCAATCTACAATAGGATGAAAAGACTGGCATCCTTCACATTATTGGCGAAATCAGTTCATAGAAACACGCAATTCAACCTTTCTGTGGGTAAATCAAAAGCGCCACTAGAATATTTTTCACTATCCAATCATACACGCAAAAAGGGGGCGACGCCACCATAGGGGCTGGTATGGGTGGCTGCCTCAGGTGGCTGGAAAGTGTGCACCTAGTTTCAGTCGTCCAGGTTGGCCCATGCTAGTTTTGTTCGTCCCAACGCACGAGCAGGCAATGTAAGAAATGAAAAAAAACTGTTTCAATTCGGATGGGCCAATAACATAAGTGCAAGGCAGGCCCTATAGCAGGCTCGCGGACCAAACGAGCGCCTCCATATCGATCGACAGCAGGAAAAATCCCAATCATTCACTCCAGCCTCCAGTCTGGTTCGCTCCTAACCTAGCCACCGCTGGACAGACCGACATAGCACTTCCTCACGCCCTCGTTGGAGGGCGGTCACCGAGCTACAAGCGAACGGAAGGACAAGAAGATGAAGAACCAACCCTGGGAGGCAGCGGCGGCAGCACGGGCATGGCATCGAGCTTGCGCAAACGGATAGTCACAGCTTGCAAGAGCAGCATGCACAACGAGCAGGTACATCACATCCCTGATTATATCTTCAACTCTTCAATTTCTGGCCAATAGTTAAACCTGACAGTGTTGTAAAATTGCTTGTATGTAGGGAATATATGAGAAACTGAAACCAATTTCTAATTATTTTATAACTCCCCCAATCAATATTGAACTGACTGAATCTGATGTATCTAATCAAGTTTCCGGTGTAAACATACAAGCTCATGTTGTTCTTGAGCCTGAAGTGTCTAATGAACAGACTGCTAATGAAGGATTTGATGCAAACATTTTACATGCTTCTGGTGATGAACATATCTCTCCCTAATAATAAAGCACGGATTGAGTCTCCGGGTTCACCGTCGCGGTGTTTTTGCAAAACATACCCTGTGATTTTGGGTAATTAACCCGCAGTCCACGATTAAGTGAATAATGTTTCGTTCAGCATGTTTTTCAGAAAAACATCTCATTTTTTGCATAATCGGCCTGCAGTCCATCAACATCTCTTTCCTCCTGAGTCAGGTTCCGAGCGAGATGGGGTCGCGATGCAGACAACGCTGGGCGCGGCGGCGGCGATCTCCAGCCAGTTCCGGTCGAGGAGTTGAGGCAGGGACCGGATCCTGTTCAGGGGACGACGTGGAGGCGATCTACAAATCGCAGGAGGAGGTCATGCGACGGGGCTTCAACTCCAAGTTCATGGCGGCGGCGTTCCTCCTCGGTTCCGACCGAGATGGGGAGCTCCGGCGGAGTCTCTGCATGGATAAGGTGGCGCTGCACCTGTGAGAGACAGAGGGAAGGAGAGGGCGCGAGAAGCAGCGGGGAAGTTCTGGTGGTGCCCGTCTCCTGCAACAGCTCTCTTGAGTACGCCCAGAGAGAGATGAGAGAGAGCCAGGAGGAAGAAGGAAAGGAAGGAGACTTCAGGAAGGGGCGGCGGGATCCTGCAGGGCTAGGTTGGAGCCCCGTGGTAGCTTGCTCTGGTGGTGCTACTACTGTTGTTGGACGGCAGCTGATGGGACAAGGCCTAGGTAAGAGGAAAACCATGTGTTGCATCGACACATTTGATGCAGAGCGGCCACTGTAGGTTCCTCTCCGTTCTCTAATTAGTATTGAGATTCCGTTGATATTTGATGGAGAGCAGCCACCAAAAGCTCCTCTTCTGATGCACTGAAAACAGCTCTCTCTCTAATTTATTCTCAGCTACAGAATGACGTGTATCTATGCTACTTGGTAATGTGATGGATAATGCATGTGGATTGATTCATGAATTAGCAAAATATTTCATGTGAGATGTGCTAGAGAACGGTTTTGATGTAACTGAATAATATGAAGTATTTTAGTTCTCATGGTAATAGACGAGCAACTTCAGTTGTATTTGATTTCAGTTTTTGTTTTTCAGTATATGTTGGTCAAGATTCAACTTTGTTTATGTCCATGTTTTGCTGGTATAATGCATCATCAAGCTTTCTTTCTATATGATGATACTGTGTAAATCAGCATATGGATGTGCAAAATATTCTTAGGGGCATTAGCCTAGACAAGGATGTTGATGGTTTACATCCCTTAAACATTGGTAATGTTGCCCTCAGAAGATGGAAACTTGTGATTATTTCTTGTGCTACAATATGGATTTATCACATGGAAAGCACGTGTGGTGAAAGAAAGTCATTAGCCAATCCTACAATGTTTTGGTTTATTTTTCGGATAGTCCTTTTTGACTGATTAATCATGTGTGACGTTTCATGCAGTGATCTGTCCTAACCAGGAAGACAATGCTAAGGTAGTATAGGTTACATCTATGTTCAGAGATGAGGCTAAGATAAAAGATGCTCACAGTTAGTTCATAGTTTGATTTCATGAGGAATCCATAGGGTGGCGGATGTTTGCTATAAGGTGGTGTATGTACGTGCTGCACCTCATGGCCGTGCCATGCTTCCTGCAAGCCAATTTACTGCTTCTTCGGAGGTCATATAGTGATGAAATGGCACCGAGAATCTGAAGGTTAGTAATTCTATTTTATTCTTCTCTATTAAGAACAATGTTATTTTTCATGATTTAGTGACTGCTAAGTGCTAATAAATTAATTCAATCATATTGGGCTATCTGTTATAGAGCTAAACGAACCATCTGAAGTGGGATGCATTGCATTTTCCCAACAGAATTTACAGTAGCACCAAGAAGGGTTGCGTCCATCATCCTCATCATGTCCGATCTAGGCCACCGGAGCACCAAGTCGCTGGCCTATTCTAACAAGTCTAGGCCCTCGAGGCATCCCTTCTCGCCGTGGAAGGAGACCCCGATCTGTAGGAGCGCCGAGTATGGTCCCATAATTAATAACAAGACTCTCCTCTATCCATCTGCATAACTCCCATGAAGAAAAATCTCTAAACTCCAGTAACCACATTTATGTCGATCTAAGCGGTGGAGAGTTTGGTATGGTGGCAAATCAAGCAACTGCAGATGGAGTCATTCCATGTTACTGCATTGAGTTAGCATACATGGCATGGATGATAGATCAAACCCAAGTGATTTGGATTCTCATGGTGGCTACCTTCTCACAGTCATGAACATCTGTGAGTGAATTTGGTTACATGGAACAAAATCTAAGAGTTGACCCAATGAAATTGGTATTTTCTTGAACTGAACGACACACATTTATCCCTAATAATAAAGCACGAATTGACTCCGTGGGTTCACTGTGACAATACATTTTCTTCCTGTAAATTTATGCTTTCATCAATTTATAAAATATATAAACAAGGTGGTACTAATTTGGGGAACCATGTCGTGTGCATCAAACAATCCAAACAATACCCGCCCGTGCGCTTCGGCCCAGTAAATCAGGCCCACATGCCCGTTTGCAGCCCAACAAATAATGGCGCAACCACCCGAGCTAGCTCTCCCTCTCCTCCCGATCTCAGCCGCCATGAGGCGACCGACCCCAGCGACGCTCGATCCGGTGCTACACTGGCCGCCGGTCGACGCCAGCGAGGATTTGTGCCCTCTCCCGACCAACGTCTCTCTCTCGCGAAATAGGATTGGGCGCCCCTACCGTTTTCCTGGTTGAAGGCGGCCAGAGCGCCGCACGGGAGGCCTTTGTCGAGCGAAGCCCTGGATCACGGTGTTCCTGCGGAGGGACAGGGCGGTGGATTCGAGGATGGGCGCGGCAGGCGGAGCTCTGTCCTCCTTTGTCCTCTCCCATCGAGCGTTGGATCGAAGAAGCATCTCCTCCCCCCACCTCCATCCCGTCTCCTCTCCTACATCGGCCACACCACGCCGCGCTCATGGAGCGGAGTCACAGAAGCACGACGCTGACTGCGGTGGAGTGAGGAGAGCTCGTCCGGTCGTCTTGTCCCTCCAAGGCAGGATCAGGCCCAACCTCCACGCCACCAGCTCCACCCCATATCTCTTGCCTTTCCGGTTAGTTTCAGGTCCGCTTAAAAGTTTCAGGTTAGCTCATCTAAAAAGCAGTTTCAGGTTAGTCCGCATAATTTAGTTACAAGTGTTATTTGGTTGACTGTCGTTGTTACTAATCCGATCTGAATCTAAAGGTTCCATGTTTCTGACAAAACAATGGCTGATTTGCTAGCTGTAGAGCGCAAGCTAAGTGATACAGGCTCTGCTTTGAAAACCAACGGGTCTTTTCTTTTGCAAGCTTTTGCTATAGTTGAATTACTCAATATGTGTGTGTGTTTTATATCATCTGGTGATCAAGTTTTAATGTATCTTGATGAAATGTAGACCTTTGTAACATATTTGCACCTTTGGAGTAACATATGATGTCCTTTATCAGTATGGCTGATCCTTCACCCTTATTTCCTCTACTTGTTGATATGTGTCTGCTGGAACAAGCTGGTTCAATGGTGCCTTCAGCAAAGTCACCGAGGCTGGTCATGTTGCCGGCTCAAGAACAACAGAAAAGTTCCAGATAGTTGTGTCAAATATATCAGCCAAAGTAAGTCAATAATAAATTTTACTTGGCAAACTAATGACCAGAAAGATAATCAGTGCCATTAAAGACATGTAGAAACATTAAAGAGCTGCATTCTGCACTTATTGTGTAGTCCAAACTGCGATGAAGCAGAACTTTATTTGCATTATGGTCAATAGGCATGCCCAGTAAACATACCTTTGAAACATCCACTTGCTGTTGCCAGTGCACACATGATTCTCAAGTTTGGGAGCTAACCAATCATAGTTCTAGCGTTAGGTGCTACTCTCTTCCCCTGAACATTAGCAAGCCAACATCATATTCTTGCCTGGAGATAGTAGAGCCAGTCTGATCCCTGATTAGAATTCAATTATTTAGATAAACTCCCAATTAAGAGACAAACACCCAGCAAGGGATATAGAGTCGAGTGCTAGAACAATTGGTCCATTCGGTCATAGTTTTTTTTTCTATTCACTCTAGGATGTATATGTTTGGAGATATTTGCAGAATATATGATGCTGTGATAACAATAGTGTTGTTGCTTGCTGCTTTTTTTAGCTTTTGGCAACATAAGTGGCATTTTGGAAGGTAATTTCTTTTTTGCATAGCTCCGCGAGTAAATGTGCTTTTGAAAAGTCTTTCTTTAGCGAATCTACATGCACATTTTCTCATTCTTTGTGGTATGTTATTTGCAAGCTTACTGTGTCACAACATTGTTTGCTGCTTCTCATTGTCCAATTCCTCTTTTTTTCCTCTTGCTATAATAGGGACCTGCTGTCGTTGCTTGAGCTTGTTGAGTTTGTTCTGGGAGCTGCTCTTCCTGGGGAAAATCTGTTGGAAACCTTGAGCAAGCATCTAATGTTGGCTGTGTCATCAAGCTTTGGCTTGTAACTGTTTATTTTTCTCCTTCTCATCTTCTTCTTTTAGGGGGTTTATTTTCAGGGAGTCTTGACAGATTTGGTAGAGGATCTACATTTTCTTTAGAATTTTAGAACCACTATCATTTTTAGTGTCGGTGTTCAGTTGATTATAGATGATAGTGACATTTTGGACCATGGTCCTGGTTCGGTGTGGTTTCATGATTGTCATAAAGTACACTAAATTTTCTGAGTATTGCACAAGCCTGAGTAAATATGGGTCGAGGTAATCTAACCTTATACTACATATTCAATTAATACACGTTCTTATTGAAAAAGATATACCAAATACCATTTTGTAATGGATAGAAAACTTTTAAATAATGGACATAACAATTAATGCTTTCCTTGTAGTGAAGAACAACTGTGTTTGCACATACAATTTTCACTTAATTTGAGGACATGTCCAGTTTTTCTCCCATTACAACGCACGGGCATAAGTGCTATTAGTGTCTAATGAGGGATCTAATGCAAGCATTTTGCAAGCTCATTGAAGGATTTGGTGTCTAATGATGATCTACTATGTTGAGAGAGACAGAGATTTGCAGGCATTGATGACAAGCAAATTATAGTGCATTTTCATAGCTTGAGACAATGTCGAGGCCATCTACCAGAAAGTCCCCGTATCATGACAACATAGCATAAATACTTATCTAATTCGTTGTTTGAAACTATTGGCATATTTGTGCAGGATAGATATATTGATATGCAGTTTGCGCACTGGTTATACGTGCAATTACACTTCGATATTTTCAGCCAGAGAACGAATTATTCAAGCAGGTACAGACCATGTTTGTAGTCCTTGTACACCATGTTGCATTTTGTCTTTTTTGGTGCCTGCATCATTTAGTGTTTATAATCTGAACTACTTTGGATCATTAGCTGGTTTTCAAAGTGCATGTAGGTTCACATTTCTCAAGTTATGTTGATTTCCAGAGTGCAAGTGCCTTCGTATTTTTTAAATTAAATGTTCGCCCCTGGTAACTTGAATTCGTGGATCAGCCACTGCACACAAATCATACACGAATGCCAGTACGAATTAAATGAAATGCAGGGACTTACGCTAGCTTGTTGTACAGGGTCACTCCAGCTTTGCTTGCGCTTGGGATGTTGCATGTACAAGTCCATGTTACCACTTGCTTGGATGTATAGGCCTTGTGCTCCTTGCATCCCCCTCTGCATTTTTGACACGGCGAATGGTTGATCAAATAAGAGTAATCGACCTTGATGTTGTACCGGAGGATAGATACTTACAAGGTTATACGGGTGTGCAGGATGTGTACCAGATCCCGTAATGCCGTCATGCTTCGCTAAAAAATGGATTTGCTTGTTTCAGATGATATCTCCAGAATAAATAAGAGTTAAAGTCAGAGTTGCATAGGCGTGTAAGCTAAGAGAGCAGTGAAAGGATATCCAAACATCGTCGAAACAGTGCACAAGGGAGTGATGTGTGGATACCTAGTTCGGGCCGGCGTTTGGGCATGCTCTCCTAGCTAGAGTGCGGGTCACTTCAGAGCCGTTGAGGGTGATGCGCTAGCTGGCCATGCACGGATGCAGATCTTGAGTGGCAGCGGAGCGCTATGATGCGGTGGACGAGACCGTTGGTGAAGCCCCAACGGCCTCGGGGGGCGGAGGTGCGATGATGTGCTCGGTGAAGTAGCCCCGGTGAGCTGGGAGACGGCGTCGGCGAAGCGCACCTGATGCGGTGGAACTCGGTGTCTGTGAGGCACGTTGGTTGCGGTGGCCGACGTTGTCGGTGGACCACTGGGTGCGGTGGACGAGGGCGTAGATGAGGTAGCTCCGGTGCGGTGGTGAAGCGCGACCGTTGTCTTCGTCGTCGTCGTCCGGCGCAGAGGTGGGGAACCGTGGGGAAAGAGACGAGACGAGGGGCGATTCAAGGGTTGGCGGTGAATTAGGGATTTGGGCAATCTGGGCGCGGAAGGGGACGGTGGAGAAGAGAGATTTTGCAGGGCTGGAATTGGGGCCGCCAGATATTTCAATCCGAAACATGGAAGCACGAACTTATATTGTCGTCGTCCTTTTTGGGGGGGAGGGGGGTTGGGTGGCTGGGTGCTACGCGTCCGTCCGACACACGCGACCACCCCGACAGGACTATGCTTTGGTGCCTTAAGGCACCCGCCTTTGTGTCCATGACATGTGGGCCCAACAGGTGGCTGGCCCACATGTCAGTGACCCAAAGGCAGTTGTCTTTAAGGCACTAAAGCAGCGTCCACCCCGACACGACCCTGGTCTACCTGGTGTGCCTACATTTGAGAATGCAAACGAATCTTCTTTCATTTGCAAACTATTCTGTATGTATTACCATGCCCGTGTTTTCCTTGCAATATTTAGTCATTCGAAACGAGATACTCCATCCGTTCACTTTTGTAAGTCGTTTCAGACAACTTAAAATGAAATGTTTTGCACATTGTTTGAAATGTCTTCAAGGTCTTATAAAAGTGAACAGAGGGAGTACTATAAATTAATTAATGAGGAGTTATTTGAAAAAAATCGAAAGGGTACCCACGCTAACATGGATTAGAGTGTGTGTTACATAATTAGTTATTTGAATTAGAGTGCAGGTGTCACGTAGTTAGTTATTTGAATTAGAGTGTGTGTCACGTAGCGATCTCCAATTCTAATGTGGATTTCGCATTTCACTGTATCCACGCCACTTTTTTAATACAAATTCATATGTATATGATGAACACCATGGTAGTGAGAAATTTTTTGGATGGATTCAAACATATGACCTACAAAATAGCACAACAAACTGAGTCAATGTCAACTTTTCGAAACTTAGTATGGCACGAATTCGAAATAATTACCCATATGCCTGGTCCTCGGTTCAAATCTTACAATGTACACCAAATTGAAACATTGATATTAATTCTCGTACTATGTACATTCAAATGTTGTTTTTACCCCCCCCCCCCAAGCAAACGCTACATACTTCCTGTATCGGTCAATCTTCCTCTCCTAACCACCTTCGGAAGCTATCGGTTTCCAACATACGTTCATTCCTTCTCTCCATGTTTCGATCTCTAAGTCTCTCAACTACACAACCCCTTTTTCCACTCTGTTACCAAATGTATTTACCTCACACACCCGCCATTGCACCCCATGTCGAGCTCTCTCTCTCTCTCTCTCTCCCCTCTCCCTCTC